>NW_027331929.1:0-300000 GCF_048418815.1 Hemitrygon akajei
GAGAAAGACAGGTAGACAGTGAGGTGTTGTTCATTTCTCTCGGAGGGAGGGGGAGACAGAGAGATAGAGAGAGAGAGAGCGAGACTGAGACAGAGAGCGAGAGAGCGACTGTGAGGAGTTGTTGATTTCACTCGAAGGGCGGGGGCGAGAGAGAGAGAGAGAAAAAGAGAGACTGTGAGGAGCTGTTCATTTCACTCGGAGGGATGGGCTCGCTCGCTTCGGTGGGTGCTGGGTGTATGTCCCCGTGGCCGTGGTTTCCCGCACAGAGAGGGTCTGAATCCCCGGCGATGAGAAGAGAAGTGGGAGGGTCCGACGGTCAAATCAGGGACCAACCGCTGGTGGCGGTTGGGTGCTGAGGGGATAAAATTCATCCTGTCAACAGAGGCTCTGCATGAGTGACACATATCCTCCCTTTCAATTCTTCTTCACTCGTCTCATCCCTCTGTGATACACTTCTTCCACTCTTTTCTCCCTTTCTGTTTCCATCCCCTCCATCGTCCCTCCCCTGCATCCCTCCTCCCCCCTGTAACACTCTCTGTCCTCACTCACTTACTCTTCTCCCACTCCATGTCCCTTTCTCTCTCTCTCTCTTCCTTTCCTCCGTCACCCCGCTTTCTACTTTCTCCTTCTCACCCCTAAGTTCTTGCAAATATTCCCCGCCGCTTCCCCCTCTCTATACCCATTCTCTCCAACATCTGACACTCCCCATTTTTATCTCCGCTCCTCCCTCTCTGCCCACTCTCACCCAGTTCTCCCTCTCTGACTTCTCCCATACTCCCTCATTGTCCACTCCTGCTCTTTGTCCCCACTCTCACAACTCCTCCCCCCGCCATACATACCTCTCAGGACACGCACATTCACACCCTCAATCTGCCTCCTGCCCGACAACTCCTCCCCCTTCTCTCGGCCTGTCTCTTTATCTACACTTCATCTGGTGTAAGTTGGTTCCGGTCAAACTCCCCTGTAAACACGGGCTTCCTTTGTCAACGGTTACTTTCCCTTTCTGAGCTCAGAGACGGAGTGAATCCTCGACAGAATGGACGACAGCGAGACTTATATGAATGTGACGTTCACAAAAACGGACTCAGAGATTCCTTCCCGATGTAAGGGGGTCAGAAATACGTTGCGAGGGAGATTAAATTTTTGCTTGACCACGGGGTGTGGGTGTGATGGGGCGGTTCGGAGGGAGATCCACCCTGTGTCTGACTCCGGGAGTGTGTGACGGGACGGTGTGGAGGGAGATTCACTCTGTGTCTGACCCCGGGGAGTGTGTGATGGGACGGTGCGGAGGGAGATCCACCCTGTGTCTGACCCCGGGAGTGTGTGATGGGACGGTGTGGAGGGAGATTAACTCTGTGTCTGACCCCGGGAGTGTGTGATGGGACGGTGTGGAGTGATATTCACTCTGTGTCTGAACCCGGGAGTGTGTGATGGGACGGTGTGGAGGGTTCTTCACTGTGTGTCTGACCCTGGGATTGTGTGATTGAACGGTGCGCTGGGAGCTTCACTCTGTGTCTGACCACAGGAATGTGTAATGGGACGTTTTGGAGGGAGATTCACTCTATGTCAGACCCCGGGAGTGTGAGATGGGACGGTGTGGAGGGGGATTCACTCTGTGTCTGAACCTGGGAGTGTGGGATGGGAAGGTGAGCTGGGAGCTTCACTCTGTGTCTGACCCTCAATTTTCTGTCCCCAGCTGAACCTGATGTATCGTACGTGGAAGTTAATTTCAAGACCCCTTCGACGCCCCGGGTCCGGACAGATCGAGGTCAGTTTCATCTTTGTTAGTTTGTACCTGTTTAGGTGACGTGTCCGATCTTGGCGAGAGAACTCAGGGCAAACTTCAATTTTACCCTAATGATTCCCCGTTTGAGAATAACACGGACAGAACGCGTGAGAGATGCGTAGAGGGGGGAAACTCTCTTTGATGGTCGGTGCGGAGTGTTGCGCCCTGGGAGGGGCGAAATAGAGGTAGCGCCGTCGGATGGAGTGTGGAAGGAGTTCTGTGGAAAGATGGCATGGTTTAGGGCGAGTGGAGGAAGGGGCAATAAGGAGCGAGATCTGTCTCGCGGAGGTGGTGGAAATGAGTTAATGTCGTGCCGTTGTGTTGAGGAGGGAGCACAGTGGAAGAGACGGTAAGGAGGGAGTGCGGTATAAAACTTTAACACCTTTCTCCCTTTTCTAACCCCACTGTCTTTTCTCTCTTTCCCCTTCTCTTACCCCTGTCTCCTCTTTGTCTTCCTCCCTGTTTCTTTCTCACTCTTTTTCTCCTGCTGTCTCCCACTGTCCCCTTCTCTTCGCCCTCTCTCATTGCCCCCGTCTCTCCTCTATCACAGTCACCGTCTCTATCACTCTCGGTCTTCCCCTCGCACTCTTTCGCTCTATCTCTGCTCACTCTTATAACCCGGTCAGCTCTGCCCGTTCTACCCACCTCTCTCTGTCGCTGTTTCCCGCTCATCTCCCCTCACACCTTCCCCTCCTCTATCCACCCCTCTCTCCCGCTCCCGACACTCTGCCACCCTCGCTCGTTCCCCTCTCGTTGAAATTCTCCTGTTCTTGTTACCACTTCCACCCTCTCCCTTCTCATTCCCCTCCATTCATCTCTCACACCTCTCACTCCGCTCTCCCCCTCTACCCCCTTTCTCTCACTCTCTCCACTTTCTCTCCCCGTTCTCTCCCCGTTCTCTCTCCCAGTTCTTTCTGTCGCATTTTCCTGCCCAATGCCCGCATCGCGCTCTCCCATCTTTGTCCGTCGTTATCGTCTTCTCTCTGTATCCACGTCTCTGTCCTCTCTCCACCACCCTCACTCTCTCTCGCTCGCTGTCTCACCCCTTCTCTCCTACTCTCTTAAATCCTCTTTCTCTTCTCTCACCCCTCACTATTCTCTCTCTCCCCGACTCCCTCACCCAATCTCTACCGCTCTCACCCTCTTTCTTAACTGTTCTCTCTCCCTCTCTCTCCCAGACGGTGTGACCTCCACTTACTCAGAGCTGAACTTTCGGAGAGAGGAAACCCGCATCGTTGAGGACGAAGATCCTCCCATTTCCTCGGGACCCCGGCGGACTGCCAACCACTGCACAAACAGGTCAGAGTTCACAGTGATGACGTCTGTCTGCAGGGTCACGTGTTATAGTCGCAAGAGTCCTAGTTTCTAATGCATATGTCTCCTGCACCTGGACCAGATCCCTCCATACCCGTCATTCCATGTACCTGTCCAAGTTTTTCTTAAATATTAAAAGTGATCCTGCATTCATCACTTCAACTGGCAGCTCATTGCACACTCCCACCGCTCTCTGTGTGAAGAGGCCCCGGCGCATGCTCCTTTACACTTTTCCCCCTTCACCCTTAACCCATGTCCTCTGTTTTTTTTTTTCTCCCCTAGCCACAGTGGAAAAAGCCTGCTTGCATTCACTCTCTGTATATCCATCATAATATTATAAGACCATACGACAAAGAAGCAGAGGAGAGCAAGTCGGCCCATCGAGTCTGCTCCGCCATTTTATCATGAGCTGATCTATTCTCCCATTTGTTCCCACTCCCCCTCCTTCTCAGCATAACCTTTGATGCTCTGGCTACACAGATACCTATCAATCTCTGCCTTAAATACACCCCATGACCTGAACTACACTGCCGCTCTCTGGAAAAAAAAAAATCATTTCATCTCTGTTCTGAATGGGCGCCCTTCAATCCGTAGGTAATGTCCTCTCGTAATAGTCTCCCCCACCATGGGAAACAACTTTGACACATCCACTCTGTCCATGTCTTCAACGTTCGAAATGTTTCTATGAGGTCCCCCCACATTCTTCTAAACTCCAAGGTGTACAGTACGAGAGCGGTCAAACGTTCCTCAAATGTTAACCCTCTCATTCCCGGATTCATTCCAGTGAATTTTCTCTGAACCCTCTCCAACGTCAGCACAGCACTTCTTAAATAAGGAGCCCAAAACTGCACATAGTATTCCAAGTGCGGTCTTACCAGTGCCTTATAGAGCCTCAACAACATATCCTTGCTCCTAGAACTGAATTACTCCAGAAATGAATTCCAACATTGCATTCCCCTTCTTTACCACGGACTCAACCTGGAGGTTAACCTTAAGGGTATCCTGCACGAGGATTCCCAAGTCCCGTTGCCTGTCAGAACTTTGAATTATCTCCCCTTTTAAATAATAGTCTCCCCTTCTATTTCATCAATTAAAGTGCATGAACGTACAATTTCCAAAATTGTATTTCATTTGCCTCTTCTTTGCCAATCCCCCAATCTATCCAAGTCTCTCTGCAGACTCTCTGTTTCCTCAGGACTACCGGCACCCTGCCTATCTTTGTATCATCAGAAATCATAGCCACAAAGCCATCTATTCCATAATCCAAATCGTTGACATACAGTGTAGAAAGAAGAGTCCCCAGCACGGGCCCCTACGGAACACCACAGGTAACCGGCAGCCAAACAGTATGGGACCCCTTTATTCCAACTCTATGTTTCCTGCCGAACAGCCAACGATCTATCCAAGTAGATATACCTCTTTCAAATCTGCCCTCATTTTTCTACGCTCCAATGCCTTATACAACATCAACATAACATTCCAACTCTTATACTCAGTACTTTGATTTATAAAGGCCAATGTGCCAAACGCTCTCTTTCCTACCCTATCTACCTGTGACGCAACTTTTAGGGAATTATTGTATCTGTATTCCCAGATCACTATCTTCCACTGCACTCATCAGGGCCCTATAATTTACCTTGTATGAACTACCTTTGTTTGTCCAGCCGAAGAGCAATACTTCACACTTGTCTGCATTAAACTCCATCTGCCATTTTTCAGCCCATTTTTCCAACTGGTCCAATTCCCTCTGCAAGCATTGAAAATATTCCTCACTGTTCACTACACCTCCAGACTTTGTATCATCAGCAAGCTTGATGATCCAATTTACCACATTATGATCCAGATCATTGATATAGATGACGAGTAACAATGGACACAGCACTGATCCCTGTGGCACACCACTAGTCACAGGCCTCCACTCAGAGAAGCAATCCTCCATTAGCACTGTCTGGTTTCTCCATTGGGCCAATGTCTAATCCAATTTACTACCTCACCATGTATATGTAAAAGGTTTCTTCGTACTTTATGTTACCGAGACTGCGACCTAGGGACTGAATCTTCCTAACGAACCTGCCATGCGGGAGCTTGTCAAAGGCCTTACTGAAGTCCATATAGACAACATTCACCGCATTCCCCTCATTCACTTTTCTAGTAACTTGCACGAAAAACCGTGTTAGATTGGTAAAACATGACCTACCACGCACTAACCATGTTGACTCTCCCTAATGAGTCCCTGTCTATCCAGATAATTGTAGATTCTAACCCTTAGTACTACTTCCAATAATTTTCCTACTCCTGATGGTAACTTTACCGGCCTATTTCCCAGATTTCCAAGAATTTGCCAGATTTCTTTTGGAGTATATATATATATTTTTTTTAAAAAATAAGGTAAAATTGGAAGAGCTATCCTCCAATTCTCCGGCACCTGATCCGTGGATACCGACATTTTAAATATTTCTGCCAGGTTCCTGCAATTGCAACACGAGTCTCCTTCAGGGTCCGAGAGTAAACCCTGTCAGGGCCTGGGGATTTATCCACTCTGACTTGCCTCAACACCAGTCTCCTTCAGGGACCGAGGGTAAACCCTGTCAGGGCCCGGGGATTTATCCGCTCTGACTTGCCTCAACACCAGTCTCCTTCAGGGACCGAGGGTAAACCCTGTCAGGGCCTGGGGATTTATCCACTCTGACTTGCCTCAACACCAGTCTCCTTCAGGGACAGAGGGTAAACCCTGTCACGGCCTGGGGATTTATCCACTCTGACTTGCCTCAACACCAGTCTCCTTCAGGGTCCGAGGGTAAACCCTGTCAGGGCCTAGGGATTTATAAACCGTGACGTGCCTCAACACCCGTCTCCTTCAGGGTCCGAGGGTAATCCCTGTCAGGTCCCGGGGATTTACCCACTCTGAATTGCCTCAACACCAGTCTCCTTCAGGGACCGAGGGTAAACCCTGTCAGGGCCCGGGGACTTATCCACTCTGACTTGCCTCAACACCAGTCTCCTTCAGGTTCCGAGGGTAAACCCAGTCAGGGCCCGGGGATTTATCCACTCTGAATTGCCTCAACACCCGTCTCCTTCAGGGACCGAGGGTAAAACCAGTCAGGGCCTGGGGATTTATCCACTCTGACTTGCCTCAACACCCGTCTCCTTCAAGGACCGAGGGTAAACCCTGTCAGGGCCTGGGGATTTATCCACTCTGACTTGCCTCAACAACAGTCTCCTTCAGGGACCGAGGGTAAACCCAGTCAGGGCCCGGGGATTTATCCACTCTGACTTGCCTCAACACCAGTCTCCTTCAGGGTCCGAGGGTAAACCCAGTCAGGGCCCGGGGATTTATCCACTCTGAATTGCCTCAACACCCGTCTCCTTCAGGGACCGAGGGTAAACCCAGTCAGGGCCTGGGGATTTATCCACTCTGACTTGCCTCAACACCCGTCTCCTTCAAGGACCGAGGGTAAACCCTGTCAGGGCCTGGGGATTTATCCACTCTGACTTGCCTCAACAACAGTCTCCTTCAGGGACCGAGGGTAAACCCTGTCAGGGCCTGGGGATTTATCCACTCTGAATTGCCTCAACATCCGTCTCCTTCAGGGACCGAGGGTAAACCCAGTCAGGGCCTGGGGATTTATCCACCCTGACTTGCCTCAACACCCGTCTCCTTCAGGGACCGAGGGTAAACCCTGTCAGGGCCTGGGGATTTATCCACTCTGACTTGCCTCAACAACAGTCTCCTTCAGGGACCGAGGATAAACCCTGTCAGGGCCCGGGGATTTATCCACTCTGACTTGCCTCAACACCAGTCTCCTTCAGGGACCGAGGGTAAACCCTGTCAGGGCCTGGGGATTTATCCACTCTGAATTGCCTCAACGCCCGTCTCCTTCAGGGACCGAGGGTAAACCCAGTCAGGGCCTGGGGATTTATCCACTCTGACTTGCCTCAACACCCGTCTCCTTCAAGGACCGAGGGTAAACCCTGTCAGGGCCTGGGGATTTATCCACTCTGACTTGCCTCAACACCCGTCTCCTTCAAGGACCGAGGGTAAACCCTGTCAGGGCCTGGGGATTTATCCACTCTGACTTGCCTCTACACAAGTCTCCTTCAGGGTCCGAGGTAAACCCTGTCAGGGCCCGGGGATTTATCCACTCTGACTTGCCTCAACACCAGTCTCCTTCAGGGACCGAGGGTAAACCCTGTCAGGGCCTGGGGATTTATCCACTCTGACTTGCCTCAACACCCGTCTCATTCAGGGACCGAGGGTAAACCCTGTCAGGGCCCGGGGATTTATCCACTCTGACTGGTCTCAACACCAGTCCCCTTCAGGGAACGAGGGTAAACCCTGTCAGGGCCCGGGGATTTATCCACTCTGACTTGCCTCAACACCATTCTCCTTCAAGGACCGAGGGTAAACCCTGTCAGGGCCCGGGGATTTACCCACTCTGAATTGCCTCAACACCAGTCTTCTTCAGGGACCGAGGGTAAACACTGTCAGGGCCCGGGGAGTTATACACTCTGACTTGCCTCAACACCGGTCTCCTTCAGGGACAGAGGGTAAACCCTGTCAGGGCCCGGGGATTTATACACTCTGACTTGCCTCAACACCAGTCTCCTTCAGGGACCGAGGGTAAACCCTGTCAGGGCCCGGGGATTCATTCACTCTGACTTGCCTCAACACCTGTCTCCTTCAGGGACCGAGGGTAAACCCTGTCAGGTCCCGGGGATTTATCCACTCTGACTTGCCTCAACACCAGTCTCCTTCAGGGTCCGAGGGTAAACCCAGTCAGGGCCCGGGGATTTATCCACTCTGACTTGCCTCAACACCCGTCTCCTTCAAGGACCGAGGGTAAACCCTGTCAGGGCCTGGGGATTTATCCACTCTGACTTGCCTCAACAACAGTCTCCTTCAGGGACCGAGGGTAAACCCAGTCAGGGCCCGGGGATTTATCCACTCTGACTTGCCTCAACACCAGTCTCCTTCAGGGTCCGAGGGTAAACCCAGTCAGGGCCCGGGGATTTATCCACTCTGAATTGCCTCAACACCCGTCTCCTTCAGGGACCGAGGGTAAACCCAGTCAGGGCCTGGGGATTTATCCACTCTGACTTGCCTCAACACCCGTCTCCTTCAAGGACCGAGGGTAAACCCTGTCAGGGCCTGGGGATTTATCCACTCTGACTTGCCTCAACAACAGTCTCCTTCAGGGACCGAGGGTAAACCCTGTCAGGGCCTGGGGATTTATCCACTCTGAATTGCCTCAACATCCGTCTCCTTCAGGGACCGAGGGTAAACCCAGTCAGGGCCTGGGGATTTATCCACCCTGACTTGCCTCAACACCCGTCTCCTTCAGGGACCGAGGGTAAACCCTGTCAGGGCCTGGGGATTTATCCACTCTGACTTGCCTCAACAACAGTCTCCTTCAGGGACCGAGGATAAACCCTGTCAGGGCCCGGGGATTTATCCACTCTGACTTGCCTCAACACCAGTCTCCTTCAGGGACCGAGGGTAAACCCTGTCAGGGCCTGGGGATTTATCCACTCTGAATTGCCTCAACGCCCGTCTCCTTCAGGGACCGAGGGTAAACCCAGTCAGGGCCTGGGGATTTATCCACTCTGACTTGCCTCAACACCCGTCTCCTTCAAGGACCGAGGGTAAACCCTGTCAGGGCCTGGGGATTTATCCACTCTGACTTGCCTCAACACCCGTCTCCTTCAAGGACCGAGGGTAAACCCTGTCAGGGCCTGGGGATTTATCCACTCTGACTTGCCTCTACACAAGTCTCCTTCAGGGTCCGAGGTAAACCCTGTCAGGGCCCGGGGATTTATCCACTCTGACTTGCCTCAACACCAGTCTCCTTCAGGGACCGAGGGTAAACCCTGTCAGGGCCTGGGGATTTATCCACTCTGACTTGCCTCAACACCCGTCTCATTCAGGGACCGAGGGTAAACCCTGTCAGGGCCCGGGGATTTATCCACTCTGACTGGTCTCAACACCAGTCCCCTTCAGGGAACGAGGGTAAACCCTGTCAGGGCCCGGGGATTTATCCACTCTGACTTGCCTCAACACCATTCTCCTTCAAGGACCGAGGGTAAACCCTGTCAGGGCCCGGGGATTTATCCACTCTGACTTGCCTCAACACCATTCTCCTTCAAGGACCGAGGGTAAACCCTGTCAGGGCCCGGGGATTTACCCACTCTGAATTGCCTCAACACCAGTCTCCTTCAGGGACCGAGGGTAAACACTGTCAGGGCCCGGGGAGTTATACACTCTGACTTGCCTCAACACCGGTCTCCTTCAGGGACCGAGGGTAAACCCTGTCAGGGCCCGGGGATTTATACACTCTGACTTGCCTCAACACCAGTCTCCTTCAGGGACCGAGGGTAAACCCTGTCAGGGCCCGGGGATTCATTCACTCTGACTTGCCTCAACACCTGTCTCCTTCAGGGACCGAGGGTAAACCCTGTCAGGTCCCGGGGATTTATCCACTCTGACTTGCTTCAACACCAGTCTCCTTCAGGGTCCGAGGGTAAACCCTGTCAGGGACCGGGGATTTATCCGCTCTGACTTGCCTCAACACCTGTCTCCTTCAGGGACCGAGGGTAAACCCTGTCAGGGCCCGGGGATTTATCCACTCTGACTTGCCTCAACACCAGTCTCCTTCAGGGACCGAGATAAAACCTGTCAGGGCCTGGGGATTTATCCACTCTGACTTGCCTCAACACCAGTCTCCTTCAGGGACCGAGGGTAAACCCTGTCAGGGCCTGGGGATTTATCCACTCTGACTTGCCTCAACACCATTCTCCTTCAAGGACCGAGGGTAAACTCTGTCAGGGCCCAGGGATTTATCCACTCTGACTTGCCACTACACCAGTCTCCTTCAGGGACCGAGGGTAAACCCTGTCAGGGCTGGGGATTTATCCACCCTGACTTGCCTCAACACCAGTCTCCTTCAAGGACCGAGGGTAAACCCTGTCAGGGCCCGGGGATTTTCCCAATCTGAATTGCCTCAACACCAGTCTCCGTCAGGGTCCGAGGGTAAACCCTGTCACGGCCCGGGGATTTATCCACTCTGACTTGCCTCAACACCAGTCTCCTTCAGGGACCGAGGGTAAACCCTGTCAGGGCCCAGGGATTTCTCCACTCTGACTTGCCTCAACACCCGTCTCCTTCAGGGTCCGAGGGTAAACCCTGTCAGTGCCCGGGGATTTATCCACTCTGACTTGCCTCAACACCAGTCTCCTTCAGGGACCGAGGGTAAACCCTGTCAGTGCCCGGGGATTTATCCACTCTGACTTGCCTCAACACCAGTCTCCTTCAGGGAACGAGGGTAAACCCTGTCAGGGCCCGGGGATTTATCCACTCTGCCTTGCCTCAACACCAGTCTCCTTCAGGGACCGAGGGTAAACCCTGTCAGGGCCTGGGGATTTATCCACTCTGACTTGCCTCAACACCAGTCTCCTTCAGGGACCGAGGGTAATCCCTTTCAGGTCCTGGGGATTTATCCACCGTGACTTGTCTCAACACCAGTCTCCTTCAGGGACCGAGGGTAAACCCTGTCAGGGCCTGGGGATTTATCCACCGTGACTTGCCTCAACACCAGTCTCCTTCAGGGACCGAGGGTAATCCCTTTCAGGTCCTGGGGATTTATCCACCGTGACTTGTCTCAACACCAGTCTCCTTCAGGGACCGAGGGTAAACCCTGTCAGGGCCTGGGGATTTATCCACCGTGACTTGCCTCAACACCAGTCTCTTTCAGGGACCGAGGGTAAATCCTGTCAGGGCCCGGGGATATATCCACTCTGACTTGCCTCAACACCAGTCCCCTTCAGGGACCGAGGGTAAACCCTGTCAGTGCCCGAGGATTTATCCACTCTGACTGGTTTCAACACCAGTCTCCTTCAAGGACCGAGGGTAAACCCTATCAGAGCCTGGGGATTTATCCGCTCTGACTTGCCTCAACACCAGTCTCCTTCAGGGACCGAGGGTAAACCCTGTCAGGGCCCGGGGATTTATCCACTCTGACTTGCCTCAACACCAGTCTCCTTCAGGGACCGAGGGTAAACCCTGTCAGGGCCTGGGGATTTATCCGCTCTGACTTGCCTCAACACCCGTCTCCTTCAGGGACCGAGGGTAAACCCTGTCAGGGCCTGGGGATTTATCCACTCTAACTTGCCTCAACACCAGTCTCCTTCAGGGACCGAGGGTAAACCCTGTCAGGGCCTGGGGATTTATCCGCTCTGACTTGCCTCAACACCCGTCTCCTTCAGGGACCGAGGGTAAACCCTGTCAGGGCCTGGGGATTTATCCACTCTAACTTGCCTCAACACCAGTCTCCTTCAGGGACCGAGGGTAAACCCTGTCAGGGCCCGGGGATTTATCCGCTCTGACTTGCCTCAACACCAGTCTCTTTCAGGGACCGAGGGTAATCCCTGTCAGGGCCCGGGGATTTATCCACTCTAACTTGCCTCAACACCAGTCTCCTTCAGGTACCGAGGGTAAACCCTGTCAGGGCCCGGGGATTTATCCGCTCTGACTTGCCTCAACACCAGTCTCCTTCAGGGACCGAGGGTAATCCCTGTCATGGCCCGGGGATTTATCCACTCTGACATGCCTCAACACCAGTCTCCTTCAGGGACCGAGGGTAAACCCTGTCAGGGCCTGGGGATTTATCCACTCTGACTTGCCTCAACACCAGTCTCCTTCAGGGACCGAGGGTAATCCCTGTCAGGGCCCGGGGATTTATCCACTCTGACTTGCCTCAACACCCGTCTCCTTCAGGGACGGAGGGTAAACCCTGTCAGGGCCTGGGGATTTATCCACTCTGACTTGCCTCAACACCAGTCTCCTTCAGGGACCGAGGGTAAACCCTGTCAGGGCCCGGGGATTTATCCACTCTGACTTGCCTCAACACCAGTCTCCTTCAGGGACCGAGGGTAAACCCTGTCAGGGCCCGGGGTTTTATCCGCTCTGACTTGCCTCAACACCAGTCTCCTTCAGGGACCGAGGGTAAACCCTGTCAGGGCCCGGGGATTTAACCGCTCTGACTTGCCTCAACACCCGTCTCCTTCAGGGACCGAGGGTAAATCCTGTCAGGGCCTGGGGATTTATCCACCCTGACTTGCCTCAACACCAGTCTCCTTCAAGGACCGAGGGTAAACCCTGTCAGGGCCCGGGGATTTTCCCAATCTGAATTGCCTCAACACCAGTCTCCGTCAGGGTCCGAGGGTAAACCCTGTCACGGCCCGGGGATTTATCCACTCTGACTTGCCTCAACACCAGTCTCCTTCAGGGACCGAGGGTAAACCCTGTCAGGGCCCAGGGATTTCTCCACTCTGACTTGCCTCAACACCCGTCTCCTTCAGGGTCCGAGGGTAAACCCTGTCAGTGCCCGGGGATTTATCCACTCTGACTTGCCTCAACACCAGTCTCCTTCAGGGACCGAGGGTAAACCCTGTCAGTGCCCGGGGATTTATCCACTCTGACTTGCCTCAACACCAGTCTCCTTCAGGGAACGAGGGTAAACCCTGTCAGGGCCCCGGGATTTATCCACTCTGCCTTGCCTCAACACCAGTCTCCTTCAGGGACCGAGGGTAAACCCTGTCAGGGCCTGGGGATTTATCCACTCTGACTTGCCTCAACACCAGTCTCCTTCAGGGACCGAGGGTAATCCCTTTCAGGTCCTGGGGATTTATCCACCGTGACTTGTCTCAACACCAGTCTCCTTCAGGGACCGAGGGTAAACCCTGTCAGGGCCTGGGGATTTATCCACCGTGACTTGCCTCAACACCAGTCTCTTTCAGGGACCGAGGGTAAACCCAGTCAGGGCCCGGGGATTTATCCACCGTGACTTGCCTCAACACCAGTCTCTTTCAGGGACCGAGGGTAAATCCTGTCAGGGCCCGGGGATATATCCACTCTGACTTGCCTCAACACCAGTCCCCTTCAGGGACCGAGGGTAAACCCTGTCAGTGCCCGAGGATTTATCCACTCTGACTGGTTTCAACACCAGTCTCCTTCAAGGACCGAGGGTAAACCCTATCAGAGCCTGTGGATTTATCCGCTCTGACTTGCCTCAACACCAGTCTCCTTCAGGGACCGAGGGTAAACCCTGTCAGGGCCCGGGGATTTATCCACTCTGACTTGCCTCAACACCAGTCTCCTTCAGGGACCGAGGGTAAACCCTGTCAGGGCCTGGGGATTTATCCACTCTAACTTGCCTCAACACCAGTCTCCTTCAGGGACCGAGGGTAAACCCTGTCAGGGCCTGGGGATTTATCCGCTCTGACTTGCCTCAACACCCGTCTCCTTCAGGGACCGAGGGTAAACCCTGTCAGGGCCCGGGGATTTATCCACTCTGACTTGCCTCAACACCAGTCTCCTTCAGGGACCGAGGGTAAACCCTGTCAGGGCCTGGGGATTTATCCACTCTAACTTGCCTCAACACCAGTCTCCTTCAGGGACCGAGGGTAAACCCTGTCAGGGCCTGGGGATTTATCCGCTCTGACTTGCCTCAACACCCGTCTCCTTCAGGGACCGAGGGTAAACCCTGTCAGGGCCTGGGGATTTATCCACTCTAACTTGCCTCAACACCAGTCTCCTTCAGGGACCGAGGGTAAACCCTGTCAGGGCCCGGGGATTTATCCGCTCTGACTTGCCTCAACACCAGTCTCTTTCAGGGACCGAGGGTAATCCCTGTCAGGGCCCGGGGATTTATCCACTCTAACTTGCCTCAACACCAGTCTCCTTCAGGGACCGAGGGTAAACCCTGTCAGGGCCCGGGGATTTATCCGCTCTGACTTGCCTCAACACCAGTCTCCTTCAGGGACCGAGGGTAATCCCTGTCAGGGCCCGGGGATTTATCCACTCTGACAAGCCTCAACACCAGTCTCCTTCAGGGACCGAGGGTAATCCCTGTCAGGGCCTGGGGATTTATCCACTCTGACTTGCCTCAACACCAGTCTCCTTCAGGGACCGAGGGTAAACCCTGTCAGGGCCTGGGGATTTATCCACTCTGACTTGCCTCAACACCAGTCTCCTTCAGGGACCGAGGGTAATCCCTGTCAGGGCCCGGGGATTTATCCACTCTGACTTGCCTCAACACCCGTCTCCTTCAGGGACCGAGGGTAAACCCTGTCAGGGCCTGGGGATTTATCCACTCTGACTTGCCTCAACACCAGTCTCCTTCAGGGACCGAGGGTAAACCCTGTCAGGGCCCGGGGATTTATCCACTCTGACTTGCCTCAACACCAGTCTCCTTCAGGGACCGAGGGTAAACCCTGTCAGGGCCCGGGGTTTTATCCGCTCTGACTTGCCTCAACACCAGTCTCCTTCAGGGACCGAGGGTACACCCTGTCAGGGCCCGGGGATTTATCCGCTCTGACTTGCCTCAACACCCGTCTCCTTCAGGGACCGAGGGTAAACCCTGTCAGGGCCTGGGGATTTATCCACTCTAACTTGCCTCAACACCAGTCTCCTTCAGGGACCGAGGGTAAACCCTGTCAGGGCCCGGGGATTTATCCGCTCTGACTTGCCTCAACACCAGTCTCCTTCAAGGACCGAGGGTAATCCCTGTCAGGTCCCGGGGATTTACCCACTCTGAATTGCCTCAACACCAGGCTCCGTCCGGGACCTGGGTAAACCCTGTCAGGGCCCGGGGATTTATCCTCTCTGACTTGCCTCAACACCAGTCTCCTTCAGGGACCGAGGGAAAACCCTGTCAGGGCCCGGGGATTTATCCGCTCTGACTTGCCTCAACACCAGTCTCCTTCAAGGACCGAGGGTAATCCCTGTCAGGTCCCGGGGATTTACCCACTCTGAATTGCCTCAACACCAGTCTCCGTCCGGGACCTGGGTAAACCCTGTCAGGGCCCGGGGATTTATCCTCTCTGACTTGCCTCAACACCAACCTCCTTCAGGGACCGAGGGTAAACCCTGTCAGGGCCCGGGGATTTATCCTCTCTGACTTGCCTCAACACCAGTCTCCTTCAGGGACAGAGGGTAAACCCTGTCAGGGCCCGGGGATTTATCCACTCTGACTTGCCTCAACACCAGTCTCCTTCAGGGACAGAGGGTAAACCCTGTCAGGGCCTGGGAATTTATCCACTCTGACTTGCCTCAACACCCGTCTCCTTCAGGGACCGAGGGTAATCCCTGTCAGGTCCCGGGGATTTACCCACTCTGAATTGCCTCAACACCAGTCTCCTTCAGGGACCGAGGGTAAACCCTGTCAGGGCCTGGGGATTTATCCACTCTGACTTGCCTCAACACCAGTCTCCTTCAGGGACAGAGGGTAATCCCTGTCAGGTCCCGGGGATTTATCCTCTCTGACTTGCCTCAACACCAACCTCCTTCAAGGACCGAGGGTAAACCCTGTCAGGGCCTGGGGATTTATCCACACTGACTTGCCTCAACACCTGTCTCCTTCAGGGACCGAGGGTAAACCCTGTCAGGGCCCGGGGATTTATACACTCTGACTTGCCTCAACACCAGTCTCCTTCAGGGACCGAGATAAAACCTGTCAGGGCCTGGGGATTTATCCACTCTGACTTGCCTCAACACCAGTCTCCTTCAGGGACCGAGGGTAAACCCTGTCAGGGTCCGGGGATTTATCCACTCTGACTTGCCTCAACACCATTCTCCTTCAAGGACCGAGGGTAAACTCTGTCAGGGCCCAGGGATTTATCCACTCTGACTTGCCACTACACCAGTCTCCTTCAGGGACCGAGGGTAAACCCTGTCAGGGCCCGGGGATTTTCCCAATCTGAATTGCCTCAACACCAGTCTCCGTCAGGGTCCGAGGGTAAACCCTGTCACGGCCCGGGGATTTATCCACTCTGACTTGCCTCAACACCAGTCTCCTTCAGGGACCGAGGGTAAACCCTGTCAGGGCCCGGGGATTTATCCACTCTGACTTGCCTCAACACCCGTCTCCTTCAGGGTCCGAGGGTTAACCCTGTAAGTTCCCGGGGATTTATTCACTCTGACTTGCCTCAACAACAGTCTCCTTCAGGGACCGAGGGTAAACCCTGTCAGGGCCCGGGGATTTATCCACTCTGACTTGCCTCAACACCAGTCTCCTTCAGGGTCCGAGGGTCATCCCTGTCAGTGCCCGGGGATTGATCCACTCTGACTTGCCTTAACACCTGTCTCCTTCAGGGTCCGAGGGTAAACCCTGTCAGTGCCCGGGGATTTATCCACTCTGACTTGCCTCAACACCAGTCTCCTTCAGGGAACGAGGGTAAACCCTGTCAGGGCCCGGGGATTTATCCACTCTGCCTTGCCTCAACACCAGTCTCCTTCAGGGACCGAGGGTAAACCCTGTCAGGGCCTGGGGATTTATCCACTCTGACTTGCCTCAACACCAGTCTCCTTCAGGGACCGAGGGTAATCCCTTTCAGGTCCTGGGGATTTATCCACCGTGACTTGTCTCAACACCAGTCTCCTTCAGGGACCGAGGGTAAACCCTGTCAGGGACTGGGGATTTATCCACCGTGACTTGCCTCAACACCAGTCTCTTTCAGGGACCGAGGGTAAACCCAGTCAGGGCCCGGGGATTTATCCACCGTGACTTGCCTCAACACCAGTCTCTTTCAGGGACCGAGGGTAAATCCTGTCAGGACCCGGGGATATATCCACTCTGACTTGCCTCAACACCAGTCTCCTTCAGGGACCGAGGGTAAACCCTGTCAGGGCCTGGGGATTTATCCACTCTGACTTGCCTCAACACCAGTCTCCTTCAGGGACCGAGGGTAAACCCTGTCAGGGCCCGGGGATTTATCCACTCTGACTTGCCTCAACACCAGTCTCCTTCAGGGACCGAGGGTACACCCTGTCAGGGCCCGGGTATTTATCCGCTCTGACTTGCCTCAACACCCGTCTCCTTCAGGGACCGAGGGTAAACCCTGTCAGGGCCTGGGGATTTATCCACTCTAACTTGCCTCAACACCAGTCTCCTTCAGGGACCGAGGGTAAACCCTGTCAGGGCCCGGGGATTTATCCGCTCTGACTTGCCTCAACACCAGTCTCCTTCAAGGACCGAGGGTAATCCCTGTCAGGTCCCGGGGATTTACCCACTCTGAATTGCCTCAACACCAGGCTCCGTCCGGGACCTGGGTAAACCCTGTCAGGGCCCGGGGATTTATCCTCTCTGACTTGCCTCAACACCAGTCTCCTTCAGGGACCGAGGGAAAACCCTGTCAGGGCCCGGGGATTTATCCGCTCTGACTTGCCTCAACACCAGTCTCCTTCAAGGACCGAGGGTAATCCCTGTCAGGTCCCGGGGATTTACCCACTCTGAATTGCCTCAACACCAGTCTCCGTCCGGGACCTGGGTAAACCCTGTCAGGGCCCGGGGATTTATCCTCTCTGACTTGCCTCAACACCAACCTCCTTCAGGGACCGAGGGTAAACCCTGTCAGGGCCCGGGGATTTATCCTCTCTGACTTGCCTCAACACCAGTCTCCTTCAGGGACAGAGGGTAAACCCTGTCAGGGCCCGGGGATTTATCCACTCTGACTTGCCTCAACACCAGTCTCCTTCAGGGACAGAGGGTAAACCCTGTCAGGGCCTGGGAATTTATCCACTCTGACTTGCCTCAACACCCGTCTCCTTCAGGGACCGAGGGTAATCCCTGTCAGGTCCCGGGGATTTACCCACTCTGAATTGCCTCAACACCAGTCTCCTTCAGGGACCGAGGGTAAACCCTGTCAGGGCCTGGGGATTTATCCACTCTGACTTGCCTCAACACCAGTCTCCTTCAGGGACAGAGGGTAATCCCTGTCAGGTCCCGGGGATTTATCCTCTCTGACTTGCCTCAACACCAACCTCCTTCAAGGACCGAGGGTAAACCCTGTCAGGGCCTGGGGATTTATCCACACTGACTTGCCTCAACACCTGTCTCCTTCAGGGACCGAGGGTAAACCCTGTCAGGGCCCGGGGATTTATACACTCTGACTTGCCTCAACACCAGTCTCCTTCAGGGACCGAGATAAAACCTGTCAGGGCCTGGGGATTTATCCACTCTGACTTGCCTCAACACCAGTCTCCTTCAGGGACCGAGGGTAAACCCTGTCAGGGCCCGGGGATTTATCCACTCTGACAAGCCTCAACACCAGTCTCCTTCAGGGACCGAGGGTAAACCCTGTCAGGGCCCGGGGATTTATCCACTCTGACTTGCCTCAACACCATTCTCCTTCAAGGACCGAGGGTAAACTCTGTCAGGGCCCAGGGATTTATCCACTCTGACTTGCCACTACACCAGTCTCCTTCAGGGACCGAGGGTAAACCCTGTCAGGGTCCGGGGATTTATCCACTCTGACTTGCCTCAACACCATTCTCCTTCAAGGACCGAGGGTAAACTCTGTCAGGGCCCAGGGATTTATCCACTCTGACTTGCCACTACACCAGTCTCCTTCAGGGACCGAGGGTAAACACTGTCAGGGCCCGGGGATTTTCCCAATCTGAATTGCCTCAACACCAGTCTCCGTCAGGGTCCGAGGGTAAACCCTGTCACGGCCCGGGGATTTATCCACTCTGACTTGCCTCAACACCAGTCTCCTTCAGGGACCGAGGGTAAACCCTGTCAGGGCCCGGGGATTTATCCACTCTGACTTGCCTCAACACCCGTCTCCTTCAGGGTCCGAGGGTAAACCCTGTAAGTTCCCGGAGATTTATTCACTCTGACTTGCCTCAACAACAGTCTCCTTCAGGGACCGAGGGTAAACCCTGTCAGGGCCCGGGGATTTATCCACTCTGACTTGCCTCAACACCAGTCTCCTTCAGGGTCCGAGGGTCATCCCTGTCAGTGCCCGGGGATTGATCCACTCTGACTTGCCTTAACACCTGTCTCCTTCAGGGTCCGAGGGTAAACCCTGTCAGTGCCCGGGGATTTATCCGCTCTGACTTGCCTCAACACCAGTCTCTTTCAGGGACCGAGGGTAATCCCTGTCAGGGCCCGGGGATTTATCCACTCTAACTTGCCTCAACACCAGTCTCCTTCAGGGACCGAGGGTAAACCCTGTCAGGGCCCGGGGATTTATCCGCTCTGACTTGCCTCAACACCAGTCTCCTTCAGGGACCGAGGGTAATCCCTGTCAGGGCCCGGGGATTTATCCACTCTGACATGCCTCAACACCAGTCTCCTTCAGGGACCGAGGGTAATCCCTGTCAGGGCCTGGGGATTTATCCACTCTGACTTGCCTCAACACCAGTCTCCTTCAGGGACCGAGGATAAATCCCCTGTCAGGGCCTGGGGATTTATCCACTCTGACTTGCCTCAACACCAGTCTCCTTCAGGGACCGAGGGTAATCCCTGTCAGGGCCCGGGGATTTATCCACTCTGACTTGCCTCAACACCCGTCTCCTTCAGGGACCGAGGGTAAACCCTGTCAGGGCCTGGGGATTTATCCACTCTGACTTGCCTCAACACCAGTCTCCTTCAGGGTCCGAGGGTCATCCCTGTCAGTGCCCGGGGATTGATCCACTCTGACTTGCCTTAACACCTGTCTCCTTCAGGGTCCGAGGGTAAACCCTGTCAGTGCCCGGGGATTTATCCGCTCTGACTTGCCTCAACACCAGTCTCTTTCAGGGACCGAGGGTAATCCCTGTCAGGGCCCGGGGATTTATCCACTCTAACTTGCCTCAACACCAGTCTCCTTCAGGGACCGAGGGTAAACCCTGTCAGGGCCCGGGGATTTATCCGCTCTGACTTGCCTCAACACCAGTCTCCTTCAGGGACCGAGGGTAATCCCTGTCAGGGCCCGGGGATTTATCCACTCTGACATGCCTCAACACCAGTCTCCTTCAGGGACCGAGGGTAATCCCTGTCAGGGCCTGGGGATTTATCCACTCTGACTTGCCTCAACACCAGTCTCCTTCAGGGACCGAGGGTAAACCCTGTCAGGGCCTGGGGATTTATCCACTCTGACTTGCTTCAACACCAGTCTCCTTCAGGGACCGAGGGTAATCCCTGTCAGGGCCCGGGGATTTATCCACTCTGACTTGCCTCAACACCCGTCTCCTTCAGGGACCGAGGGTAAACCCTGTCAGGGCCTGGGGATTTATCCACTCTGACTTGCCTCAACACCAGTCTCCTTCAGGGACCGAGGGTAAACCCTGTCAGGGCCCGGGGATTTATCCACTCTGACTTGCCTCAACACCAGTCTCCTTCAGGGACCGAGGGTAAACCCTGTCAGGACCCGGGGTTTTATCCGCTCTGACTTGCCTCAACACCAGTCTCCTTCAGGGACCGAGGGTACACCCTGTCAGGGCCCGGGGATTTATCCGCTCTGACTTGCCTCAACACCCGTCTCCTTCAGGGAACGAGGGTAAACCCTGTCAGGGCCTGGGGATTTATCCACTCTAACTTGCCTCAACACCAGTCTCCTTCAGGGACCGAGGGTAAACCCTGTCAGGGCCCGGGGATTTATCCGCTCTGACTTGCCTCAACACCAGTCTCCTTCAAGGACCGAGGGTAATCCCTGTCAGGTCCCGGGGATTTACCCACTCTGAATTGCCTCAACACCAGGCTCCGTCCGGGACCTGGGTAAACCCTGTCAGGGCCCGGGGATTTATCCTCTCTGACTTGCCTCAACACCAGTCTCCTTCAGGGACCGAGGGAAAACCCTGTCAGGGCCCGGGGATTTATCCGCTCTGACTTGCCTCAACACCAGTCTCCTTCAAGGACCGAGGGTAATCCCTGTCAGGTCCCGGGGATTTACCCACTCTGAATTGCCTCAACACCAGTCTCCGTCCGGGACCTGGGTAAACCCTGTCAGGGCCTGGGAATTTATCCACTCTGACTTGCCTCAACACCCGTCTCCTTCAGGGACCGAGGGTAAACCCTGTCAGGGCCTGGGGATTTATCCACTCTAACTTGCCTCAACACCCGTCTCCTTCAGGGACCGAGGGTAAACCCTGTCAGGGCCCGGGGATTTATCCACTCTGACTTGCCTCAACACCAGTCTCCTTCAGGGACCGAGGGTAAACCCTGTCAGGGCCCGGGGATTTATCCACTCTGACTTGCCTCAACACCAGTCTCCTTCAGGGACCGAGGGTAAACCCTGTCAGGGCCCGGGGATTTATCCACTCTGACTTGCCTCAACACGAGTCTCCTTCAGGGACCGAGGGTAAACACTGTCAGGGCCCGGGGATTTATCCACCCTGACTTGCCTCAACACCCGTCTCCTTCAGGGACCGAGGGTAAACCCTGTCAGGGCCTGGGGATTTATCCACTCTAACTTGCCTCAACACCAGTCTCCTTCAGGGACCGAGGGTAAACGCTGTCAGGGCCCGGGGATTTACCCACTCTGAATTGCCTCAACACCAGTCTCCGTCCGGGACCTGGGTAAACCTTGTCAGGGCCCGGGGATTTATCCACTCTGACTTGCCTCAACACCAGTCTCCTTCAGGGACAGAGGGTAAACCCTGTCAGGGCCCGGGGATTTATCCACTCTGACTTGCCTCAACACCAGTCTCCTTCAGGGACAGAGGGTAAACCCTGTCAGGGCCTGGGGATTTATCCACTCTGACTTGCCTCAACACCCGTCTCCTTCAAGGACCGAGGGTAAACCCTGTCAGGGACCGGGGATTTATCCACTCTGAATTGCCTCAACACCAGTCTCCTTCAGGGACCGAGGGTAAACCATGTCAGTGCCCGGGGTTTTATCCACTCTGACTTGCCTCAACACCAGTCTGCTTCAGGGACCGAGGGTAAACCCTGTCAGCGCCCGGGGATTTATCCACCCTGACTTGCCTCAACACCAGTCTCCTTCAGGGACCGAGGGTAATCCCTGTCAGGGCCCGGGGATTTATCCACTCTGACATGCCTCAACACCAGTCTCCTTCAGGGACCGAGGGTAATCCCTGTCAGGGCCTGGGGATTTATCCACTCTGACTTGCCTCAACACCAGTCTCCTTCAGGGACCGAGGGTAAACCCTGTCAGGGCCTGGGGATTTATCCACTCTGACTTGCTTCAACACCAGTCTCCTTCAGGGACCGAGGGTAATCCCTGTCAGGGCCCGGGGATTTATCCACTCTGACTTGCCTCAACACCCGTCTCCTTCAGGGACCGAGGGTAAACCCTGTCAGGGCCTGGGGATTTATCCACTCTGACTTGCCTCAACACCAGTCTCCTTCAGGGACCGAGGGTAAACCCTGTCAGGGCCCGGGGATTTATCCACTCTGACTTGCCTCAACACCAGTCTCCTTCAGGGACCGAGGGTAAACCCTGTCAGGACCCGGGGTTTTATCCGCTCTGACTTGCCTCAACACCAGTCTCCTTCAGGGACCGAGGGTACACCCTGTCAGGGCCCGGGGATTTATCCGCTCTGACTTGCCTCAACACCCGTCTCCTTCAGGGAACGAGGGTAAACCCTGTCAGGGCCTGGGGATTTATCCACTCTAACTTGCCTCAACACCAGTCTCCTTCAGGGACCGAGGGTAAACCCTGTCAGGGCCCGGGGATTTATCCGCTCTGACTTGCCTCAACACCAGTCTCCTTCAAGGACCGAGGGTAATCCCTGTCAGGTCCCGGGGATTTACCCACTCTGAATTGCCTCAACACCAGGCTCCGTCCGGGACCTGGGTAAACCCTGTCAGGGCCCGGGGATTTATCCTCTCTGACTTGCCTCAACACCAGTCTCCTTCAGGGACCGAGGGAAAACCCTGTCAGGGCCCGGGGATTTATCCGCTCTGACTTGCCTCAACACCAGTCTCCTTCAAGGACCGAGGGTAATCCCTGTCAGGTCCCGGGGATTTACCCACTCTGAATTGCCTCAACACCAGTCTCCGTCCGGGACCTGGGTAAACCCTGTCAGGGCCTGGGAATTTATCCACTCTGACTTGCCTCAACACCCGTCTCCTTCAGGGACCGAGGGTAAACCCTGTCAGGGCCTGGGGATTTATCCACTCTAACTTGCCTCAACACCCGTCTCCTTCAGGGACCGAGGGTAAACCCTGTCAGGGCCCGGGGATTTATCCACTCTGACTTGCCTCAACACCAGTCTCCTTCAGGGACCGAGGGTAAACCCTGTCAGGGCCCGGGGATTTATCCACTCTGACTTGCCTCAACACCAGTCTCCTTCAGGGACCGAGGGTAAACCCTGTCAGGGCCCGGGGATTTATCCACTCTGACTTGCCTCAACACGAGTCTCCTTCAGGGACCGAGGGTAAACACTGTCAGGGCCCGGGGATTTATCCACCCTGACTTGCCTCAACACCCGTCTCCTTCAGGGACCGAGGGTAAACCCTGTCAGGGCCTGGGGATTTATCCACTCTAACTTGCCTCAACACCAGTCTCCTTCAGGGACCGAGGGTAAACGCTGTCAGGGCCCGGGGATTTACCCACTCTGAATTGCCTCAACACCAGTCTCCGTCCGGGACCTGGGTAAACCTTGTCAGGGCCCGGGGATTTATCCACTCTGACTTGCCTCAACACCAGTCTCCTTCAGGGACAGAGGGTAAACCCTGTCAGGGCCCGGGGATTTATCCACTCTGACTTGCCTCAACACCAGTCTCCTTCAGGGACAGAGGGTAAACCCTGTCAGGGCCTGGGGATTTATCCACTCTGACTTGCCTCAACACCCGTCTCCTTCAAGGACCGAGGGTAAACCCTGTCAGGGACCGGGGATTTATCCACTCTGAATTGCCTCAACACCAGTCTCCTTCAGGGACCGAGGGTAAACCATGTCAGTGCCCGGGGTTTTATCCACTCTGACTTGCCTCAACACCAGTCTGCTTCAGGGACCGAGGGTAAACCCTGTCAGCGCCCGGGGATTTATCCACCCTGACTTGCCTCAACACCAGTCTCCTTCAGGGACCGAGGGTAATCCCTGTCAGGGCCCGGGGATTTATCCACTCTGACTTGCCTCAACACCAGTCTCCTTCAGGGACCGAGGGTAAACACTGTCAGGGCCCGGGGATTTATCCACCCTGACTTGCCTCAACACCCGTCTCCTTCAGGGACCGAGGGTAAATTCTGTCTGGGCCCGGGGATTTATCCACTCTGACTTGCCTCAACACCAGTCTCCTTCAGGGACAGAGGGTAAACCGTGTCAGGGCCCGGGGATTTATCCAGTCTGACTTGCCTCAACACCAGTCTCCTTCAGGGACAGAGGGTAAACCCTGTCAGGGCCCGGGAATTATCCACTCTGACTTGCCTCAACACCAGTCTCCTTCAGGGACCGAGGGTAAACCGTGTCAGGTCCCGGGGATTTATCCACTCTGACTTGCCTCAACACCAGTCTCCTTCAGGGACCGAGGGTACACCCTGTCAGGGCCCGGGGATTTATCCGCTCTGACTTGCCTCAACACCCGTCTCCTTCAGGGACCGAGGGTAAACCCTGTCAGGGCCTGGGGATTTATCCACTCTAACTTGCCTCAACACCAGTCTCCTTCAGGGACCGAGGGTAAACCCTGTCAGGGCCCGGGGATTTATCCGCTCTGACTTGCCTCAACACCAGTCTCCTTCAAGGACCGAGGGTAATCCCTGTCAGGTCCCGGGGATTTACCCACTCTGAATTGCCTCAACACCAGGCTCCGTCCGGGACCTGGGTAAACCCTGTCAGGGCCCGGGGATTTATCCTCTCTGACTTGCCTCAACACCAGTCTCCTTCAGGGACCGAGGGAAAACCCTGTCAGGGCCCGGGGATTTATCCGCTCTGACTTGCCTCAACACCAGTCTCCTTCAAGGACCGAGGGTAATCCCTGTCAGGTCCCGGGGATTTACCCACTCTGAATTGCCTCAACACCAGTCTCCGTCCGGGACCTGGGTAAACCCTGTCAGGGCCCGGGGATTTATCCTCTCTGACTTGCCTCAACACCAACCTCCTTCAGGGACCGAGGGTAAACCCTGTCAGGGCCCGGGGATTTATCCTCTCTGACTTGCCTCAACACCAGTCTCCTTCAGGGACAGAGGGTAAACCCTGTCAGGGCCCGGGGATTTATCCACTCTGACTTGCCTCAACACCAGTCTCCTTCAGGGACAGAGGGTAAACCCTGTCAGGGCCTGGGAATTTATCCACTCTGACTTGCCTCAACACCCGTCTCCTTCAGGGACCGAGGGTAATCCCTGTCAGGTCCCGGGGATTTACCCACTCTGAATTGCCTCAACACCAGTCTCCTTCAGGGACCGAGGGTAAACCCTGTCAGGGCCTGGGGATTTATCCACTCTGACTTGCCTCAACACCAGTCTCCTTCAGGGACAGAGGGTAATCCCTGTCAGGTCCCGGGGATTTATCCTCTCTGACTTGCCTCAACACCAACCTCCTTCAAGGACCGAGGGTAAACCCTGTCAGGGCCTGGGGATTTATCCACACTGACTTGCCTCAACACCTGTCTCCTTCAGGGACCGAGGGTAAACCCTGTCAGGGCCCGGGGATTTATACACTCTGACTTGCCTCAACACCAGTCTCCTTCAGGGACCGAGATAAAACCTGTCAGGGCCTGGGGATTTATCCACTCTGACTTGCCTCAACACCAGTCTCCTTCAGGGACCGAGGGTAAACCCTGTCAGGGTCCGGGGATTTATCCACTCTGACTTGCCTCAACACCATTCTCCTTCAAGGACCGAGGGTAAACTCTGTCAGGGCCCAGGGATTTATCCACTCTGACTTGCCACTACACCAGTCTCCTTCAGGGACCGAGGGTAAACCCTGTCAGGGCCCGGGGATTTTCCCAATCTGAATTGCCTCAACACCAGTCTCCGTCAGGGTCCGAGGGTAAACCCTGTCACGGCCCGGGGATTTATCCACTCTGACTTGCCTCAACACCAGTCTCCTTCAGGGACCGAGGGTAAACCCTGTCAGGGCCCGGGGATTTATCCACTCTGACTTGCCTCAACACCCGTCTCCTTCAGGGTCCGAGGGTTAACCCTGTAAGTTCCCGGGGATTTATTCACTCTGACTTGCCTCAACAACAGTCTCCTTCAGGGACCGAGGGTAAACCCTGTCAGGGCCCGGGGATTTATCCACTCTGACTTGCCTCAACACCAGTCTCCTTCAGGGTCCGAGGGTCATCCCTGTCAGTGCCCGGGGATTGATCCACTCTGACTTGCCTTAACACCTGTCTCCTTCAGGGTCCGAGGGTAAACCCTGTCAGTGCCCGGGGATTTATCCACTCTGACTTGCCTCAACACCAGTCTCCTTCAGGGAACGAGGGTAAACCCTGTCAGGGCCCGGGGATTTATCCACTCTGCCTTGCCTCAACACCAGTCTCCTTCAGGGACCGAGGGTAAACCCTGTCAGGGCCTGGGGATTTATCCACTCTGACTTGCCTCAACACCAGTCTCCTTCAGGGACCGAGGATAATCCCTTTCAGGTCCTGGGGATTTATCCACCGTGACTTGTCTCAACACCAGTCTCCTTCAGGGACCGAGGGTAAACCCTGTCAGGGACTGGGGATTTATCCACCGTGACTTGCCTCAACACCAGTCTCTTTCAGGGACCGAGGGTAAACCCAGTCAGGGCCCGGGGATTTATCCACCGTGACTTGCCTCAACACCAGTCTCTTTCAGGGACCGAGGGTAAATCCTGTCAGGACCCGGGGATATATCCACTCTGACTTGCCTCAACACCAGTCTCCTTCAGGGACCGAGGGTAAACCCTGTCAGGGCCTGGGGATTTATCCACTCTGACTTGCCTCAACACCAGTCTCCTTCAGGGACCGAGGGTAAACCCTGTCAGGGCCCGGGGATTTATCCACTCTGACTTGCCTCAACACCAGTCTCCTTCAGGGACCGAGGGTACACCCTGTCAGGGCCCGGGTATTTATCCGCTCTGACTTGCCTCAACACCCGTCTCCTTCAGGGACCGAGGGTAAACCCTGTCAGGGCCTGGGGATTTATCCACTCTAACTTGCCTCAACACCAGTCTCCTTCAGGGACCGAGGGTAAACCCTGTCAGGGCCCGGGGATTTATCCGCTCTGACTTGCCTCAACACCAGTCTCCTTCAAGGACCGAGGGTAATCCCTGTCAGGTCCCGGGGATTTACCCACTCTGAATTGCCTCAACACCAGGCTCCGTCCGGGACCTGGGTAAACCCTGTCAGGGCCCGGGGATTTATCCTCTCTGACTTGCCTCAACACCAGTCTCCTTCAGGGACCGAGGGAAAACCCTGTCAGGGCCCGGGGATTTATCCGCTCTGACTTGCCTCAACACCAGTCTCCTTCAAGGACCGAGGGTAATCCCTGTCAGGTCCCGGGGATTTACCCACTCTGAATTGCCTCAACACCAGTCTCCGTCCGGGACCTGGGTAAACCCTGTCAGGGCCCGGGGATTTATCCTCTCTGACTTGCCTCAACACCAACCTCCTTCAGGGACCGAGGGTAAACCCTGTCAGGGCCCGGGGATTTATCCTCTCTGACTTGCCTCAACACCAGTCTCCTTCAGGGACAGAGGGTAAACCCTGTCAGGGCCCGGGGATTTATCCACTCTGACTTGCCTCAACACCAGTCTCCTTCAGGGACAGAGGGTAAACCCTGTCAGGGCCTGGGAATTTATCCACTCTGACTTGCCTCAACACCCGTCTCCTTCAGGGACCGAGGGTAATCCCTGTCAGGTCCCGGGGATTTACCCACTCTGAATTGCCTCAACACCAGTCTCCTTCAGGGACCGAGGGTAAACCCTGTCAGGGCCTGGGGATTTATCCACTCTGACTTGCCTCAACACCAGTCTCCTTCAGGGACAGAGGGTAATCCCTGTCAGGTCCCGGGGATTTATCCTCTCTGACTTGCCTCAACACCAACCTCCTTCAAGGACCGAGGGTAAACCCTGTCAGGGCCTGGGGATTTATCCACACTGACTTGCCTCAACACCTGTCTCCTTCAGGGACCGAGGGTAAACCCTGTCAGGGCCCGGGGATTTATACACTCTGACTTGCCTCAACACCAGTCTCCTTCAGGGACCGAGATAAAACCTGTCAGGGCCTGGGGATTTATCCACTCTGACTTGCCTCAACACCAGTCTCCTTCAGGGACCGAGGGTAAACCCTGTCAGGGCCCGGGGATTTATCCACTCTGACAAGCCTCAACACCAGTCTCCTTCAGGGACCGAGGGTAAACCCTGTCAGGGCCCGGGGATTTATCCACTCTGACTTGCCTCAACACCATTCTCCTTCAAGGACCGAGGGTAAACTCTGTCAGGGCCCAGGGATTTATCCACTCTGACTTGCCACTACACCAGTCTCCTTCAGGGACCGAGGGTAAACCCTGTCAGGGTCCGGGGATTTATCCACTCTGACTTGCCTCAACACCATTCTCCTTCAAGGACCGAGGGTAAACTCTGTCAGGGCCCAGGGATTTATCCACTCTGACTTGCCACTACACCAGTCTCCTTCAGGGACCGAGGGTAAACACTGTCAGGGCCCGGGGATTTTCCCAATCTGAATTGCCTCAACACCAGTCTCCGTCAGGGTCCGAGGGTAAACCCTGTCACGGCCCGGGGATTTATCCACTCTGACTTGCCTCAACACCAGTCTCCTTCAGGGACCGAGGGTAAACCCTGTCAGGGCCCGGGGATTTATCCACTCTGACTTGCCTCAACACCCGTCTCCTTCAGGGTCCGAGGGTAAACCCTGTAAGTTCCCGGAGATTTATTCACTCTGACTTGCCTCAACAACAGTCTCCTTCAGGGACCGAGGGTAAACCCTGTCAGGGCCCGGGGATTTATCCACTCTGACTTGCCTCAACACCAGTCTCCTTCAGGGTCCGAGGGTCATCCCTGTCAGTGCCCGGGGATTGATCCACTCTGACTTGCCTTAACACCTGTCTCCTTCAGGGTCCGAGGGTAAACCCTGTCAGTGCCCGGGGATTTATCCGCTCTGACTTGCCTCAACACCAGTCTCTTTCAGGGACCGAGGGTAATCCCTGTCAGGGCCCGGGGATTTATCCACTCTAACTTGCCTCAACACCAGTCTCCTTCAGGGACCGAGGGTAAACCCTGTCAGGGCCCGGGGATTTATCCGCTCTGACTTGCCTCAACACCAGTCTCCTTCAGGGACCGAGGGTAATCCCTGTCAGGGCCCGGGGATTTATCCACTCTGACATGCCTCAACACCAGTCTCCTTCAGGGACCGAGGGTAATCCCTGTCAGGGCCTGGGGATTTATCCACTCTGACTTGCCTCAACACCAGTCTCCTTCAGGGACCGAGGATAAATCCCCTGTCAGGGCCTGGGGATTTATCCACTCTGACTTGCCTCAACACCAGTCTCCTTCAGGGACCGAGGGTAATCCCTGTCAGGGCCCGGGGATTTATCCACTCTGACTTGCCTCAACACCCGTCTCCTTCAGGGACCGAGGGTAAACCCTGTCAGGGCCTGGGGATTTATCCACTCTGACTTGCCTCAACACCAGTCTCCTTCAGGGTCCGAGGGTCATCCCTGTCAGTGCCCGGGGATTGATCCACTCTGACTTGCCTTAACACCTGTCTCCTTCAGGGTCCGAGGGTAAACCCTGTCAGTGCCCGGGGATTTATCCGCTCTGACTTGCCTCAACACCAGTCTCTTTCAGGGACCGAGGGTAATCCCTGTCAGGGCCCGGGGATTTATCCACTCTAACTTGCCTCAACACCAGTCTCCTTCAGGGACCGAGGGTAAACCCTGTCAGGGCCCGGGGATTTATCCGCTCTGACTTGCCTCAACACCAGTCTCCTTCAGGGACCGAGGGTAATCCCTGTCAGGGCCCGGGGATTTATCCACTCTGACATGCCTCAACACCAGTCTCCTTCAGGGACCGAGGGTAATCCCTGTCAGGGCCTGGGGATTTATCCACTCTGACTTGCCTCAACACCAGTCTCCTTCAGGGACCGAGGGTAAACCCTGTCAGGGCCTGGGGATTTATCCACTCTGACTTGCTTCAACACCAGTCTCCTTCAGGGACCGAGGGTAATCCCTGTCAGGGCCCGGGGATTTATCCACTCTGACTTGCCTCAACACCCGTCTCCTTCAGGGACCGAGGGTAAACCCTGTCAGGGCCTGGGGATTTATCCACTCTGACTTGCCTCAACACCAGTCTCCTTCAGGGACCGAGGGTAAACCCTGTCAGGGCCCGGGGATTTATCCACTCTGACTTGCCTCAACACCAGTCTCCTTCAGGGACCGAGGGTAAACCCTGTCAGGACCCGGGGTTTTATCCGCTCTGACTTGCCTCAACACCAGTCTCCTTCAGGGACCGAGGGTACACCCTGTCAGGGCCCGGGGATTTATCCGCTCTGACTTGCCTCAACACCCGTCTCCTTCAGGGAACGAGGGTAAACCCTGTCAGGGCCTGGGGATTTATCCACTCTAACTTGCCTCAACACCAGTCTCCTTCAGGGACCGAGGGTAAACCCTGTCAGGGCCCGGGGATTTATCCGCTCTGACTTGCCTCAACACCAGTCTCCTTCAAGGACCGAGGGTAATCCCTGTCAGGTCCCGGGGATTTACCCACTCTGAATTGCCTCAACACCAGGCTCCGTCCGGGACCTGGGTAAACCCTGTCAGGGCCCGGGGATTTATCCTCTCTGACTTGCCTCAACACCAGTCTCCTTCAGGGACCGAGGGAAAACCCTGTCAGGGCCCGGGGATTTATCCGCTCTGACTTGCCTCAACACCAGTCTCCTTCAAGGACCGAGGGTAATCCCTGTCAGGTCCCGGGGATTTACCCACTCTGAATTGCCTCAACACCAGTCTCCGTCCGGGACCTGGGTAAACCCTGTCAGGGCCTGGGAATTTATCCACTCTGACTTGCCTCAACACCCGTCTCCTTCAGGGACCGAGGGTAAACCCTGTCAGGGCCTGGGGATTTATCCACTCTAACTTGCCTCAACACCCGTCTCCTTCAGGGACCGAGGGTAAACCCTGTCAGGGCCCGGGGATTTATCCACTCTGACTTGCCTCAACACCAGTCTCCTTCAGGGACCGAGGGTAAACCCTGTCAGGGCCCGGGGATTTATCCACTCTGACTTGCCTCAACACCAGTCTCCTTCAGGGACCGAGGGTAAACCCTGTCAGGGCCCGGGGATTTATCCACTCTGACTTGCCTCAACACGAGTCTCCTTCAGGGACCGAGGGTAAACACTGTCAGGGCCCGGGGATTTATCCACCCTGACTTGCCTCAACACCCGTCTCCTTCAGGGACCGAGGGTAAACCCTGTCAGGGCCTGGGGATTTATCCACTCTAACTTGCCTCAACACCAGTCTCCTTCAGGGACCGAGGGTAAACGCTGTCAGGGCCCGGGGATTTACCCACTCTGAATTGCCTCAACACCAGTCTCCGTCCGGGACCTGGGTAAACCTTGTCAGGGCCCGGGGATTTATCCACTCTGACTTGCCTCAACACCAGTCTCCTTCAGGGACAGAGGGTAAACCCTGTCAGGGCCCGGGGATTTATCCACTCTGACTTGCCTCAACACCAGTCTCCTTCAGGGACAGAGGGTAAACCCTGTCAGGGCCTGGGGATTTATCCACTCTGACTTGCCTCAACACCCGTCTCCTTCAAGGACCGAGGGTAAACCCTGTCAGGGACCGGGGATTTATCCACTCTGAATTGCCTCAACACCAGTCTCCTTCAGGGACCGAGGGTAAACCATGTCAGTGCCCGGGGTTTTATCCACTCTGACTTGCCTCAACACCAGTCTGCTTCAGGGACCGAGGGTAAACCCTGTCAGCGCCCGGGGATTTATCCACTCTGACTTGCCTCATCACCAGTCTCCTTCAGGGACCGAGGGTAAACACTGTCAGGGCCCGGGGATTTATCCACCCTGACTTGCCTCAACACCAGTCTCCTTCAGGGACCGAGGGTAATCCCTGTCAGGGCCCGGGGATTTATCCACTCTGACTTGCCTCAACACCAGTCTCCTTCAGGGACCGAGGGTAAACACTGTCAGGGCCCGGGGATTTATCCACCCTGACTTGCCTCAACACCCGTCTCCTTCAGGGACCGAGGGTAAATTCTGTCTGGGCCCGGGGATTTATCCACTCTGACTTGCCTCAACACCAGTCTCCTTCAGGGACAGAGGGTAAACCGTGTCAGGGCCCGGGGATTTATCCAGTCTGACTTGCCTCAACACCAGTCTCCTTCAGGGACAGAGGGTAAACCCTGTCAGGGCCCGGGAATTATCCACTCTGACTTGCCTCAACACCAGTCTCCTTCAGGGACCGAGGGTAAACCGTGTCAGGTCCCGGGGATTTATCCACTCTGACTTGCCTCAACACCAGTCTCCTTCAGGGAACGAGGGTAAACACTGTCAGGGCCTGGGGATTTATCCACTCTGACTTGCCTCAACACAGTCTCCTTCAGGGACCGAGGGTAAACCCTGTCAGGGCCCGGGGATTTATCCACTCTGACTTGCCTCAACACCAGTCTCCTTCAGGGACCGAGGGTAAACCGTGTCAGGGCCCGGGGATTTATCCAGTCTGTCTTGCCTCAACACCAGTCTCCTTCAGTGACAGAGGGTAAACACTGTCAGGGCCCGGGGATTTATCCACTCTGACTTGCCTCAACACCAGTCTCCTTCAGGGACCGAGGGTAAACCCTGTCAGGGCCCGGGGATTTATCCACTCTGACTTGCCTCAACACCAGTCTCCTTCAGGGACAGAGGGTAAACCGTGTCAGGGCCCGGGGATTTATCCAGTCTGACTTGCCTCAACACCAGTCTCCTTCAGGGACTGAGGGTAAACCCTGTCAGGGCCCGGGGATTTATACACTCTGACTTGCCTCAACACCAGTCTCCTTCAGGGACAGAGGGTAAACCGTGTCAGGGACCGGGGATTTATCCAGTCTGACTTGCCTCAACACCAGTCTCCTTCAGGGACAGAGGGTAAACCCTGTCAGGGCCCGGGGATTTATCCACTATGACTTGCCTCAACACCAGTCTCCTTCAGGGACCGAGGGTAAACCCTGTCAGGGACCGGGGATTTATCCACTCTGACTTGCCTCAACACCAGTCTCCTTCAGGGACAGAGGGTAAACCGTGTCAGGGCCCGGGGATTTATCCAGTCTGACTTGCCTCAACACCAGTCTCCTTCAGGGACAGAGGGTAAACCGTGTCAGGGCCCGTGGATTTATCCACTCTGACTTGCCTCAACACCAGTCTCCTTCAGGGACCGAGTGTAAACCCTGCCAGGGCCCGGGGATTTATCCACTCTGACTTGCCTCAACACCAGTCTCCTTCAGGGACCGAGGGTAAACCCTGTCAGGGCCCGGGGTTTATCCACTCTGACATGCCTCAACACCAGTCTCCTTCAGGGACCGAGGGTAAACCCTGTCAGGGCCCGGGGATTTATCCACTCTGACTTGCCTCAACACCAGTCTCCTTCAGGGACAGAGGGTAAACCCTGTCAGGGCCTGGGGATTTATCCACTCTGCCTTGCCTCAACACCAGTCTCCTTCAGGGAACGAGGGTAAACACTGTCAGGGCCCAGGGATTTATCCACTCTGACTTGCCTCAACACCAGTCTCCTTCAGGATCCGAGGGTAAACCCTGTCAGGGCCGGGGGATTTATCCACTCTGACTTGCCTCAACACCGTCTCCTTCAGGGACCAAGGGTAAACCCTCTCAGGGCCTGGGGATTTATCCACCGTGACTTGCCTCAACACCAGTCTCCTTCAGGGACCGAGGGTAAACCCAGTCAGGGCCCGGGGATTTATCCACTCTGACTTGCATCAACACCCGTCTCCTTCAGGGACCGAGGGTAAACTTTGTCAGGGCCCGGGGATTTATCCACTCTGACTTGCCTCAACACCAGTCTCCTTCAGGGACCGAGGGTTAACCCTGTCAGGGCCCGGGGATTTATCCACTCTGACTTGCCTCAACACCAGTCTCCTTCAGGGACCGAGGGTAAACCCTGTCAGGGCCCGGGGATTTACCCACTCTGACTTGCCTCAACACCAGTCTCCTTCAGGGACCGAGGGTTAACCCTGTCAGGGCCCGGGGATTTATCCACTCTGACTTGCCTCAACACCAGTCTCCTTCAGGGACCGAGGGTAAACCCTGTCAGGGCCCGGGGAATATTCCGCTCTGACTTGCCTCAACACCAGTCTCCTTCAGGGACCGAGGGTAAACCCTGTCAGGGCCCGGGGATTTATCCACTCTGACTTGCCTCAACACCAGTCTCCTTCAGGGACCGAGGGTAAACCCTGTCAGGTTCCGGGGATTTATCCACTCTGACTTGCCTCAACACCAGTCTGCTTCAGGGACCGAGGGTAAACCCTGTCAGGGCCCGGGGATTCATCCACTCTGACTTGCCTCAACACCTGTCTCCTTCAGGGACCGAGGGTAAACCCTGTCAGGTACCGGGGATTTATCCACTCTGACTTGCTTCAACACCAGTCTCCTTCAGGGTCCGAGGGTAAACCCTGTCAGGGACCGGGGATTTATCCGCTCTGACTTGCCTCAACACCTGTCTCCTTCAGGGACCGAGGGTAAACCCTGTCAGGGCCCGGGGATTTATCCACTCTGACTTGCCTCAACACCAGTCTCCTTCAGGGACCGAGATAAAACCTGTCAGGGACTGGGGATTTATCCACTCTGACTTGCCTCAACACCAGTCTCCTTCAGGGACCGAGGGTAAACCCTGTCAGGGCCTGGGGATTTATCCACTCTGACTTGCCTCAACACCATTCTCCTTCAAGGACCGAGGGTAAACTCTGTCAGGGCCCAGGGATTTATCGACTCTGACTTGCCACTACACCAGTCTCCTTCAGGGACCGAGGGTAAACCCTGTCAGGGCTGGGGATTTATCCACCCTGACTTGCCTCAACACCAGTCTCCTTCAAGGACCGAGGGTAAACCCTGTCAGGGCCCGGGGATTTTCCCAATCTGAATTGCCTCAACACCAGTCTCCGTCAGGGTCCGAGGGTAAACCCTGTCACGGCCCGGGGATTTATCCACTCTGACTTGCCTCAACACCAGTCTCCTTCAGGGACCGAGGGTAAACCCTGTCAGGGCCCAGGGATTTATCCACTCTGACTTGCCTCAACACCGGTCTCCTTCAGGGTCCGAGGGTAAACCCTGTCAGTGCCCGGGGATTTATCCACTCTGACTTGCCTCAACACCAGTCTCCTTCAGGGACCGAGGGTAAACCCTGTCAGTGCCCGGGGATTTATCCACTCTGACTTGCCTCAACACCAGTCTCCTTCAGGGAACGAGGGTAAACCCTGTCAGGGCCCGGGGATTTATCCACTCTGCCTTGCCTCAACACCAGTCTCCTTCAGGGACCGAGGGTAAACCCTGTCAGGGCCTGGGGATTTATCCACTCTGACTTGCCTCAACACCAGTCTCCTTCAGGGACCGAGGGTAATCCCTTTCAGGTCCTGGGGATTTATCCACCGTGACTTGTCTCAACACCAGTCTCCTTCAGGGACCGAGGGTAAACCCTGTCAGGGCCTGGGGATTTATCCACCGTGACTTGCCTCAACACCAGTCTCTTTCAGGGACCGAGGGTAAACCCAGTCAGGGCCCGGGGATTTATCCACCGTGACTTGCCTCAACACCAGTCTCTTTCAGGGACCGAGGGTAAATCCTGTCAGGGCCCGGGGATATATCCACTCTGACTTGCCTCAACACCAGTCCCGTTCAGGGACCGAGGGTAAACCCTGTCAGTGCCCGAGGATTTATCCACTCTGACTGGTTTCAACACGAGTCTCCTTCAAGGACCGAGGGTAAACCCTATCAGAGCTTGGGGATTTATCCGCTCTGACTTGCCTCAACACCAGTCTCCTTCAGGGACCGAGGGTAAACCCTGTCAGGGCCCAGGGATTTATCCACTCTGACTTGCCTCAACACCAGTCTCCTTCAGGGACCGAGGGTAAACCCTGTCAGGGCCTGGGGATTTATCCGCTCTGACTTGCCTCAACACCCGTCTCCTGCAGGGACCGAGGGTAAACCCTGTCAGGGCCTGGGGATTTATCCACTCTAACTTGCCTCAACACCAGTCTCCTTCAGGGACCGAGGGTAAACCCTGTCAGGGCCTGGGGATTTATCCGCTCTGACTTGCCTCAACAGCCGTCTCCTTCAGGGACCGAGGGTAAACCCTGTCAGGGCCTGGGGATTTATCCACTCTAACTTGCCTCAACACCAGTCTCCTTCAGGGACCGAGGGTAAACCCTGTCAGGGCCCGGGGATTTATCCGCTCTGACTTGCCTCAACACCAGTCTCTTTCAGGGACCGAGGGTAATCCCTGTCAGGGCCCGGGGATTTATCCACTCTAACTTGCCTCAACACCAGTCTCCTTCAGGGACCGAGGGTAAACCCTGTCAGGGCCCGGGGATTTATCCGCTCTGACTTGCCTCAACACCAGTCTCCTTCAGGGACCGAGGGTAATCCCTGTCAGGGCCCGGGGATTTATCCACTCTGACTTGCCTCAACACCAGTCTCCTTCAGGGACCGAGGGTAATCCCTGTCAGGGCCCGGGGATTTATCCACTCTGACTTGCCTCAACACCAGTCTCCTTCAGGGACCGAGGGTAAACCCTGTCAGGGCCTGGGGATTTATCCACTCTGACTTGCCTCAACACCAGTCTCCTTCAGGGACCGAGGGTAATCCCTGTCAGGGCCCGGGGATTTATCCACTCTGACTTGCCTCAACACCCGTCTCCTTCAGGGACCGAGGGTAAACCCTGTCAGGGCCTGGGGATTTATCCACTCTGACTTGCCTCAACACCAGTCTCCTTCAGGGACCGAGGGTAAACCCTGTCAGGGCCCGGGGATTTATCCACTCTGACTTGCCTCAACACCAGTCTCCTTCAGGGACCGAGGGTAAACCCTGTCAGGGCCCGGGGATTTATCCGCTCTGACTTGCCTCAACACCAGTCTCCTTCAGGGACCGAGGGTAAACCCTGTCAGGGCCCGGGGATTTATCCGCTCTGACTTGCCTCAACACCCGTCTCCTTCAGGGACCGAGGGTAAACCCTGTCAGGGCCTGGGGATTTATCCACTCTAACTTGCCTCAACACCAGTCTCCTTCAGGGACCGAGGGTAAACCCTGTCAGGGCCCGGGGATTTATCCGCTCTGACTTGCCTCAACACCAGTCTCCTTCAAGGACCGAGGGTAATCCCTGTCAGGTCCCGGGGATTTACCCACTCTGAATTGCCTCAACACCAGTCTCCGTCCGGGACCTGGGTAAACCCTGTCAGGGCCCGGGGATTTATCCTCTCTGACTTGCCTCAACACCAGTCTCCTTCAGGGACCGAGGGTAAACCCTGTCAGGGCCCGGGGATTTATCCACTCTGACTTGCCTCAACACCAGTCTCCTTCAAGGACCGAGGGTAATCCCTGTCAGGTCCCGGGGATTTACCCACTCTGAATTGCCTCAACACCAGTCTCCGTCCGGGACCTGGGTAAACCCTGTCAGGGCCCGGGGATTTATCCTCTCTGACTTGCCTCAACACCAACCTCCTTCAGGGACCGAGGGTAAACCCTTTCAGGGCCCGGGGATTTATCCTCTCTGACTTGCCTCAACACCAGTCTCCTTCAGGGACAGAGGGTAAACCCTGTCAGGGCCCGGGGATTTATCCACTCTGACTTGCCTCAACACCAGTCTCCTTCAGGGACAGAGGGTAAACCCTGTCAGGGCCTGGGAATTTAACCACTCTGACTTGCCTCAACACCCGTCTCCTTCAGGGACCGAGGGTAATCCCTGTCAGGTCCCGGGGATTTACCCACTCTGAATTGCCTCAACACCAGTCTCCTTCAGGGACCGAGGGTAAACCCTGTCAGGGCCTGGGGATTTATCCACTCTGACTTGCCTCAACACCAGTCTCCTTCAGGGACAGAGGGTAAACCCTGTCAGGGCCTGGGGATTTATCCACTCTGACTTGCCTCAACACCCGTCTCCTTCAGGGACCGAGGGTAATCCCTGTCAGGTCCCGGGGATTTATCCTCTCTGACTTGCCTCAACACCAACCTCCTTCAAGGACCGAGGGTAAACCCTGTCAGGGCCTGGGGATTTATCCACTCTGACTTGCCTCAACACCTGTCTCCTTCAGGGACCGAGGGTAAACCCTGTCAGGGCCCGGGGATTTATACACTCTGACTTGCCTCAACACCAGTCTCCTTCAGGGACCGAGATAAAACCTGTCAGGGCCTGGGGATTTATCCACTCTGACTTGCCTCAACACCAGTCTCCTTCAGGGACCGAGGGTAAACCCTGTCAGGGCCTGGGGATTTATCCACTCTGACTTGCCTCAACACCAGTCTCCTTCAGGGACCGAGGGTAAACCCTGTCAGGGCCTGGGGATTTATCCACTCTGACTTGCCTCAACACCAGTCTCCTTCAGGGACCGAGATAAAACCTGTCAGGGCCCGGGGATTTATCCACTCTGACTTGCCTCAACACCATTCTCCTTCAAGGACCGAGGGTAAACTCTGTCAGGCCCCAGGGATTTATCCACTCTGACTTGCCACTACAACAGTCTCCTTCAGGGACCGAGGGTAAACCCTGTCAGGGCCCGGGGATTTATCCACTCTGACTTGCCTCAACACCATTCTCCTTCAAGGACCGAGGGTAAACTCTGTCAGGGCCCAGGGATTTATCCACTCTGACTTGCCACTACACCAGTCTCCTTCAGGGACCGAGGGTAAACCCTGTCAGGGCCCGGGGATTTTCCCAATCTGAATTGCCTCAACACCAGTCTCCGTCAGGGTCCGAGGGTAAACCCTGTCACGGCCCGGGGATTTATCCACTCTGACTTGCCTCAACACCAGTCTCCTTCAGGGACCGAGGGTAAACCCTGTCAGGGCCCGGGGATTTATCCACTCTGACTTGCCTCAACACCCGTCTCCTTCAGGGTCCGAGGGTAAACCCTGTCAGTGCCCGGGGATTTATTCACTCTGACTTGCCTCAACAACAGTCTCCTTCAGGGACCGAGGGTAAACCCTGTCAGGGCCCGGGGATTTATCCACTCTGACTTGCCTCAACACCAGTCTCCTTCAGGGTCCGAGGGTAATCCCTGTCAGTGCCCGGGGATTGATCCACTCTGACTTGCCTTAACACCTGTCTCCTTCAGGGTCCGAGGGTAAACCCTGTCAGTGCCCGGGGATTTATCCACTCTGACTTGCCTCAACACCAGTCTCCTTCAGGGAACGAGGGTAAAACCAGTCAGGGCCCGGGGATTTATCCACTCTGCCTTGCCTCAACACCAGTCTCCTTCAGGGACCGAGGGTAAACCCTGTCAGGGCCTGGGGATTTATCCACTCTGACTTGCCTCAACACCAGTCTCCTTCAGGGACCGAGGGTAATCCCTTTCAGGTCCTGGGGATTTATCCACAGTGACTTGTCTCAACACCAGTCTCCTTCAGGGACCGAGGGTAAACCCTGTCAGGGCCTGGGGATTTATCCACCGTGACTTGCCTCAACACCAGTCTCTTTCAGGGACCGAGGGTAAACCCAGTCAGGGCCCGGGGATTTATCCACCGTGACTTGCCTCAACACCAGTCTCTTTCAGGGACCGAGGGTAAATCCTGTCAGGACCCGGGGATATATCCACTCTGACTTGCCTCAACACCAGTCCCCTTCAGGGACCGAGGGTAAACCCTGTCAGTGCCCGAGGATTTATCCACTCTGACTGGTTTCAACACCAGTCTCCTTCAAGGACCGAGGGTAAACCCTATCAGGGCCCGGGGATTTTCCCAATCTGAATTGCCTCAACACCAGTCTCCGTCAGGGTCCGAGGGTAAACCCTGTCACGGCCCGGGGATTTATCCACTCTATCTTGCCTCAACACCAGTCTCCTTCAGGGACCGAGGGTAAACCCTGTCAGGGCCCAGGGATTTATCCACTCTGACTTGCCTCAACACCCGTCTCCTTCAGGGTCCGAGGGTAAACCCTGTCAGTGCCCGGGGATTTATCCACTCTGACTTGCCTCAACACCAGTCTCCTTCAGGGACCGAGGGTAAACCCTGTCAGTGCCCGGGGATTTATCCACTCTGACTTGCCTCAACACCAGTCTCCTTCAGGGACCGAGGGTAAACCCTGTCAGGGCCTGGGGATTTATCCACTCTGACTTGCCTCAACACCAGTCTCCTTCAGGGACCGAGGGTAATCCCTTTCAGGTCCTGGGGATTTATCCATCGTGACTTGTCTCAACACCAGTCTCCTTCAGGGACCGAGGGTAAACCCTGTCAGGGCCTGGGGATTTATCCACCGTGACTTGCCTCAACACCAGTCTCTTTCAGGGACCGAGGGTAAACCCAGTCAGGGACCGGGGATTTATCCACCGTGACTTGCCTCAACACCAGTCTCTTTCAGGGACCGAGGGTAAATCCTGTCAGGGCCCGGGGATATATCCACTCTGACTTGCCTCAACACCAGTCCCCTTCAGGGACCGAGGGTAAACCCTGTCAGTGCCCGAGGATTTATCCACTCTGACTGGTTTCAACACCAGTCTCCTTCAAGGACCGAGGGTAAACCCTATCAGAGCCTGGGGATTTATCCGCTCTGACTTGCCTCAACACCAGTCTCCTTCAGGGACCGAGGGTAAACCCTGTCAGGGCCCGGGGATTTATCCACTCTGACTTGCCTCAACACCAGTCTCCTTCAGGGACCGAGGGTAAACCCTGTCAGGGCCTGGGGATTTATCCGCTCTGACCTGCCTCAACACCCGTCTCCTTCAGGGACCGAGGGTAAACCCTGTCAGGGCCTGGGGATTTATCCACTCTAACTTGCCTCAACACCAGTCTCCTTCAGGGACCGAGGGTAAACCCTGTCAGGGCCTGGGGATTTATCCGCTCTGACTTGCCTCAACACCCGTCTCCTTCAGGGACCGAGGGTAAACCCTGTCAGGGCCTGGGGATTTATCCACTCTAACTTGCCTCAACACCAGTCTCCTTCAGGGACCGAGGGTAAACCCTGTCAGGGCCCGGGGATTTATCCGCTCTGACTTGCCTCAACACCAGTCTCTTTCAGGGACCGAGGGTAATCCCTGTCAGGGCCCGGGGATTTATCCACTCTAACTTGCCTCAACACCAGTCTCCTTCAGGGACCGAGGGTAAACCCTGTCAGGGCCCGGGGATTTATCCGCTCTGACTTGCCTCAACACCAGTCTCCTTCAGGGACCGAGGGTAATCCCTGTCAGGGCCCGGGGATTTATCCACTCTGACTTGCCTCAACACCAGTCTCCTTCAGGGACCGAGGGTAATCCCTGTCAGGGCCTGGGGATTTATCCACTCTGACTTGCCTCAACACCAGTCTCCTTCAGGGACCGAGGGTAAACCCTGTCAGGGCCTGGGGATTTATCCACTCTGACTTGCCTCAACACCAGTCTCCTTCAGGGACCGAGGGTAATCCCTGTCAGGGCCCGGGGATTTATCCACTCTGACTTGCCTCAACACCCGTCTCCTTCAGGGACCGAGGGTAAACCCTGTCAGGGCCTGGGGATTTATCCACTCTGACTTGCCTCAACACCAGTCTCCTTCAGGGACCGAGGGTAAACCCTGTCAGGGCCCGGGGATTTATCCACTCTGACTTGCCTCAACACCAGTCTCCTTCAGGGACAGAGGGTAAACCCTGTCAGGGCCCGGGGATTTATCCGCTCTGACTTGCCTCAACACCAGTCTCCTTCAGGGACCGAGGGTAAACCCTGTCAGGGCCCGGGGATTTATCCGCTCTGACTTGCCTCAACACCCGTCTCCTTCAGGGACCGAGGGTAAACCCTGTCAGGGCCTGGGGATTTATCCACTCTAACTTGCCTCAACACCTGTCTCCTTCAGGGACCGAGGGTAAACCCTGTCAGGGCCCGGGGATTTATCCGCTCTGACTTGCCTCAACACCAGTCTCCTTCAAGGACCGAGGGTAATCCCTGTCAGGTCCCGGGGATTTACCCACTCTGAATTGCCTCAACACCAGTCTCCGTCCGGGACCTGGGTAAACCCTGTCAGGGCCGGGGATTTATCCTCTCTGACTTGCCTCAACACCAGTCTCCTTCAGGGACCGAGGGTAAACCCTGTCAGGGCCCGGGGATTTATCCACTCTGACTTGCCTCAACACCAGTCTCCTTCAAGGACCGAGGGTAATCCCTGTCAGGTCCCGGGGATTTACCCACTCTGAATTGCCTCAACACCAGTCTCCGTCCGGGACCTGGGTAAACCCTGTCAGGGCCCGGGGATTTATCCTCTCTGACTTGCCTCAACACCAACCTCCTTCAGGGACCGAGGGTAAACCCTGTCAGGGCCCGAGGATTTATCCTCTCTGACTTGCCTCAACACCAGTCTCCTTCAGGGACAGAGGGTAAACCCTGTCAGGGCCCGGGGATTTATCCACTCTGACTTGCCTCAACACCAGTCTCCTTCAGGGACAGAGGGTAAACCCTGTCAGGGCCTGGGAATTTATCCACTCTGACTTGCCTCAACACCCGTCTCCTTCAGGGACCGAGGGTAATCCCTGTCAGGTCCCGGGGATTTACCCACTCTGAATTGCCTCAACACCAGTCTCCTTCAGGGACCGAGGGTAAACCCTGTCAGGGCCTGGGGATTTATCCACTCTGACTTGCCTCAACACCAGTCTCCTTCAGGGACAGAGGGTAAACCCTGTCAGGGCCTGGGGATTTATCCACTCTGACTTGCCTCAACACCCGTCTCCTTCAGGGACCGAGGGTAATCCCTGTCAGGTCCCGGGGATTTATCCTCTCTGACTTGCCTCAACACCAACCTCCTTCAAGGACCGAGGGTAAACCCTGTCAGGGCCTGGGGATTTATCCACTCTGACTTGCCTCAACACCTGTCTCCTTCAGGGACCGAGGGTAAACCCTGTCAGGGCCCGGGGATTTATACACTCTGACTTGCCTCAACACCAGTCTCCTTCAGGGACCGAGATAAAACCTGTCAGGGCCTGGGGATTTATCCACTCTGACTTGCCTCAACACCAGTCTCCTTCAGGGACCGAGGGTAAACCCTGTCAGGGCCTGGGGATTTATCCACTCTGACTTGCCTCAACACCAGTCTCCTTCAGGGACCGAGATAAAACCTGTCAGGGCCCGGGGATTTATCCACTCTGACTTGCCTCAACACCATTCTCCTTCAAGGACCGAGGGTAAACTCTGTCAGGCCCCAGGGATTTATCCACTCTGACTTGCCACTACACCAGTCTCCTTCAGGGACCGAGGGTAAACCCTGTCAGGGCCCGTGGATTTATCCACTCTGACTTGCCTCAACACCATTCTCCTTCAAGGACCGAGGGTAAACTCTGTCAGGGCCCAGGGATTTATCCACTCTGACTTGCCACTACACCAGTCTCCTTCAGGGACCGAGGGTAAACCCTGTCAGGGCCCGGGGATTTTCCCAATCTGAATTGCCTCAACACCAGTCTCCGTCAGGGTCCGAGGGTAAACCCTGTCACGGCCCGGGGATTTATCCACTCTGACTTGCCTCAACACCAGTCTCCTTCAGGGACCGAGGGTAAACCCTGTCAGGACCCGGGGATTTATCCACTCTGACTTGCCTCAACACCCGTCTCCTTCAGGGTCCGAGGGTAAACCCTGTCAGTGCCCGGGGATTTATTCACTCTGACTTGCCTCAACAACAGTCTCCTTCAGGGACCGAGGGTAAACCCTGTCAGGGCCCGGGGATTTATCCACTCTGACTTGCCTCAACACCAGTCTCCTTCAGGGTCCGAGGGTAATCCCTGTCAGTGCCCGGGGATTGATCCACTCTGACTTGCCTTAACACCTGTCTCCTTCAGGGTCCGAGGGTAAACCCTGTCAGTGCCCGGGGATTTATCCACTCTGACTTGCCTCAACACCAGTCTCCTTCAGGGAACGAGGGTAAAACCTGTCAGGGCCCGGGGATTTATCCACTCTGCCTTGCCTCAACACCAGTCTCCTTCAGGGACCGAGGGTAAACCCTGTCAGGGCCTGGGGATTTATCCACTCTGACTTGCCTCAACACCAGTCTCCTTCAGGGACCGAGGGTAATCCCTTTCAGGTCCTGGGGATTTATCCACAGTGACTTGTCTCAACACCAGTCTCCTTCAGGGACCGAGGGTAAACCCTGTCAGGGCCTGGGGATTTATCCACCGTGACTTGCCTCAACACCAGTCTCTTTCAGGGACCGAGGGTAAACCCAGTCAGGGCCCGGGGATTTATCCACCGTGACTTGCCTCAACACCAGTCTCTTTCAGGGACCGAGGGTAAATCCTGTCAGGACCCGGGGATATATCCACTCTGACTTGCCTCAACACCAGTCCCCTTCAGGGACCGAGGGTAAACCCTGTCAGTGCCCGAGGATTTATCCACTCTGACTGGTTTCAACACCAGTCTCCTTCAAGGACCGAGGGTAAACCCTATCAGAGCCTGGGGATTTATCCGCTCTGACTTGCCTCAACACCAGTCTCCATCAGGGACCGAGGGTAAACCCTGTCAGGGCCCGGGGATTTATCCACTCTGACTTGCCTCAACACCAGTCTCCTTCAGGGACCGAGGGTAAACCCTGTCAGGGCCCGGGGATTTATCCGCTCTGACTTGCCTCAACACCAGTCTCTTTCAGGGACCGAGGGTAATCCCTGTCAGGGCCCGGGGATTTATCCACTCTAACTTGCCTCAACACCAGTCTCCTTCAGGGACCGAGGGTAAACCCTGTCAGGGCCCGGGGATTTATCCGCTCTGACTTGCCTCAACACCAGTCTCCTTCAGGGACCGAGGGTAATCCCTGTCAGGGCCCGGGGATTTATCCACTCTGACTTGCCTCAACACCAGTCTCCTTCAGGGACCGAGGGTAATCCCTGTCAGGGCCTGGGGATTTATCCACTCTGACTTGCCTCAACACCAGTCTCCTTCAGGGACCGAGGGTAAACCCTGTCAGGGCCTGGGGATTTATCCACTCTGACTTGCCTCAACACCAGTCTCCTTCAGGGACCGAGGGTAATCCCTGTCAGGGCCCGGGGATTTATCCACTCTGACTTGCCTCAACACCCGTCTCCTTCAGGGACCGAGGGTAAACCCTGTCAGGGCCTGGGGATTTATCCACTCTGACTTGCCTCAACACCAGTCTCCTTCAGGGACCGAGGGTAAACCCTGTCAGGGCCCGGGGATTTATCCACTCTGACTTGCCTCAACACCAGTCTCCTTCAGGGACCGAGGGTAAACCCTGTCAGGGCCCGGGGATTTATCCGCTCTGACTTGCCTCAACACCAGTCTCCTTCAGGGACCGAGGGTAAACCCTGTCAGGGCCCGGGGATTTATCCGCTCTGACTTGCCTCAACACCCGTCTCCTTCAGGGACCGAGTGTAAACCCTGTCAGGGCCTGGGGATTTATCCACTCTAACTTGCCTCAACACCAGTCTCCTTCAGGGACCGAGGGTAAACCCTGTCAGGGCCCGGGGATTTATCCGCTCTGACTTGCCTCAACACCAGTCTCCTTCAAGGACCGAGGGTAATCCCTGTCAGGTCCCGGGGATTTACCCACTCTGAATTGCCTCAACACCAGTCTCCGTCCGGGACCTGGGTAAACCCTGTCAGGGCCCGGGGATTTATCCTCTCTGACTTGCCTCAACACCAGTCTCCTTCAGGGACCGAGGGTAAACCCTGTCAGGGCCCGGGGATTTATCCACTCTGACTTGCCTCAACACCAGTCTCCTTCAAGGACCGAGGGTAATCCCTGTCAGGTCCCGGGGATTTACCCACTCTGAATTGCCTCAACACCAGTCTCCGTCCGGGACCTGGGTAAACCCTGTCAGGGCCCGGGGATTTATCCTCTCTGACTTGCCTCAACACCAACCTCCTTCAGGGACCGAGGGTAAACCCTGTCAGGGCCCGGGGATTTATCCTCTCTGACTTGCCTCAACACCAGTCTCCTTCAGGGACAGAGGGTAAACCCTGTCAGGGCCCGGGGATTTATCCACTCTGACTTGCCTCAAAACCAGTCTCCTTCAGGGACAGAGGGTAAACCCTGTCAGGGCCAGGGAATTTATCCACTCTGACTTGCCTCAACACCCGTCTCCTTCAGGGACCGAGGGTAATCTCTGTCAGGTCCCGGGGATTTACCCACTCTGAATTGCCTCAACACCAGTCTCCTTCAGGGACCGAGGGTAAACCCTGTCAGGGCCTGGGGATTTATCCACTCTGACTTGCCTCAACACCAGTCTCCTTCAGGGACAGAGGGTAAACCCTGTCAGGGCCTGGGGATTTATCCACTCTGACTTGCCTCAACACCCGTCTCCTTCAGGGACCGAGGGTAATCCCTGTCAGGTCCCGGGGATTTATCCTCTCTGACTTGCCTCAACACCAACCTCCTTCAAGGACCGAGGGTAAACCCTGTCAGGGCCTGGGGATTTATCCACTCTGACTTGCCTCAACACCTGTCTCCTTCAGGGACCGAGGGTAAACCCTGTCAGGGCCCGGGGATTTATACACTCTGACTTGCCTCAACACCAGTCTCCTTCAGGGACCGAGATAAAACCTGTCAGGGCCTGGGGATTTATCCACTCTGACTTGCCTCAACACCAGTCTCCTTCAGGGACCGAGGGTAAACCCTGTCAGTGCCTGGGGATTTATCCACTCTGACTTGCCTCAACACCAGTCTCCTTCAGGGACCGAGGGTAAACCCTGTCAGGGCCTGGGGATTTATCCACTCTGACTTGCCTCAACACCAGTCTCCTTCAGGGACCGAGATAAAACCTGTCAGGGCCCGGGGATTTATCCACTCTGACTTGCCTCAACACCATTCTCCTTCAAGGACCGAGGGTAAACCCTGTCAGGCCCCAGGGATTTATCCACTCTGACTTGCCACTACACCAGTCTCCTTCAGGGACCGAGGGTAAACCCTGTCAGGGCCCGGGGATTTATCCACTCTGACTTGCCTCAACACCATTCTCCTTCAAGGACCGAGGGTAAACTCTGTCAGGGCCCAGGGATTTATCCACTCTGACTTGCCACTACACCAGTCTCCTTCAGGGACCGAGGGTAAACCCTGTCAGGGCCCGGGGATTTTCCCAATCTGAATTGCCTCAACACCAGTCTCCGTCAGGGTCCGAGGGTAAACCCTGTCACGGCCCGGGGATTTATCCACTCTGACTTGCCTCAACACCAGTCTCCTTCAGGGACCGAGGGTAAACCCTGTCAGGGCCCGGGGATTTATCCACTCTGACTTGCCTCAACACCCGTCTCCTTCAGGGTCCGAGGGTAAACCCTGTCAGTGCCCGGGGATTTATTCACTCTGACTTGCCTCAACAACAGTCTCCTTCAGGGACCGAGGGTAAACCCTGTCAGGGCCCGGGGATTTATCCACTCTGACTTGCCTCAACACCAGTCTCCTTCAGGGTCCGAGGGTAATCCCTGTCAGTGCCCGGGGATTGATCCACTCTGACTTGCCTTAACACCTGTCTCCTTCAGGGTCCGAGGGTAAACCCTGTCAGTGCCCGGGGATTTATCCACTCTGACTTGCCTCAACACCAGTCTCCTTCAGGGAACGAGGGTAAAACCTGTCAGGGCCCGGGGATTTATCCACTCTGCCTTGCCTCAACACCAGTCTCCTTCAGGGACCGAGGGTAAACCCTGTCAGGGCCTGGGGATTTATCCACTCTGACTTGCCTCAACACCAGTCTCCTTCAGGGACCGAGGGTAATCCCTTTCAGGTCCTGGGGATTTATCCACAGTGACTTGTCTCAACACCAGTCTCCTTCAGGGACCGAGGGTAAACCCTGTCAGGGCCTGGGGATTTATCCACCGTGACTTGCCTCAACACCAGTCTCTTTCAGGGACCGAGGGTAAACCCAGTCAGGGCCCGGGGATTTATCCACCGTGACTTGCCTCAACACCAGTCTCTTTCAGGGACCGAGGGTAAATCCTGTCAGGACCCGGGGATATATCCACTCTGACTTGCCTCAACACCAGTCCCCTTCAGGGACCGAGGGTAAACCCTGTCAGTGCCCGAGGATTTATCCACTCTGACTGGTTTCAACACCAGTCTCCTTCAAGGACCGAGGGTAAACCCTATCAGAGCCTGGGGATTTATCCGCTCTGACTTGCCTCAACACCAGTCTCCATCAGGGACCGAGGGTAAACCCTGTCAGGGCCCGGGGATTTATCCACTCTGACTTGCCTCAACACCAGTCTCCTTCAGGGACCGAGGGTAAACCCTGTCAGGGCCCGGGGATTTATCCGCTCTGACTTGCCTCAACACCAGTCTCTTTCAGGGACCGAGGGTAATCCCTGTCAGGGCCCGGGGATTTATCCACTCTAACTTGCCTCAACACCAGTCTCCTTCAGGGACCGAGGGTAAACCCTGTCAGGGCCCGGGGATTTATCCGCTCTGACTTGCCTCAACACCAGTCTCCTTCAGGGACCGAGGGTAATCCCTGTCAGGGCCCGGGGATTTATCCACTCTGACTTGCCTCAACACCAGTCTCCTTCAGGGACCGAGGGTAATCCCTGTCAGGGCCTGGGGATTTATCCACTCTGACTTGCCTCAACACCAGTCTCCTTCAGGGACCGAGGGTAAACCCTGTCAGGGCCTGGGGATTTATCCACTCTGACTTGCCTCAACACCAGTCTCCTTCAGGGACCGAGGGTAATCCCTGTCAGGGCCCGGGGATTTATCCACTCTGACTTGCCTCAACACCCGTCTCCTTCAGGGACCGAGGGTAAACCCTGTCAGGGCCTGGGGATTTATCCACTCTGACTTGCCTCAACACCAGTCTCCTTCAGGGACCGAGGGTAAACCCTGTCAGGGCCCGGGGATTTATCCACTCTGACTTGCCTCAACACCAGTCTCCTTCAGGGACCGAGGGTAAACCCTGTCAGGGCCCGGGGATTTATCCGCTCTGACTTGCCTCAACACCAGTCTCCTTCAGGGACCGAGGGTAAACCCTGTCAGGGCCCGGGGATTTATCCGCTCTGACTTGCCTCAACACCCGTCTCCTTCAGGGACCGAGTGTAAACCCTGTCAGGGCCTGGGGATTTATCCACTCTAACTTGCCTCAACACCAGTCTCCTTCAGGGACCGAGGGTAAACCCTGTCAGGGCCCGGGGATTTATCCGCTCTGACTTGCCTCAACACCAGTCTCCTTCAAGGACCGAGGGTAATCCCTGTCAGGTCCCGGGGATTTACCCACTCTGAATTGCCTCAACACCAGTCTCCGTCCGGGACCTGGGTAAACCCTGTCAGGGCCCGGGGATTTATCCTCTCTGACTTGCCTCAACACCAGTCTCCTTCAGGGACCGAGGGTAAACCCTGTCAGGGCCCGGGGATTTATCCACTCTGACTTGCCTCAACACCAGTCTCCTTCAAGGACCGAGGGTAATCCCTGTCAGGTCCCGGGGATTTACCCACTCTGAATTGCCTCAACACCAGTCTCCGTCCGGGACCTGGGTAAACCCTGTCAGGGCCCGGGGATTTATCCTCTCTGACTTGCCTCAACACCAACCTCCTTCAGGGACCGAGGGTAAACCCTGTCAGGGCCCGGGGATTTATCCTCTCTGACTTGCCTCAACACCAGTCTCCTTCAGGGACAGAGGGTAAACCCTGTCAGGGCCCGGGGATTTATCCACTCTGACTTGCCTCAAAACCAGTCTCCTTCAGGGACAGAGGGTAAACCCTGTCAGGGCCAGGGAATTTATCCACTCTGACTTGCCTCAACACCCGTCTCCTTCAGGGACCGAGGGTAATCTCTGTCAGGTCCCGGGGATTTACCCACTCTGAATTGCCTCAACACCAGTCTCCTTCAGGGACCGAGGGTAAACCCTGTCAGGGCCTGGGGATTTATCCACTCTGACTTGCCTCAACACCAGTCTCCTTCAGGGACAGAGGGTAAACCCTGTCAGGGCCTGGGGATTTATCCACTCTGACTTGCCTCAACACCCGTCTCCTTCAGGGACCGAGGGTAATCCCTGTCAGGTCCCGGGGATTTATCCTCTCTGACTTGCCTCAACACCAACCTCCTTCAAGGACCGAGGGTAAACCCTGTCAGGGCCTGGGGATTTATCCACTCTGACTTGCCTCAACACCTGTCTCCTTCAGGGACCGAGGGTAAACCCTGTCAGGGCCCGGGGATTTATACACTCTGACTTGCCTCAACACCAGTCTCCTTCAGGGACCGAGATAAAACCTGTCAGGGCCTGGGGATTTATCCACTCTGACTTGCCTCAACACCAGTCTCCTTCAGGGACCGAGGGTAAACCCTGTCAGTGCCTGGGGATTTATCCACTCTGACTTGCCTCAACACCAGTCTCCTTCAGGGACCGAGGGTAAACCCTGTCAGGGCCTGGGGATTTATCCACTCTGACTTGCCTCAACACCAGTCTCCTTCAGGGACCGAGATAAAACCTGTCAGGGCCCGGGGATTTATCCACTCTGACTTGCCTCAACACCATTCTCCTTCAAGGACCGAGGGTAAACTCTGTCAGGCCCCAGGGATTTATCCACTCTGACTTGCCACTACACCAGTCTCCTTCAGGGACCGAGGGTAAACCCTGTCAGGGCCCGGGGATTTATCCACTCTGACTTGCCTCAACACCATTCTCCTTCAAGGACCGAGGGTAAACTCTGTCAGGGCCCAGGGATTTATCCACTCTGACTTGCCACTACACCAGTCTCCTTCAGGGACCGAGGGTAAACCCTGTCAGGGCCCGGGGATTTTCCCAATCTGAATTGCCTCAACACCAGTCTCCGTCAGGGTCCGAGGGTAAACCCTGTCACGGCCCGGGGATTTATCCACTCTGACTTGCCTCAACACCAGTCTCCTTCAGGGACCGAGGGTAAACCCTGTCAGGGCCCGGGGATTTATCCACTCTGACTTGCCTCAACACCCGTCTCCTTCAGGGTCCGAGGGTAAACCCTGTCAGTGCCCGGGGATTTATTCACTCTGACTTGCCTCAACAACAGTCTCCTTCAGGGACCGAGGGTAAACCCTGTCAGGGCCCGGGGATTTATCCACTCTGACTTGCCTCAACACCAGTCTCCTTCAGGGTCCGAGGGTAATCCCTGTCAGTGCCCGGGGATTGATCCACTCTGACTTGCCTTAACACCTGTCTCCTTCAGGGTCCGAGGGTAAACCCTGTCAGTGCCCGGGGATTTATCCACTCTGACTTGCCTCAACACCAGTCTCCTTCAGGGAACGAGGGTAAACCCTGTCAGGGCCCGGGGATTTATCCACTCTGCCTTGCCTCAACACCAGTCTCCTTCAGGGACCGAGGGTAAACCCTGTCAGGGCCTGGGGATTTATCGACTCTGACTTGCCTCAACACCAGTCTCCTTCAGGGACCGAGGGTAATCCCTTTCAGGTCCTGGGGATTTATCCACAGTGACTTGTCTCAACACCAGTCTCCTTCAGGGACCGAGGGTAAACCCTGTCAGGGCCTGGGAATTTATCCACCGTGACTTGCCTCAACACCAGTCTCTTTCAGGGACCGAGGGTAAACCCAGTCAAGGCCCGGGGATTTATCCACCGTGACTTGCCTCAACACCAGTCTCTTTCAGGGACCGAGGGTAAATCCTGTCAGGACCCGGGGATATATCCACTCTGACTTGCCTCAACACCAGTCCCCTTCAGGGACCGAGGGTAAACCCTGTCAGTGCCCGAGGATTTATCCACTCTGACTGGTTTCAACACCAGTCTCCTTCAAGGACCGAGGGTAAACCCTATCAGGGCCTGGGGATTTACCCACTCTGAATTGCCTCAACACCAGTCTCCTTCAGGGACCGAGGGTTAACCCTGTCAGGGCCCGGGGATTTATCCACTCTGACTTGCCTCAACACCAGTCTCCTTCAGGGACCGAGGGTAATCCCTGTCAGGGCCTGGGGATTTATCCACTCTGAATTGCCTCAACACCAGTCTCCTTCAGGGACCGAGGGTAAACCCTGTCAGGGCCTGGGGATTTATCCACTCTGACTTGCCTCAACACCAGTCTCCTTCAAGGACCGAGGGTAATCCCTGTCAGGGCCCGGGGATTTATCCACTCTGACTTGCCTCAACACCCGTCTCCTTCAGGGACCGAGGGTAAACCCTGTCAGGGCCTGGGGATTTATCCACTCTGACTTGCCTCAACACCAGTCTCCTTCAGGGACCGAGGGTAAACCCTGTCAGGGCCCGGGGATTTATCCACTCTGACTTGCCTCAACACCAGTCTCCTTCAGGGACCGAGGGTCAACCCTGTCAGGGCCCGGGGATTTATCCACTCTGACTTGCCTCAACACCAGTCTCCTTCAGGGACCGAGGGTAAACCCTGTCAGGGCCCGGGGATTTATCCGCTCTGACTTGCCTCAACACCCGTCTCCTTCAGGGACCGAGGGTAAACCCTGTCAGGGCCTGGGGATTTATCCACTCTAACTTGGCTCAGCACCCGACTCCTTCAGGGACCGAGGATAAACCCTGTCAGGGCCCGGGGATTTATCCACTCTGACTTACCTCAACACCAGTCTCCTTCAGGGACCGAGGGTAAACCCTGTCAGGGCCCGGGGATTTATCCACTCTGACTTGCCTCAACAACAGTCTCCTTCAGGGACCGAGGGTAAACCCTGTCAGGGCCCGGGGATTTATCCGCTCTGACTTGCCTCAACACCCGTCTCCTTCAGGGACCGAGGGTAAACCCTGTCAGGGCCTGGGGATTTATCCACTCTAACTTGCCTCAACACCCGTCTCCTTCAGGGACCGAGGGTAAACCCTGTCAGGGCCCGGGGATTTATCCACTCTGACATGCCTCAACACCAGTCTCCTTCAGGGACCGAGGGTAAACCCTGTCAGGGCCCGGGGATTTATCCACTCTGACTTGCCTCAACACCAGTCTCCTTCAGGGACCGAGGGTGAACCCTGTCAGGGCCCGGGGATTTATCCACTCTGACTTGCCTCAACACCAGTCTCCTTCAGGGACCGAGGGTAAACACTGTCAGGGCCCGGGGATTTATCCACCCTGACTTGCCTCAACACCCGTCTCCTTCAGGGACCGAGGGTAAACCCTGTCAGGGCCTGGGGATTTATCCACTCTAACTTGCCTCAACACCAGTCTCCTTCAGGGACCGAGGGTAAACGCTGTCAGGGCCCGGGGATTTACCCACTCTGAATTGCCTCAACACCAGTCTCCGTCCGGGACCTGGGTAAACCCTGTCAGGGCCCGGGGATTTATCCACTCTGACTTGCCTCAACACCAGTCTCCTTCAGGGACAGAGGGTAAACCCTGTCAGGGCCCGGGGATTTATCCACTCTGACTTGCCTCAACACCAGTCTCCTTCAGGGACAGAGGGTAAACCCTGTCAGGGCCTGGGGATTTATCCACTCTGACTTGCCTCAACACCCGTCTCCTTCAAGGACCGAGGGTAAACCCTGTCAGGGACCGGGGATTTATCCACTCTGAATTGCCTCAACACCAGTCTCCTTCAGGGACCGAGGGTAAACCATGTCAGTGCCCGGGGTTTTATCCACTCTGACTTGCCTCAACACCAGTCTGCTTCAGGGACCGAGGGTAAACCCTGTCAGCGCCCGGGGATTTATCCACTCTGACTTGCCTCAACACCAGTCTCCTTCAGGGACCGAGGGTAAACACTGTCAGGGCCCGGGGATTTATCCACCCTGACTTGCCTCAACACCAGTCTCCTTCAGGGACAGAGGGTAATCCCTGTCAGGGCCCGGGGATTTATCCACTCTGACTTGCCTCAACACCAGTCTCCTTCAGGGACCGAGGGTAAACACTGTCAGGGCCCGGGGATTTATCCACCCTGACTTGCCTCAACACCCGTCTCCTTCAGGGACCGAGGGTAAATTCTGTCTGGGCCCGGGGATTTATCCACTCTGACTTGCCTCAACACCAGTCTCCTTCAGGGACAGAGGGTAAACCGTGTCAGGGCCCGGGGATTTATCCAGTCTGACTTGCCTCAACACCAGTCTCCTTCAGGGACAGAGGGTAAACCCTGTCAGGGCCCGGGGATTTATCCACTCTGACTTGCCTCAACACCAGTCTCCTTCAGGGACCGAGGGTAAACCGTGTCAGGTTCCGGGGATTTATCCACTCTGACTTGCCTCAACACCAGTCTCCTTCAGGGAACGAGGGTAAACACTGTCAGGGCCTGGGGATTTATCCACTCTGACTTGCCTCAACACCGTCTCCTTCAGGGACCGAGGGTAAACCCTGTCAGGGCCCGGGGATTTATCCACTCTGACTTGCCTCAACACCAGTCTCCTTCAGGGACCGAGGGTAAACCGTGTCAGGGCCCGGGGATTTATCCAGTCTGTCTTGCCTCAACACCAGTCTCCTTCAGGGACAGAGGGTAAACACTGTCAGGGCCCGGGGATTTATCCACTCTGACTTGCCTCAACACCAGTCTCCTTCAGGGACCGAGGGTAAACCCTGTCAGGGCCCGGGGATTTATCCACTCTGACTTGCCTCAACACCAGTCTCCTTCAGGGACAGAGGGTAAACCGTGTCAGGGCCCGGGGATTTATCCAGTCTGACTTGCCTCAACACCAGTCTCCTTCAGGGACCGAGGGTAAACCCTGTCAGGGCCCGGGGATTTATCCACTCTGACTTGCCTCAACACCAGTCTCCTTCAGGGACAGAGGGTAAACCGTGTCAGGGCCCGGGGATTTATCCAGTCTGACTTGCCTCAACACCAGTCTCCTTCAGGGACAGAGGGTAAACCCTGTCAGGGCCCGGGGATTTATCCACTATGACTTGCCTCAACACCAGTCTCCTTCAGGGACCGAGGGTAAACCCTGTCAGGGCCCGGGGATTTATCCACTCTGACTTGCCTCAACACCAGTCTCCTTCAGGGACAGAGGGTAAACCGTGTCAGGGCCCGGGGATTTATCCAGTCTGACTTGCCTCAACACCAGTCTCCTTCAGGGACAGAGGGTAAACCGTGTCAGGGCCCGGGGATTTATCCACTCTGACTTGCCTCAACACCAGTCTCCTTCAGGGACCGAGTGTAAACCCTGCCAGGGCCCGGGGATTTATCCAGTCTGACTTGCCTCAACACCAGTCTCCATCAGGGACAGAGGGTAAACCCTGTCAGGGCCCGGGGATTTATCCACTCTGACTTGCCTCAACACCAGTCTCCTTCAGGGACAGAGGGTAAACCCTGTCAGGGCCTGGGGATTTATCCACTCTGCCTTGCCTCAACACCAGTCTCCTTCAGGGAACGAGGGTAAACACTGTCAGGGCCCAGGGATTTATCCACTCTGACTTGCCTCAACACCAGTCTCCTTCAGGGACCGAGGGTAAACCCTGTCAGGGCCTGGGGATTTATCCACTCTGACTTGCCTCAACACCGTCTCCTTCAGGGACCAAGGGTAAACCCTCTCAGGGAATGGGGATTTATCCACCGTGACTTGCCTCAACACCAGTCTCCTTCAGGGACCGAGGGTAAACCCAGTCAGGGCCCGGGGATTTATCCACTCTGACTTGCATCAACACCCGTCTCCTTCAGGGACCGAGGGTAAACTTTGTCAGGGCCCGGGGATTTATCCACTCTGACTTGCCTCAACAACAGTCTCCTTCAGGGACAGAGGGTAAACCCTGTCAGGGTCCGGCGATTTATCCACTCTGACTTGCCTCAACACCAGTCTCCTTCAGAGACCGAGGGTAAACCCTATCAGGGCCTGGGGATTTACCCACACTGAATTGCCTCAACACCAGTCTAGTTCAGGGACCGAGGGTAAACCCTGTCAGGGCCCGGGGATTTATCCACTCTGACTTGCCTCAACACCAGTCTCCTTCAGGGACCGAGGGTTAACCCTGTCAGGGCCCGGGGATTTATCCACTCTGACTTGCCTCAACACCAGTCTCCTTCAGGGACCGAGGGTAAACCCTGTCAGGGCCCGGGGATTTACCCACTCTGACTTGCCTCAACACCAGTCTCCTTCAGGGACCGAGGGTTAACCCTGTCAGGGCCCGGGGATTTATCCACTCTGACTTGCCTCAACACCAGTCTCCTTCAGGGACCGAGGGTTAACCCTGTCAGGGCCCGGGGAATTATCCGCTCTGACTTGCCTCAACACCAGTCTCCTTCAGGGACCGAGGGTAAACCCTGTCAGGGCCCGGGGAATTATCCGCTCTGACTTGCCTCAACACCAGTCTCCTTCAGGGACCGAGGGTAAACCCTGTCAGGGCCCGGGGATTTATCCACTCTGACTTGCCTCAACACCAGTCTCCTTCAGGGACCGAGGGTAAACCCTGTCAGGGCCCGGGGATTTATCCACTCTGACTTGCCTCAACACCAGTCTCCTTCAGGGTCCGAGGGTAATCCCTGTCAGTGCCCGGGGATTGATCCACTCTGACTTGCCTTAACACCTGTCTCCTTCAGGGTCCGAGGGTAAACCCTGTCAGTGCCCGGGGATTTATCCACTCTGACTTGCCTCAACACCAGTCTCCTTCAGGGAACGAGGGTAAACCCTGTCAGGACCCGGGGATTTATCCACTCTGACTTGCCTCAACACCAGTCTCCTTCAGGGACCGAGGGTAAACCCTGTCAGGGCCTGGGGATTTATCCACTCTGACTTGCCTCAACACCAGTCTCCTTCAGGGACCGAGGGTAATCCCTTTCAGGTCCTGGGGATTTATCCACAGTGACTTGTCTCAACACCAGTCTCCTTCAGGGACCGAGGGTAAACCCTGTCAGGGCCTGGGAATTTATCCACCGTGACTTGCCTCAACACCAGTCTCTTTCAGGGACCGAGGGTAAACCCAGTCAAGGCCCGGGGATTTATCCACCGTGACTTGCCTCAACACCAGTCTCTTTCAGGGACCGAGGGTAAATCCTGTCAGGACCCGGGGATATATCCACTCTGACTTGCCTCAACACCAGTCCCCTTCAGGGACCGAGGGTAAACCCTGTCAGTGCCCGAGGATTTATCCACTCTGACTGGTTTCAACACCAGTCTCCTTCAAGGACCGAGGGTAAACCCTATCAGGGCCTGGGGATTTACCCACTCTGAATTGCCTCAACACCAGTCTCCTTCAGGGACCGAGGGTTAACCCTGTCAGGGCCCGGGGATTTATCCACTCTGACTTGCCTCAACACCAGTCTCCTTCAGGGACCGAGGGTAATCCCTGTCAGGGCCTGGGGATTTATCCACTCTGAATTGCCTCAACACCAGTCTCCTTCAGGGACCGAGGGTAAACCCTGTCAGGGCCTGGGGATTTATCCACTCTGACTTGCCTCAACACCAGTCTCCTTCAAGGACCGAGGGTAATCCCTGTCAGGGCCCGGGGATTTATCCACTCTGACTTGCCTCAACACCCGTCTCCTTCAGGGACCGAGGGTAAACCCTGTCAGGGCCCGGGGATTTATCCACTCTGACTTGCCTCAACACCAGTCTCCTTCAGGGACCGAGGGTAAACCCTGTCAGGGCCCGGGGATTTATCCACTCTGACTTGCCTCAACACCAGTCTCCTTCAGGGACCGAGGGTCAACCCTGTCAGGGCCCGGGGATTTATCCACTCTGACTTGCCTCAACACCAGTCTCCTTCAGGGACCGAGGGTAAACCCTGTCAGGGCCCGGGGATTTATCCGCTCTGACTTGCCTCAACACCCGTCTCCTTCAGGGACCGAGGGTAAACCCTGTCAGGGCCTGGGGATTTATCCACTCTAACTTGGCTCAGCACCCGACTCCTTCAGGGACCGAGGATAAACCCTGTCAGGGCCCGGGGATTTATCCACTCTGACTTACCTCAACACCAGTCTCCTTCAGGGACCGAGGGTAAACCCTGTCAGGGCCCGGGGATTTATCCACTCTGACTTGCCTCAACAACAGTCTCCTTCAGGGACCGAGGGTAAACCCTGTCAGGGCCCGGGGATTTATCCGCTCTGACTTGCCTCAACACCCGTCTCCTTCAGGGACCGAGGGTAAACCCTGTCAGGGCCTGGGGATTTATCCACTCTAACTTGCCTCAACACCCGTCTCCTTCAGGGACCGAGGGTAAACCCTGTCAGGGCCCGGGGATTTATCCACTCTGACATGCCTCAACACCAGTCTCCTTCAGGGACCGAGGGTAAACCCTGTCAGGGCCCGGGGATTTATCCACTCTGACTTGCCTCAACACCAGTCTCCTTCAGGGACCGAGGGTGAACCCTGTCAGGGCCCGGGGATTTATCCACTCTGACTTGCCTCAACACCAGTCTCCTTCAGGGACCGAGGGTAAACACTGTCAGGGCCCGGGGATTTATCCACCCTGACTTGCCTCAACACCCGTCTCCTTCAGGGACCGAGGGTAAACCCTGTCAGGGCCCGGGGATTTATCCACTCTAACTTGCCTCAACACCAGTCTCCTTCAGGGACCGAGGGTAAACGCTGTCAGGGCCCGGGGATTTACCCACTCTGAATTGCCTCAACACCAGTCTCCGTCCGGGACCTGGGTAAACCCTGTCAGGGCCCGGGGATTTATCCACTCTGACTTGCCTCAACACCAGTCTCCTTCAGGGACAGAGGGTAAACCCTGTCAGGGCCCGGGGATTTATCCACTCTGACTTGCCTCAACACCAGTCTCCTTCAGGGACAGAGGGTAAACCCTGTCAGGGCCTGGGGATTTATCCACTCTGACTTGCCTCAACACCCGTCTCCTTCAAGGACCGAGGGTAAACCCTGTCAGGGACCGGGGATTTATCCACTCTGAATTGCCTCAACACCAGTCTCCTTCAGGGACCGAGGGTAAACCATGTCAGTGCCCGGGGTTTTATCCACTCTGACTTGCCTCAACACCAGTCTGCTTCAGGGACCGAGGGTAAACCCTGTCAGCGCCCGGGGATTTATCCACTCTGACTTGCCTCAACACCAGTCTCCTTCAGGGACCGAGGGTAAACACTGTCAGGGCCCGGGGATTTATCCACCCTGACTTGCCTCAACACCAGTCTCCTTCAGGGACAGAGGGTAATCCCTGTCAGGGCCCGGGGATTTATCCACTCTGACTTGCCTCAACACCAGTCTCCTTCAGGGACCGAGGGTAAACACTGTCAGGGCCCGGGGATTTATCCACCCTGACTTGCCTCAACACCCGTCTCCTTCAGGGACCGAGGGTAAATTCTGTCTGGGCCCGGGGATTTATCCACTCTGACTTGCCTCAACACCAGTCTCCTTCAGGGACAGAGGGTAAACCGTGTCAGGGCCCGGGGATTTATCCAGTCTGACTTGCCTCAACACCAGTCTCCTTCAGGGACAGAGGGTAAACCCTGTCAGGGCCCGGGGATTTATCCACTCTGACTTGCCTCAACACCAGTCTCCTTCAGGGACCGAGGGTAAACCGTGTCAGGTTCCGGGGATTTATCCACTCTGACTTGCCTCAACACCAGTCTCCTTCAGGGAACGAGGGTAAACACTGTCAGGGCCTGGGGATTTATCCACTCTGACTTGCCTCAACACCGTCTCCTTCAGGGACCGAGGGTAAACCCTGTCAGGGCCCGGGGATTTATCCACTCTGACTTGCCTCAACACCAGTCTCCTTCAGGGACCGAGGGTAAACCGTGTCAGGGCCCGGGGATTTATCCAGTCTGTCTTGCCTCAACACCAGTCTCCTTCAGGGACAGAGGGTAAACACTGTCAGGGCCCGGGGATTTATCCACTCTGACTTGCCTCAACACCAGTCTCCTTCAGGGACCGAGGGTAAACCCTGTCAGGGCCCGGGGATTTATCCACTCTGACTTGCCTCAACACCAGTCTCCTTCAGGGACAGAGGGTAAACCGTGTCAGGGCCCGGGGATTTATCCAGTCTGACTTGCCTCAACACCAGTCTCCTTCAGGGACCGAGGGTAAACCCTGTCAGGGCCCGGGGATTTATCCACTCTGACTTGCCTCAACACCAGTCTCCTTCAGGGACAGAGGGTAAACCGTGTCAGGGCCCGGGGATTTATCCAGTCTGACTTGCCTCAACACCAGTCTCCTTCAGGGACAGAGGGTAAACCCTGTCAGGGCCCGGGGGTTTATCCACTATGACTTGCCTCAACACCAGTCTCCTTCAGGGACCGAGGGTAAACCCTGTCAGGGCCCGGGGATTTATCCACTCTGACTTGCCTCAACACCAGTCTCCTTCAGGGACAGAGGGTAAACCGTGTCAGGGCCCGGGGATTTATCCAGTCTGACTTGCCTCAACACCAGTCTCCTTCAGGGACAGAGGGTAAACCGTGTCAGGGCCCGGGGATTTATCCACTCTGACTTGCCTCAACACCAGTCTCCTTCAGGGACCGAGTGTAAACCCTGCCAGGGCCCGGGGATTTATCCAGTCTGACTTGCCTCAACACCAGTCTCCATCAGGGACAGAGGGTAAACCCTGTCAGGGCCCGGGGATTTATCCACTCTGACTTGCCTCAACACCAGTCTCCTTCAGGGACAGAGGGTAAACCCTGTCAGGGCCTGGGGATTTATCCACTCTGCCTTGCCTCAACACCAGTCTCCTTCAGGGAACGAGGGTAAACACTGTCAGGGCCCAGGGATTTATCCACTCTGACTTGCCTCAACACCAGTCTCCTTCAGGGACCGAGGGTAAACCCTGTCAGGGCCTGGGGATTTATCCACTCTGACTTGCCTCAACACCGTCTCCTTCAGGGACCAAGGGTAAACCCTCTCAGGGAATGGGGATTTATCCACCGTGACTTGCCTCAACACCAGTCTCCTTCAGGGACCGAGGGTAAACCCAGTCAGGGCCCGGGGATTTATCCACTCTGACTTGCATCAACACCCGTCTCCTTCAGGGACCGAGGGTAAACTTTGTCAGGGCCCGGGGATTTATCCACTCTGACTTGCCTCAACAACAGTCTCCTTCAGGGACAGAGGGTAAACCCTGTCAGGGTCCGGCGATTTATCCACTCTGACTTGCCTCAACACCAGTCTCCTTCAGGGACCGAGGGTAAACCCTATCAGGGCCTGGGGATTTACCCACACTGAATTGCCTCAACACCAGTCTAGTTCAGGGACCGAGGGTAAACCCTGTCAGGGCCCGGGGATTTATCCACTCTGACTTGCCTCAACACCAGTCTCCTTCAGGGACCGAGGGTTAACCCTGTCAGGGCCCGGGGATTTATCCACTCTGACTTGCCTCAACACCAGTCTCCTTCAGGGACCGAGGGTTAACCCTGTCAGGGCCCGGGGATTTATCCACTCTGACTTGCCTCAACACCAGTCTCCTTCAGGGACCGAGGGTTAACCCTGTCAGGGCCCGGGGAATTATCCGCTCTGACTTGCCTCAACACCAGTCTCCTTCAGGGACCGAGGGTAAACCCTGTCAGGGCCCGGGGAATTATCCGCTCTGACTTGCCTCAACACCAGTCTCCTTCAGGGACCGAGGGTAAACCCTGTCAGGGCCCGGGGATTTATCCACTCTGACTTGCCTCAACACCAGTCTCCTTCAGTGACCGAGGGTAAACCCTGTCAGGGCCCGGGGATTTATCCGCTCTGACTTGCCTCAACACCAGTCTCCTTCAGGGACAGAGGGTAAACCCTGTCAGGGCCCGGGGAATTATCCGCTCTGACATGCCTCAACACCAGTCTCCTTCAGGGACCGAGGGTAAACCCTGTCAGGGCCTGGGGATTTATCCACTCTGACTTGCCTCAACACCAGTCTCCTTCAGGGACCGAGGGTAAACCCTGTCAGGGCCCGGAGATTTATCCGCTCTGACTTGCCTCAACACCAGTCTCCTTCAGGGACCGAGGGTAAACTCTGTCAGGGCCCGGGGATTTATCCACTCTGACTTGCCTCAACACCAGTCTCCTTCAGGGACAGAGGGTAAACCCTGTCAGGGCCCGGGGAATTATCCGCTCTGACTTGCCTCAACACCAGTCTCCTTCAGGGACCGAGGGTAAACCCTGTCAGGGCCTGGGGATTTATCCACTCTGACTTGCCTCAACACCAGTCTCCTTCAGGGACCGAGGGTAAACCCTCTCAGGGCCCGGGGATTTATCCGCTCTGACTTGCCTCAACACCAGTCTCCTTCAGGGACCGAGGGTAAACCCTGTCAGGGCCTGGGGATTTATCCACTCTGACTTGCCTCAACACCAGTCTCCTTCAGTGACCGAGGGTAAACCCTTTCAGGGCCCGGGGATTTATCCACTCTGACTTGCCTCAACACCAGTCTCCTTCAGGGACAGAGTGTAAACCGTGTCAGGGCCCGGGGATTTATCCACTCTGACTTGCCTCAACACCAGTCTCCTTCAGGGACCGAGGGTAATCCTTGTCAGGTCCTGGGGATTTATCCACCGTGACTTGTCTCAACACCAGTCTCCTTCAGGGACCGAGGGTAAACCCTGTCAGGGCCCGGGGATTTATCCACTCTGACTTGCCTCAACACCAGTCTCCTTCAGGGACCGAGGGTAAACCGTGTCAGGTTCCGGGGATTTATCCACTCTGACTTGCCTCAACACCAGTCTCCTTCAGGGAACGAGGGTAAACACTGTCAGGGCCTTGGGATTTATCCACTCTGACTTGCCTCAACACCGTCTCCTTCAGGGACCGAGGGTAAACCCTGTCAGGGCCCGGGGATTTATCCACTCTGACTTGCCTCAACACCAGTCTCCTTCAGGGACCGAGGGTAAACCGTGTCAGGGCCCGGGGATTTATCCAGTCTGTCTTGCCTCAACACCAGTCTCCTTCAGGGACAGAGGGTAAACACTGTCAGGGCCCGGGGATTTATCCACTCTGACTTGCCTCAACACCAGTCTCCTTCAGGGACCGAGGGTAAACCCTGTCAGGGCCCGGGGAATTATCCACTCTGACTTGCCTCAACACCAGTCTCCTTCAGGGACAGAGGGTAAACCGTGTCAGGGCCCGGGGATTTATCCAGTCTGACTTGCCTCAACACCAGTCTCCTTCAGGGACTGAGGGTAAACTCTGTCAGGGCCCGGGGATTTATCCACTCTGACTTGCCTCAACACCAGTCTCCTTCAGGGACAGAGGGTAAACCGTGTCAGGGCCCGGGGATTTATCCAGTCTGACTTGCCTCAACACCAGTCTCCTTCAGGGACAGAGGGTAAACCCTGTCAGGGCCCGGGGATTTATCCACTATGACTTGCCTCAACACCAGTCTCCTTCAGGGACCGAGGGTAAACCCTGTCAGGGCCCGGAGATTTATCCGCTCTGACTTGCCTCAACACCAGTCTCCTTCAGGGACCGAGGGTAAACTCTGTCAGGGCCCGGGGATTTATCCACTCTGACTTGCCTCAACACCAGTCTCCTTCAGGGACAGAGGGTAAACCCTGTCAGGGCCCGGGGAATTATCCGCTCTGACTTGCCTCAACACCAGTCTCCTTCAGGGACCGAGGGTAAACCCTGTCAGGGCCTGGGGATTTATCCACTCTGACTTGCCTCAACACCAGTCTCCTTCAGGGACCGAGGGTAAACCCTCTCAGGGCCCGGGGATTTATCCGCTCTGACTTGCCTCAACACCAGTCTCCTTCAGGGACCGAGGGTAAACCCTGTCAGGGCCTGGGGATTTATCCACTCTGACTTGCCTCAACACCAGTCTCCTTCAGTGACCGAGGGTAAACCCTTTCAGGGCCCGGGGATTTATCCACTCTGACTTGCCTCAACACCAGTCTCCTTCAGGGACAAGGTGTAAACCGTGTCAGGGCCCGGGGATTTATCCACTCTGACTTGCCTCAACACCAGTCTCCTTCAGGGACCGAGGGTAATCCTTGTCAGGTCCTGGGGATTTATCCACCGTGACTTGTCTCAACACCAGTCTCCTTCAGGGACCGAGGGTAAACCCTGTCAGGGCCCGGGGATTTATCCACTCTGACTTGCCTCAACACCAGTCTCCTTCAGGGACCGAGGGTAAACCGTGTCAGGTTCCGGGGATTTATCCACTCTGACTTGCCTCAACACCAGTCTCCTTCAGGGAACGAGGGTAAACACTGTCAGGGCCTTGGGATTTATCCACTCTGACTTGCCTCAACACCGTCTCCTTCAGGGACCGAGGGTAAACCCTGTCAGGGCCCGGGGATTTATCCACTCTGACTTGCCTCAACACCAGTCTCCTTCAGGGACCGAGGGTAAACCGTGTCAGGGCCCGGGGATTTATCCAGTCTGTCTTGCCTCAACACCAGTCTCCTTCAGGGACAGAGGGTAAACACTGTCAGGGCCCGGGGATTTATCCACTCTGACTTGCCTCAACACCAGTCTCCTTCAGGGACCGAGGGTAAACCCTGTCAGGGCCCGGGGAATTATCCACTCTGACTTGCCTCAACACCAGTCTCCTTCAGGGACAGAGGGTAAACCGTGTCAGGGCCCGGGGATTTATCCAGTCTGACTTGCCTCAACACAAGTCTCCTTCAGGGACTGAGGGTAAACTCTGTCAGGGCCCGGGGATTTATCCACTCTGACTTGCCTCAACACCAGTCTCCTTCAGGGACAGAGGGTAAACCGTGTCAGGGCCCGGGGATTTATCCAGTCTGACTTGCCTCAACACCAGTCTCCTTCAGGGACAGAGGGTAAACCCTGTCAGGGCCCGGGGATTTATCCACTATGACTTGCCTCAACACCAGTCTCCTTCAGGGACCGAGGGTAAACCCTGTCAGGGCCCGGGGATTTATCCACTCTGACTTGCCTCAACACCAGTCTCCTTCAGGGACAGAGGGTAAACCGTGTCAGGGCCCGGGGATTTATCCAGTCTGACTTGCCTCAACACCAGTCTCCTTCAGGGACAGAGGGTAAACCGTGTCAGGGCCCGGGGATTTATCCACTCTGACTTGCCTCAACACCAGTCTCCTTCAGGGACCGAGTGTAAACCCTGCCAGGGCCCGGGGATTTATCCAGTCTGACTTGCCTCAACACCAGTCTCCATCAGGGACAGAGGGTAAACCCTGTCAGGGCCCGGGGATTTATCCACTCTGACTTGCCTCAACACCAGTCTCCTTCAGGGACAGAGGGTAAACCCTGTCAGGGCCTGGGGATTTATCCACTCTGCCTTGCCTCAACACCAGTCTCCTTCAGGGAACGAGGGTAAACACTGTCAGGGCCCAGGGATTTATCCACTCTGACTTGCCTCAACACCAGTCTCCTTCAGGGACCGAGGGTAAACCCTGTCAGGGCCTGGGGATTTATCCACTCTGACTTGCCTCAACACCGTCTCCTTCAGGGACCAAGGGTAAACCCTCTCAGGGAATGGGGATTTATCCACCGTGACTTGCCTCAACACCAGTCTCCTTCAGGGACCGAGGGTAAACCCAGTCAGGGCCCGGGGATTTATCCACTCTGACTTGCATCAACACCCGTCTCCTTCAGGGACCGAGGGTAAACTTTGTCAGGGCCCGGGGATTTATCCACTCTGACTTGCCTCAACAACAGTCTCCTTCAGGGACAGAGGGTAAACCCTGTCAGGGTCCGGCGATTTATCCACTCTGACTTGCCTCAACACCAGTCTCCTTCAGGGACCGAGGGTAAACCCTATCAGGGCCTGGGGATTTACCCACACTGAATTGCCTCAACACCAGTCTAGTTCAGGGACCGAGGGTAAACCCTGTCAGGGCCCGGGGATTTATCCACTCTGACTTGCCTCAACACCAGTCTCCTTCAGGGACCGAGGGTTAACCCTGTCAGGGCCCGGGGATTTATCCACTCTGACTTGCCTCAACACCAGTCTCCTTCAGGGACCGAGGGTAAACCCTGTCAGGGCCCGGGGATTTACCCACTCTGACTTGCCTCAACACCAGTCTCCTTCAGGGACCGAGGGTTAACCCTGTCAGGGCCCGGGGATTTATCCACTCTGACTTGCCTCAACACCAGTCTCCTTCAGGGACCGAGGGTTAACCCTGTCAGGGCCCGGGGAATTATCCGCTCTGACTTGCCTCAACACCAGTCTCCTTCAGGGACCGAGGGTAAACCCTGTCAGGGCCCGGGGAATTATCCGCTCTGACTTGCCTCAACACCAGTCTCCTTCAGGGACCGAGGGTAAACCCTGTCAGGGCCCGGGGATTTATCCACTCTGACTTGCCTCAACACCAGTCTCCTTCAGGGACCGAGGGTAAACCCTGTCAGGGCCCGGGGATTTATCCGCTCTGACTTGCCTCAACACCAGTCTCCTTCAGGGACAGAGGGTAAACCCTGTCAGGGCCCGGGGAATTATCCGCTCTGACTTGCCTCAACACCAGTCTCCTTCAGGGACCGAGGGTAAACCCTGTCAGGGCCTGGGGATTTATCCACTCTGACTTGCCTCAACACCAGTCTCCTTCAGGGACCGAGGGTAAACCCTGTCAGGGCCCGGAGATTTATCCGCTCTGACTTGCCTCAACACCAGTCTCCTTCAGGGACCGAGGGTAAACTCTGTCAGGGCCCGGGGATTTATCCACTCTGACTTGCCTCAACACCAGTCTCCTTCAGGGACAGAGGGTAAACCCTGTCAGGGCCCGGGGAATTATCCGCTCTGACTTGCCTCAACACCAGTCTCCTTCAGGGACCGAGGGTAAACCCTGTCAGGGCCTGGGGATTTATCCACTCTGACTTGCCTCAACACCAGTCTCCTTCAGGGACCGAGGGTAAACCCTCTCAGGGCCCGGGGATTTATCCGCTCTGACTTGCCTCAACACCAGTCTCCTTCAGGGACCGAGGGTAAACCCTGTCAGGGCCTGGGGATTTATCCACTCTGCCTTGCCTCAACACCAGTCTCCTTCAGGGAACGAGGGTAAACACTGTCAGGGCCCAGGGATTTATCCACTCTGACTTGCCTCAACACCAGTCTCCTTTAGGTACCGAGGGTAAACCCTGTCAGGGCCTGGGGATTTATCCACTCTGACTTGCCTCAACACCGTCTCCTTCAGGGACCAAGGGTAAACCCTCTCAGGGAATGGGGATTTATCCACCGTGACTTGCCTCAACACCAGTCTCCTTCAGGGACCGAGGGTAAACCCAGTCAGGGCCCGGGGATTTATCCACTCTGACTTGCATCAACACCCGTCTCCTTCAGGGACCGAGGGTAAACTTTGTCAGGGCCCGGGGATTTATCCACTCTGACTTGCCTCAACAACAGTCTCCTTCAGGGACAGAGGGTAAACCCTGTCAGGGTCCGGCGATTTATCCACTCTGACTTGCCTCAACACCAGTCTCCTTCAGGGACCGAGGGTAAACCCTATCAGGGCCTGGGGATTTACCCACACTGAATTGCCTCAACACCAGTCTAGTTCAGGGACCGAGGGTAAACCCTGTCAGGGCCCGGGGATTTATCCACTCTGACTTGCCTCAACACCAGTCTCCTTCAGGGACCGAGGGTTAACCCTGTCAGGGCCCGGGGATTTATCCACTCTGACTTGCCTCAACACCAGTCTCCTTCAGGGACCGAGGGTAAACCCTGTCAGGGCCCGGGGATTTACCCACTCTGACTTGCCTCAACACCAGTCTCCTTCAGGGACCGAGGGTTAACCCTGTCAGGGCCCGGGGATTTATCCACTCTGACTTGCCTCAACACCAGTCTCCTTCAGGGACCGAGGGTAAACCCTGTCAGGGCCTGGGGATTTATCCACTCTGACTTGCCTCAACACCGTCTCCTTCAGGGACCAAGGGTAAACCCTCTCAGGGAATGGGGATTTATCCACCGTGACTTGCCTCAACACCAGTCTCCTTCAGGGACCGAGGGTAAACCCAGTCAGGGCCCGGGGATTTATCCACTCTGACTTGCATCAACACCCGTCTCCTTCAGGGACCGAGGGTAAACTTTGTCAGGGCCCGGGGATTTATCCACTCTGACTTGCCTCAACAACAGTCTCCTTCAGGGACAGAGGGTAAACCCTGTCAGGGTCCGGCGATTTATCCACTCTGACTTGCCTCAACACCAGTCTCCTTCAGGGACCGAGGGTAAACCCTATCAGGGCCTGGGGATTTACCCACACTGAATTGCCTCAACACCAGTCTAGTTCAGGGACCGAGGGTAAACCCTGTCAGGGCCCGGGGATTTATCCACTCTGACTTGCCTCAACACCAGTCTCCTTCAGGGACCGAGGGTTAACCCTGTCAGGGCCCGGGGATTTATCCACTCTGACTTGCCTCAACACCAGTCTCCTTCAGGGACCGAGGGTAAACCCTGTCAGGGCCCGGGGATTTACCCACTCTGACTTGCCTCAACACCAGTCTCCTTCAGGGACCGAGGGTTAACCCTGTCAGGGCCCGGGGATTTATCCACTCTGACTTGCCTCAACACCAGTCTCCTTCAGGGACCGAGGGTAAACCCTGTCAGGGCCCGGGGATTTATCCGCTCTGACTTGCCTCAACACCAGTCTCCTTCAGGGACAGAGGGTAAACCCTGTCAGGGCCCGGGGAATTATCCGCTCTGACTTGCCTCAACACCAGTCTCCTTCAGGGACCGAGGGTAAACCCTGTCAGGGCCTGGGGATTTATCCACTCTGACTTGCCTCAACACCAGTCTCCTTCAGGGACCGAGGGTAAACCCTGTCAGGGCCCGGAGATTTATCCGCTCTGACTTGCCTCAACACCAGTCTCCTTCAGGGACCGAGGGTAAACTCTGTCAGGGCCCGGGGATTTATCCACTCTGACTTGCCTCAACACCAGTCTCCTTCAGGGACAGAGGGTAAACCCTGTCAGGGCCCGGGGAATTATCCGCTCTGACTTGCCTCAACACCAGTCTCCTTCAGGGACCGAGGGTAAACCCTGTCAGGGCCTGGGGATTTATCCACTCTGACTTGCCTCAACACCAGTCTCCTTCAGGGACCGAGGGTAAACCCTCTCAGGGCCCGGGGATTTATCCGCTCTGACTTGCCTCAACACCAGTCTCCTTCAGGGACAGAGGGTAAACCCTGTCAGGGCCCGGGGAATTATCCGCTCTGACTTGCCTCAACACCAGTCTCCTTCAGGGACCGAGGGTAAACCCTGTCAGGGCCTGGGGATTTATCCACTCTGACTTGCCTCAACACCAGTCTCCTTCAGGGACCGAGGGTAAACCCTGTCAGGGCCCGGAGATTTATCCGCTCTGACTTGCCTCAACACCAGTCTCCTTCAGGGACCGAGGGTAAACTCTGTCAGGGCCCGGGGATTTATCCACTCTGACTTGCCTCAACACCAGTCTCCTTCAGGGACAGAGGGTAAACCCTGTCAGTGCCCGGGGAATTATCCGCTCTGACTTGCCTCAACACCAGTCTCCTTCAGGGACCGAGGGTAAACCCTGTCAGGGCCTGGGGATTTATCCACTCTGACTTGCCTCAACACCAGTCTCCTTCAGGGACCGAGGGTAAACCCTCTCAGGGCCCGGGGATTTATCCGCTCTGACTTGCCTCAACACCAGTCTCCTTCAGGGACAGAGTGTAAACCGTGTCAGGGCCCGGGGATTTATCCACTCTGACTTGCCTCAACACCAGTCTCCTTCAGGGACCGAGGGTAATCCTTGTCAGGTCCTGGGGATTTATCCACCGTGACTTGTCTCAACACCAGTCTCCTTCAGGGACCGAGGGTAAACCCTGTCAGGGCCCGGGGATTTATCCACTCTGACTTGCCTCAACACCAGTCTCCTTCAGGGACCGAGGGTAAACCGTGTCAGGTTCCGGGGATTTATCCACTCTGACTTGCCTCAACACCAGTCTCCTTCAGGGAACGAGGGTAAACACTGTCAGGGCCTTGGGATTTATCCACTCTGACTTGCCTCAACACCGTCTCCTTCAGGGACCGAGGGTAAACCCTGTCAGGGCCCGGGGATTTATCCACTCTGACTTGCCTCAACACCAGTCTCCTTCAGGGACCGAGGGTAAACCGTGTCAGGGACCGGGGATTTATCCAGTCTGTCTTGCCTCAACACCAGTCTCCTTCAGGGACAGAGGGTAAACACTGTCAGGGCCCGGGGATTTATCCACTCTGACTTGCCTCAACACCAGTCTCCTTCAGGGACCGAGGGTAAACCCTGTCAGGGCCCGGGGATTTATCCACTCTGACTTGCCTCAACACCAGTCTCCTTCAGGGACAGAGGGTAAACCGTGTCAGGGCCCGGGGATTTATCCAGTCTGACTTGCCTCAACACCAGTCTCCTTCAGGGACTGAGGGTAAACTCTGTCAGGGCCCGGGGATTTATCCACTCTGACTTGCCTCAACACCAGTCTCCTTCAGGGACAGAGGGTAAACCGTGTCAGGGCCCGGGGATTTATCCAGTCTGACTTGCCTCAACACCAGTCTCCTTCAGGGACAGAGGGTAAACCCTGTCAGGGCCCGGGGATTTATCCACTATGACTTGCCTCAACACCAGTCTCCTTCAGGGACCGAGGGTAAACCCTGTCAGGGCCCGGGGATTTATCCACTCTGACTTGCCTCAACACCAGTCTCCTTCAGGGACAGAGGGTAAACCGTGTCAGGGCCCGGGGATTTATCCAGTCTGACTTGCCTCAACACCAGTCTCCTTCAGGGACAGAGGGTAAACCGTGTCAGGGCCCGGGGATTTATCCACTCTGACTTGCCTCAACACCAGTCTCCTTCAGGGACCGAGTGTAAACCCTGCCAGGGCCCGGGGATTTATCCAGTCTGACTTGCCTCAACACCAGTCTCCATCAGGGACAGAGGGTAAACCCTGTCAGGGCCCGGGGATTTATCCACTCTGACTTGCCTCAACACCAGTCTCCTTCAGGGACAGAGGGTAAACCCTGTCAGGGCCTGGGGATTTATCCACTCTGCCTTGCCTCAACACCAGTCTCCTTCAGGGAACGAGGGTAAACACTGTCAGGGCCCAGGGATTTATCCACTCTGACTTGCCTCAACACCAGTCTCCTTCAGGGACCGAGGGTAAACCCTGTCAGGGCCTGGGGATTTATCCACTCTGACTTGCCTCAACACCGTCTCCTTCAGGGACCAAGGGTAAACCCTCTCAGGGAATGGGGATTTATCCACCGTGACTTGCCTCAACACCAGTCTCCTTCAGGGACCGAGGGTAAACCCAGTCAGGGCCCGGGGATTTATCCACTCTGACTTGCATCAACACCCGTCTCCTTCAGGGACCGAGGGTAAACTTTGTCAGGGCCCGGGGATTTATCCACTCTGACTTGCCTCAACAACAGTCTCCTTCAGGGACAGAGGGTAAACCCTGTCAGGGTCCGGCGATTTATCCACTCTGACTTGCCTCAACACCAGTCTCCTTCAGGGACCGAGGGTAAACCCTATCAGGGCCTGGGGATTTACCCACACTGAATTGCCTCAACACCAGTCTAGTTCAGGGACCGAGGGTAAACCCTGTCAGGGCCCGGGGATTTATCCACTCTGACTTGCCTCAACACCAGTCTCCTTCAGGGACCGAGGGTTAACCCTGTCAGGGCCCGGGGATTTATCCACTCTGACTTGCCTCAACACCAGTCTCCTTCAGGGACCGAGGGTAAACCCTGTCAGGGCCCGGGGATTTACCCACTCTGACTTGCCTCAACACCAGTCTCCTTCAGGGACCGAGGGTTAACCCTGTCAGGGCCCGGGGATTTATCCACTCTGACTTGCCTCAACACCAGTCTCCTTCAGGGACCGAGGGTTAACCCTGTCAGGGCCCGGGGAATTATCCGCTCTGACTTGCCTCAACACCAGTCTCCTTCAGGGACCGAGGGTAAACCCTGTCAGGGCCCGGGGAATTATCCGCTCTGACTTGCCTCAACACCAGTCTCCTTCAGGGACCGAGGGTAAACCCTGTCAGGGCCCGGGGATTTATCCACTCTGACTTGCCTCAACACCAGTCTCCTTCAGGGACCGAGGGTAAACCCTGTCAGGGCCCGGGGATTTATCCGCTCTGACTTGCCTCAACACCAGTCTCCTTCAGGGACAGAGGGTAAACCCTGTCAGGGCCCGGGGAATTATCCGCTCTGACTTGCCTCAACACCAGTCTCCTTCAGGGACCGAGGGTAAACCCTGTCAGGGCCTGGGGATTTATCCACTCTGACTTGCCTCAACACCAGTCTCCTTCAGGGACCGAGGGTAAACCCTGTCAGGGCCCGGAGATTTATCCGCTCTGACTTGCCTCAACACCAGTCTCCTTCAGGGACCGAGGGTAAACTCTGTCAGGGCCCGGGGATTTATCCACTCTGACTTGCCTCAACACCAGTCTCCTTCAGGGACAGAGGGTAAACCCTGTCAGGGCCCGGGGAATTATCCGCTCTGACTTGCCTCAACACCAGTCTCCTTCAGGGACCGAGGGTAAACCCTGTCAGGGCCTGGGGATTTATCCACTCTGACTTGCCTCAACACCAGTCTCCTTCAGGGACCGAGGGTAAACCCTCTCAGGGCCCGGGGATTTATCCGCTCTGACTTGCCTCAACACCAGTCTCCTTCAGGGACCGAGGGTAAACCCTGTCAGGGCCTGGGGATTTATCCACTCTGACTTGCCTCAACACCAGTCTCCTTCAGTGACCGAGGGTAAACCCTTTCAGGGCCCGGGGATTTATCCACTCTGACTTGCCTCAACACCAGTCTCCTTCAGGGACAGAGTGTAAACCGTGTCAGGGCCCGGGGATTTATCCACTCTGACTTGCCTCAACACCAGTCTCCTTCAGGGACCGAGGGTAATCCTTGTCAGGTCCTGGGGATTTATCCACCGTGACTTGTCTCAACACCAGTCTCCTTCAGGGACCGAGGGTAAACCCTGTCAGGGCCCGGGGATTTATCCACTCTGACTTGCCTCAACACCAGTCTCCTTCAGGGACCGAGGGTAAACCGTGTCAGGTTCCGGGGATTTATCCACTCTGACTTGCCTCAACACCAGTCTCCTTCAGGGAACGAGGGTAAACACTGTCAGGGCCTTGGGATTTATCCACTCTGACTTGCCTCAACACCGTCTCCTTCAGGGACCGAGGGTAAACCCTGTCAGGGCCCGGGGATTTATCCACTCTGACTTGCCTCAACACCAGTCTCCTTCAGGGACCGAGGGTAAACCGTGTCAGGGCCCGGGGATTTATCCAGTCTGTCTTGCCTCAACACCAGTCTCCTTCAGGGACAGAGGGTAAACACTGTCAGGGCCCGGGGATTTATCCACTCTGACTTGCCTCAACACCAGTCTCCTTCAGGGACCGAGGGTAAACCCTGTCAGGGCCCGGGGAATTATCCACTCTGACTTGCCTCAACACCAGTCTCCTTCAGGGACAGAGGGTAAACCGTGTCAGGGCCCGGGGATTTATCCAGTCTGACTTGCCTCAACACCAGTCTCCTTCAGGGACTGAGGGTAAACTCTGTCAGGGCCCGGGGATTTATCCACTCTGACTTGCCTCAACACCAGTCTCCTTCAGGGACAGAGGGTAAACCGTGTCAGGGCCCGGGGATTTATCCAGTCTGACTTGCCTCAACACCAGTCTCCTTCAGGGACAGAGGGTAAACCCTGTCAGGGCCCGGGGATTTATCCACTATGACTTGCCTCAACACCAGTCTCCTTCAGGGACCGAGGGTAAACCCTGTCAGGGCCCGGGGATTTATCCACTCTGACTTGCCTCAACACCAGTCTCCTTCAGGGACAGAGGGTAAACCGTGTCAGGGCCCGGGGATTTATCCAGTCTGACTTGCCTCAACACCAGTCTCCTTCAGGGACAGAGGGTAAACCGTGTCAGGGCCCGGGGATTTATCCACTCTGACTTGCCTCAACACCAGTCTCCTTCAGGGACCGAGTGTAAACCCTGCCAGGGCCCGGGGATTTATCCAGTCTGACTTGCCTCAACACCAGTCTCCATCAGGGACAGAGGGTAAACCCTGTCAGGGCCCGGGGATTTATCCACTCTGACTTGCCTCAACACCAGTCTCCTTCAGGGACAGAGGGTAAACCCTGTCAGGGCCTGGGGATTTATCCACTCTGCCTTGCCTCAACACCAGTCTCCTTCAGGGAACGAGGGTAAACACTGTCAGGGCCCAGGGATTTATCCACTCTGACTTGCCTCAACACCAGTCTCCTTCAGGGACCGAGGGTAAACCCTGTCAGGGCCTGGGGATTTATCCACTCTGACTTGCCTCAACACCGTCTCCTTCAGGGACCAAGGGTAAACCCTCTCAGGGAATGGGGATTTATCCACCGTGACTTGCCTCAACACCAGTCTCCTTCAGGGACCGAGGGTAAACCCAGTCAGGGCCCGGGGATTTATCCACTCTGACTTGCATCAACACCCGTCTCCTTCAGGGACCGAGGGTAAACTTTGTCAGGGCCCGGGGATTTATCCACTCTGACTTGCCTCAACAACAGTCTCCTTCAGGGACAGAGGGTAAACCCTGTCAGGGTCCGGCGATTTATCCACTCTGACTTGCCTCAACACCAGTCTCCTTCAGGGACCGAGGGTAAACCCTATCAGGGCCTGGGGATTTACCCACACTGAATTGCCTCAACACCTGTCTAGTTCAGGGACCGAGGGTAAACCCTGTCAGGGCCCGGGGATTTATCCACTCTGACTTGCCTCAACACCAGTCTCCTTCAGGGACCGAGGGTTAACCCTGTCAGGGCCCGGGGATTTATCCACTCTGACTTGCCTCAACACCAGTCTCCTTCAGGGACCGAGGGTAAACCCTGTCAGGGCCCGGGGATTTACCCACTCTGACTTGCCTCAACACCAGTCTCCTTCAGGGACCGAGGGTTAACCCTGTCAGGGCCCGGGGATTTATCCACTCTGACTTGCCTCAACACCAGTCTCCTTCAGGGACCGAGGGTTAACCCTGTCAGGGCCCGGGGAATTATCCGCTCTGACTTGCCTCAACACCAGTCTCCTTCAGGGACCGAGGGTAAACCCTGTCAGGGCCCGGGGAATTATCCGCTCTGACTTGCCTCAACACCAGTCTCCTTCAGGGACCGAGGGTAAACCCTGTCAGGGCCCGGGGATTTATCCACTCTGACTTGCCTCAACACCAGTCTCCTTCAGGGACCGAGGGTAAACCCTGTCAGGGCCCGGGGATTTATCCGCTCTGACTTGCCTCAACACCAGTCTCCTTCAGGGACAGAGGGTAAACCCTGTCAGGGCCCGGGGAATTATCCGCTCTGACTTGCCTCAACACCAGTCTCCTTCAGGGACCGAGGGTAAACCCTGTCAGGGCCTGGGGATTTATCCACTCTGACTTGCCTCAACACCAGTCTCCTTCAGGGACCGAGGGTAAACCCTGTCAGGGCCCGGAGATTTATCCGCTCTGACTTGCCTCAACACCAGTCTCCTTCAGGGACCGAGGGTAAACTCTGTCAGGGCCCGGGGATTTATCCACTCTGACTTGCCTCAACACCAGTCTCCTTCAGGGACAGAGGGTAAACCCTGTCAGGGCCCGGGGAATTATCCGCTCTGACTTGCCTCAACACCAGTCTCCTTCAGGGACCGAGGGTAAACCCTGTCAGGGCCTGGGGATTTATCCACTCTGACTTGCCTCAACACCAGTCTCCTTCAGGGACCGAGGGTAAACCCTCTCAGGGCCCGGGGATTTATCCGCTCTGACTTGCCTCAACACCAGTCTCCTTCAGGGACCGAGGGTAAACCCTGTCAGGGCCTGGGGATTTATCCACTCTGCCTTGCCTCAACACCAGTCTCCTTCAGGGAACGAGGGTAAACACTGTCAGGGCCCAGGGATTTATCCACTCTGACTTGCCTCAACACCAGTCTCCTTCAGGGACCGAGGGTAAACCCTGTCAGGGCCTGGGGATTTATCCACTCTGACTTGCCTCAACACCGTCTCCTTCAGGGACCAAGGGTAAACCCTCTCAGGGAATGGGGATTTATCCACCGTGACTTGCCTCAACACCAGTCTCCTTCAGGGACCGAGGGTAAACCCAGTCAGGGCCCGGGGATTTATCCACTCTGACTTGCATCAACACCCGTCTCCTTCAGGGACCGAGGGTAAACTTTGTCAGGGCCCGGGGATTTATCCACTCTGACTTGCCTCAACAACAGTCTCCTTCAGGGACAGAGGGTAAACCCTGTCAGGGTCCGGCGATTTATCCACTCTGACTTGCCTCAACACCAGTCTCCTTCAGGGACCGAGGGTAAACCCTATCAGGGCCTGGGGATTTACCCACACTGAATTGCCTCAACACCAGTCTAGTTCAGGGACCGAGGGTAAACCCTGTCAGGGCCCGGGGATTTATCCACTCTGACTTGCCTCAACACCAGTCTCCTTCAGGGACCGAGGGTTAACCCTGTCAGGGCCCGGGGATTTATCCACTCTGACTTGCCTCAACACCAGTCTCCTTCAGGGACCGAGGGTAAACCCTGTCAGGGCCCGGGGATTTACCCACTCTGACTTGCCTCAACACCAGTCTCCTTCAGGGACCGAGGGTTAACCCTGTCAGGGCCCGGGGATTTATCCACTCTGACTTGCCTCAACACCAGTCTCCTTCAGGGACCGAGGGTTAACCCTGTCAGGGCCCGGGGAATTATCCGCTCTGACTTGCCTCAACACCAGTCTCCTTCAGGGACCGAGGGTAAACCCTGTCAGGGCCCGGGGAATTATCCGCTCTGACTTGCCTCAACACCAGTCTCCTTCAGGGACCGAGGGTAAACCCTGTCAGGGCCCGGGGATTTATCCACTCTGACTTGCCTCAACACCAGTCTCCTTCAGGGACCGAGGGTAAACCCTGTCAGGGCCCGGGGATTTATCCGCTCTGACTTGCCTCAACACCAGTCTCCTTCAGGGACAGAGGGTAAACCCTGTCAGGGCCCGGGGAATTATCCGCTCTGACTTGCCTCAACACCAGTCTCCTTCAGGGACCGAGGGTAAACCCTGTCAGGGCCTGGGGATTTATCCACTCTGACTTGCCTCAACACCAGTCTCCTTCAGGGACCGAGGGTAAACCCTGTCAGGGCCCGGAGATTTATCCGCTCTGACTTGCCTCAACACCAGTCTCCTTCAGGGACCGAGGGTAAACTCTGTCAGGGCCCGGGGATTTATCCACTCTGACTTGCCTCAACACCAGTCTCCTTCAGGGACAGAGGGTAAACCCTGTCAGGGCCCGGGGAATTATCCGCTCTGACTTGCCTCAACACCAGTCTCCTTCAGGGACCGAGGGTAAACCCTGTCAGGGCCTGGGGATTTATCCACTCTGACTTGCCTCAACACCAGTCTCCTTCAGGGACCGAGGGTAAACCCTCTCAGGGCCCGGGGATTTATCCGCTCTGACTTGCCTCAACACCAGTCTCCTTCAGGGACAGAGGGTAAACCCTGTCAGGGCCCGGGGAATTATCCGCTCTGACTTGCCTCAACACCAGTCTCCTTCAGGGACCGAGGGTAAACCCTGTCAGGGCCTGGGGATTTATCCACTCTGACTTGCCTCAACACCAGTCTCCTTCAGGGACCGAGGGTAAACCCTGTCAGGGCCCGGAGATTTATCCGCTCTGACTTGCCTCAACACCAGTCTCCTTCAGGGACCGAGGGTAAACTCTGTCAGGGCCCGGGGATTTATCCACTCTGACTTGCCTCAACACCAGTCTCCTTCAGGGACAGAGGGTAAACCCTGTCAGTGCCCGGGGAATTATCCGCTCTGACTTGCCTCAACACCAGTCTCCTTCGGGGACCGAGGGTAAACCCTGTCAGGGCCTGGGGATTTATCCACTCTGACTTGCCTCAACACCAGTCTCCTTCAGGGACCGAGGGTAAACCCTCTCAGGGCCCGGGGATTTATCCGCTCTGACTTGCCTCAACACCAGTCTCCTTCAGGGACAGAGTGTAAACCGTGTCAGGGCCCGGGGATTTATCCACTCTGACTTGCCTCAACACCAGTCTCCTTCAGGGACCGAGGGTAATCCTTGTCAGGTCCTGGGGATTTATCCACCGTGACTTGTCTCAACACCAGTCTCCTTCAGGGACCGAGGGTAAACCCTGTCAGGGCCCGGGGATTTATCCACTCTGACTTGCCTCAACACCAGTCTCCTTCAGGGACCGAGGGTAAACCGTGTCAGGTTCCGGGGATTTATCCACTCTGACTTGCCTCAACACCAGTCTCCTTCAGGGAACGAGGGTAAACACTGTCAGGGCCTTGGGATTTATCCACTCTGACTTGCCTCAACACCGTCTCCTTCAGGGACCGAGGGTAAACCCTGTCAGGGCCCGGGGATTTATCCACTCTGACTTGCCTCAACACCAGTCTCCTTCAGGGACCGAGGGTAAACCGTGTCAGGGCCCGGGGATTTATCCAGTCTGTCTTGCCTCAACACCAGTCTCCTTCAGGGACAGAGGGTAAACACTGTCAGGGCCCGGGGATTTATCCACTCTGACTTGCCTCAACACCAGTCTCCTTCAGGGACCGAGGGTAAACCCTGTCAGGGCCCGGGGATTTATCCACTCTGACTTGCCTCAACACCAGTCTCCTTCAGGGACAGAGGGTAAACCGTGTCAGGGCCCGGGGATTTATCCAGTCTGACTTGCCTCAACACCAGTCTCCTTCAGGGACTGAGGGTAAACTCTGTCAGGGCCCGGGGATTTATCCACTCTGACTTGCCTCAACACCAGTCTCCTTCAGGGACAGAGGGTAAACCGTGTCAGGGCCCGGGGATTTATCCAGTCTGACTTGCCTCAACACCAGTCTCCTTCAGGGACAGAGGGTAAACCCTGTCAGGGCCCGGGGATTTATCCACTATGACTTGCCTCAACACCAGTCTCCTTCAGGGACCGAGGGTAAACCCTGTCAGGGCCCGGGGATTTATCCACTCTGACTTGCCTCAACACCAGTCTCCTTCAGGGACAGAGGGTAAACCGTGTCAGGGCCCGGGGATTTATCCAGTCTGACTTGCCTCAACACCAGTCTCCTTCAGGGACAGAGGGTAAACCGTGTCAGGGCCCGGGGATTTATCCACTCTGACTTGCCTCAACACCAGTCTCCTTCAGGGACCGAGTGTAAACCCTGCCAGGGCCCGGGGATTTATCCAGTCTGACTTGCCTCAACACCAGTCTCCATCAGGGACAGAGGGTAAACCCTGTCAGGGCCCGGGGATTTATCCACTCTGACTTGCCTCAACACCAGTCTCCTTCAGGGACAGAGGGTAAACCCTGTCAGGGCCTGGGGATTTATCCACTCTGCCTTGCCTCAACACCAGTCTCCTTCAGGGAACGAGGGTAAACACTGTCAGGGCCCAGGGATTTATCCACTCTGACTTGCCTCAACACCAGTCTCCTTCAGGGACCGAGGGTAAACCCTGTCAGGGCCTGGGGATTTATCCACTCTGACTTGCCTCAACACCGTCTCCTTCAGGGACCAAGGGTAAACCCTCTCAGGGAATGGGGATTTATCCACCGTGACTTGCCTCAACACCAGTCTCCTTCAGGGACCGAGGGTAAACCCAGTCAGGGCCCGGGGATTTATCCACTCTGACTTGCATCAACACCCGTCTCCTTCAGGGACCGAGGGTAAACTTTGTCAGGGCCCGGGGATTTATCCACTCTGACTTGCCTCAACAACAGTCTCCTTCAGGGACAGAGGGTAAACCCTGTCAGGGTCCGGCGATTTATCCACTCTGACTTGCCTCAACACCAGTCTCCTTCAGGGACCGAGGGTAAACCCTATCAGGGCCTGGGGATTTACCCACACTGAATTGCCTCAACACCTGTCTAGTTCAGGGACCGAGGGTAAACCCTGTCAGGGCCCGGGGATTTATCCACTCTGACTTGCCTCAACACCAGTCTCCTTCAGGGACCGAGGGTTAACCCTGTCAGGGCCCGGGGATTTATCCACTCTGACTTGCCTCAACACCAGTCTCCTTCAGGGACCGAGGGTAAACCCTGTCAGGGCCCGGGGATTTACCCACTCTGACTTGCCTCAACACCAGTCTCCTTCAGGGACCGAGGGTTAACCCTGTCAGGGCCCGGGGATTTATCCACTCTGACTTGCCTCAACACCAGTCTCCTTCAGGGACCGAGGGTTAACCCTGTCAGGGCCCGGGGAATTATCCGCTCTGACTTGCCTCAACACCAGTCTCCTTCAGGGACCGAGGGTAAACCCTGTCAGGGCCCGGGGAATTATCCGCTCTGACTTGCCTCAACACCAGTCTCCTTCAGGGACCGAGGGTAAACCCTGTCAGGGCCCGGGGATTTATCCACTCTGACTTGCCTCAACACCAGTCTCCTTCAGGGACCGAGGGTAAACCCTGTCAGGGCCCGGGGATTTATCCGCTCTGACTTGCCTCAACACCAGTCTCCTTCAGGGACAGAGGGTAAACCCTGTCAGGGCCCGGGGAATTATCCGCTCTGACTTGCCTCAACACCAGTCTCCTTCAGGGACCGAGGGTAAACCCTGTCAGGGCCTGGGGATTTATCCACTCTGACTTGCCTCAACACCAGTCTCCTTCAGGGACCGAGGGTAAACCCTGTCAGGGCCCGGAGATTTATCCGCTCTGACTTGCCTCAACACCAGTCTCCTTCAGGGACCGAGGGTAAACTCTGTCAGGGCCCGGGGATTTATCCACTCTGACTTGCCTCAACACCAGTCTCCTTCAGGGACAGAGGGTAAACCCTGTCAGGGCCCGGGGAATTATCCGCTCTGACTTGCCTCAACACCAGTCTCCTTCAGGGACCGAGGGTAAACCCTGTCAGGGCCTGGGGATTTATCCACTCTGACTTGCCTCAACACCAGTCTCCTTCAGGGACCGAGGGTAAACCCTCTCAGGGCCCGGGGATTTATCCGCTCTGACTTGCCTCAACACCAGTCTCCTTCAGGGACCGAGGGTAAACCCTGTCAGGGCCTGGGGATTTATCCACTCTGACTTGCCTCAACACCAGTCTCCTTCAGTGACCGAGGGTAAACCCTTTCAGGGCCCGGGGATTTATCCACTCTGACTTGCCTCAACACCAGTCTCCTTCAGGGACAGAGTGTAAACCGTGTCAGGGCCCGGGGATTTATCCACTCTGACTTGCCTCAACACCAGTCTCCTTCAGGGACCGAGGGTAATCCTTGTCAGGTCCTGGGGATTTATCCACCGTGACTTGTCTCAACACCAGTCTCCTTCAGGGACCGAGGGTAAACCCTGTCAGGGCCCGGGGATTTATCCACCGTGACTTGTCTCAACACCAGTCTCCTTCAGGGACCGAGGGTAAACCCTGTCAGGGCCTGGGGATTTATCCACCGTGACTTGCCTCAACACCAGTCTCTTTCAGGGACCGAGGGTAAACCCAGTCAGGGCCCGGGGATTTATCCACTCTGACTTGCCTCAACACCAGTCTCTTTCAGGGACCGAGGGTAAACCCTGTCAGGGCCCGGGGATTTATCCACTCTGACTTGCCTCAACACCAGTCCCCTTCAGGGACCGAGGGTAAACCATGTCAGTGCCCGGGGTTTTATCCACTCTGACTTGCCTCAACACCAGTCTGCTTCAGGGACCGAGGGTAAACCCTGTCAGCGCCCGGGGATTTATCCACTCTGACTTGCCTCAACACCAGTCTCCTTCAGGGACCAAGGGTAAACACTGTCAGGGCCCGGGGATTTATCCACCCTGACTTGCCTCAACACCAGTCTCCTTCAGGGACCGAGGGTAATCCCTGTCAGGGCCCGGGGATTTATCCACTCTGACTTGCCTCAACACCCGTCTCCTTCAGGGACCGAGGGTAAACCCTGTCAGGGCCCGGGGATTTATCCACCCTGACTTGCCTCAACACCAGTCTCCTTCAGGGACCGAGGGTAAACACTGTCAGGGCCCGGGGATTTATCCACCCTGACTTGCCTCAACACCCGTCTCCTTCAGGGACCGAGGGTAACCCCTGTCAGGGCCCGGGGATTTATCCACTCTGACTTGCCTCAACACCAGTCTCCTTCAGGGACCGAGGGTAAACACTGTCAGGGCCCGGGGATTTATCCACTCTGACTTGCCTCAACACCCGTCTCCTTCAGGGACCGAGGGTAAACTTTGTCAGGGCCCGGGGATTTATCCTCTCTGACTTGCCTCAACACCGTCTCCTTCAGGGACCAAGGGTAATCCCTGTCAGGGCCCGGGGATTTATCCACTCTGACTTGCCTCAACACCCGTCTCCTTCAGGGACCGAGGGTAAACTTTGTCAGGGCCCGGGGATTTATCCACTCTGACTTGCCTCAACAACAGTCTCCTTCAGGGACCAGGGTAAACCCTGTCAGGGCTTGGGGATTTATCCACTTTGACAAGCCTCAACACCAGTCTCCTTCAGGGACCGAGGGTAAACCCTGTCAGGGCCCGGGGATATATCCACTCTGACTTGCCTCAACACCCGTCTCCTTCTTGGACCGAGGGGTAAACCCTGTCAGGGTCCGGCGATTTATCCACTCTGACTTGCCTCAACACCAGTCTCCTTCAGGGACCGAGGGTTAACCCTGTCAGGGCCCGGGGATTTACCCAGTCTGACTTGCCTCAACACCAGTCTCCTTCAGGGACCGAGGGTTAACCCTGTCAGGGCCTGGGGATTTATCCACTCTGACTTGCCTCAACACCAGTCTCCTTCAGGGACCGAGGGTTAACCCTGTCAGGGCCTGGGTATTTATCCACTCTGACTTGCCTCAACACCAGTCTCCTTCAGGGACAGAGGGTAAACCCTGTCAGGGCCCGGGGAATTATCCGCTCTGACTTGCCTCAACACCAGTATCCTTCAGGGACCGAGGGTAAACCCTGTCAGGGCCTGGGGATTTATCCGCTCTGACTTGCCTCAACACCAGTCTCCTTCAGGGACCGAGGGTAAACCATGTCAGGGCCCGGGGATTTATCCACTCTGACTTGCCTCAACACCAGTCTCCTTCAGGGACCGAGGGTAAACCCTGTCAGGGCCCGGGGATTTATCCACTCTGACTTGCCTCAACACCAGTCTCCTTCAGGGACAGAGGGTAAACCCTGTCAGGGCCCGGGGAATTATCCGCTCTGACTTGCCTCAACACCAGTCTCCTTCAGGGACCGAGGGTAAACCCTGTCAGGGCCTGGGGATTTATCCGCTCTGACTTGCCTCAACACCAGTCTCCTTCAGGGACCGAGGGTAAACCCTGTCAGGGCCCGGAGATTTATCCGCTCTGACTTGCCTCAACACCAGTCTCCTTCAGGGACCGAGGGTAAACTCTGTCAGGGCCCGGGGATTTATCCACTCTGACTTGCCTCAACAACAGTCTCCTTCAGGGACAGAGGGTAAACCCTGTCAGGGCCCGGGGAATTATCCGCTCTGACTTGCCTCAACACCAGTCTCCTTCAGGGACCGAGGGTAAACCCTGTCAGGGCCTGGGGATTTATCCACTCTGACTTGCCTCAACACCAGTCTCCTTCAGGGACCGAGGGTAAACACTGTCAGGGCCCGGGGATTTATCCACCCTGACTTGCCTCAACACCCGTCTCCTTCAGGGACCGAGGGTAAACCCTGTCAGGGCCAGGGGATTTATCCACTCTGACTTGCCTCAACACCAGTCTCCTTCAGGGACCGAGGGTAAACACTGTCAGGGCCCGGGGATTTATCCACTCTGACTTGCCTCAACACCCGTCTCCTTCAGGGACCGAGGGTAAACCCTGTCAGGGCCCGGGGATTTATCCACTCTGACTTGCCTCAACACCAGTCTCCTTCAGGGACAGGGGGTAAAACGTGTCAGGGCCCGGGGATTTATCCAGTCTGACTTGCCTCAACACCAGTCTCCTTCAGGGACAGAGGGTAAACCCTGTCAGGGCCTGGGGATTTATCCACTCTGACTTGCCTCAACACCAGTCTCCTTCAGGGACCGAGGGTAAACCGTGTCAGGTCCCGGGGATTTATCCACTCTGACTTGCCTCAACACCAGTCTCATTCAGGGAACGAGGGTAATCCCTGTCAGGGCCTGGGGATTTATCCTCTCTGACTTGCCTCAACACCGTCTCCTTCAGGGACCAAGGGTAATCCCTGTCAGGGCCTGGGGATTTATCCACTCTGACAAGCCTCAACACCCGTCTCCTTCAGGGTCCGAGGGTAAACCCTCTCAGGGCCTGGGGATTTATCCACCGTGACTTGCCTCAACACCAGTCTCCTTCAGGGACCGATGGTAAACCCAGTCAGGGCCCGGGGATTTATCCACTCTGACTTGCCTCAACACCCGTCTCCTTCAGGGACCGAGGGTAAACTTTGTCAGGGCCCGGGGATTTATCCACTCTGACTTGCCTCAACAACAGTCTCCTTCAGGGACCAGGGTAAACCCTGTCAGGGCTTGGGGATTTATCCACTTTGACAAGCCTCAACAACAGTCTCCTTCAGGGACCAGGGTAAACCCTGTCAGGGCTTGGGGATTTATCCACTTTGACAAGCCTCAACACCAGTCTCATTCAGGGAACGAGGGTAATCCCTGTCAGGGCCTGGGGATTTATCCTCTCTGACTTGCCTCAACACCGTCTCCTTCAGGGACCAAGGGTAATCCCTGTCAGGGCCTGGGGATTTATCCACTCTGACAAGCCTCAACACCCGTCTCCTTCAGGGTCCGAGGGTAAACCCTCTCAGGGCCTGGGGATTTATCCACCGTGACTTGCCTCAACACCAGTCTCCTTCAGGGACCGATGGTAAACCCAGTCAGGGCCCGGGGATTTATCCACTCTGACTTGCCTCAACACCCGTCTCCTTCAGGGACCGAGGGTAAACTTTGTCAGGGCCCGGGGATTTATCCACTCTGACTTGCCTCAACAACAGTCTCCTTCAGGGACCAGGGTAAACCCTGTCAGGGCTTGGGGATTTATCCACTTTGACAAGCCTCAACACCAGTCTCCTTCAGGGACCGAGGGTAAACCCTGTCAGGGCCCGGGGATATATCCACTCTGACTTGCCTCAACACCCGTCTCCTTCTTGGACCGAGGGTAAACCCTGTCAGGGTCCGGCGATTTATCCACTCTGACTTGCCTCAACACCAGTCTCCTTCAGGGACCGAGGGTAAACCCTATCAGGGCCTGGGGATTTACCCACACTGAATTGCCTCAACACCAGTCTCCTTCAGGGACCGAGGGTAAACCCTGTCAGGGCCCGGGGATTTATCCACTCTGACTTGCCTCAACACCAGTCTCCTTCAGGGACCGAGGGTAAACCCTGTCAGGGCCCGGGGATTTATCCACTCTGACTTGCCTCAACACCAGTCTCCTTCAGGGACCGAGGGTTAACCCTGTCAGGGCCCGGGGATTTACCCAGTCTGACTTGCCTCAACACCAGTCTCCTTCAGGGACCGAGGGTTAACCCTGTCAGGGCCTGGGGATTTATCCACTCTGACTTGCCTCAACACCAGTCTCCTTCAGGGACCGAGGGTTAACCCTGTCAGGGCCTGGGGATTTATCCACTCTGACTTGCCTCAACACCAGTCTCCTTCAGGGACAGAGGGTAAAACCTGTCAGGGCCCGGGGAATTATCCGCTCTGACTTGCCTCAACACCAGTCTCCTTCAGGGACCGAGGGTAAACCCTGTCAGGGCCTGGGGATTTATCCGCTCTGACTTGCCTCAACACCAGTCTCCTTCAGGGACCGAGGGTAAACCCTGTCAGGGCCCGGGGATTTATCCACTCTGACTTGCCTCAACACCAGTCTCCTTCAGGGACAGAGGGTAAACCCTGTCAGGGCCCGGGGATTTATCCACTCTGACTTGCCTCAACACCAGTCTCCTTCAGGGACAGAGGGTAAACCCTGTCAGGGCCCGGGGAATTATCCGCTCTGACTTGCCTCAACACCAGTCTCCTTCAGGGACCGAGGGTAAACCCTGTCAGGGCCTGGGGATTTATCCACTCTGACTTGCCTCAACACCAGTCTCCTTCAGGGACCGAGGGTAAACCCTGTCAGGGCCCGGAGATTTATCCGCTCTGACTTGCCTCAACACCAGTCTCCTTCAGGGACCGAGGGTAAACTCTGTCAGGGCCCGGGGATTTATCCACTCTGACTTGCCTCAACAACAGTCTCCTTCAGGGACAGAGGGTAAACCCTGTCAGGGCCCGGGGAATTATCCGCTCTGACTTGCCTCAACACCAGTCTCCTTCAGGGACCGAGGGTAAACCCTGTCAGGGCCTGGGGATTTATCCACTCTGACTTGCCTCAACACCAGTCTCCTTCAGGGACCGAGGGTAAACCCTCTCAGGGCCCGGGGATTTATCCGCTCTGACTTGCCTCAACACCAGTCTCCTTCAGGGACCGAGGGTAAACCCTGTCAGGGCCTGGGGATTTACCCACACTGAATTGCCTCAACACCAGTCTCCTTCAGGGACCGAGGGTAAACCCTGTCAGGGCCCGGGGATTTATCCACTCTGACTTGCCTCAACAACAGTCTCCTTCAGGGACCAGTGTAAACCCTGTCAGGGCTTGGGGATTTATCCACTTTGACAAGCCTCAACACCAGTCTCCTTCAGGGACCGAGGGTAAACCCTGTCAGGGCCCGGGGATATATCCACTCTGACTTGCCTCAACACCCGTCTCCTTCTTGGACCGAGGGTAAACCCTGTCAGGGTCCGGCGATTTATCCACTCTGACTTGCCTCAACAACAGTCTCCTTCAGGGACCAGGGTAAACCCTGTCAGGGCTTGGGGATTTATCCACTTTGACAAGCCTCAACACCAGTCTCCTTCAGGGACCGAGGGTAAACCCTGTCAGGGCCCGGGGATATATCCACTCTGACTTGCCTCAACACCCGTCTCCTTCTTGGACCGAGGGTAAACCCTGTCAGGGTCCGGCGATTTATCCACTCTGACTTGCCTCAACACCAGTCTCCTTCAGGGACCGAGGGTAAACCCTGTCAGGGCCCGGGGATTTATCCACTCTGACTTGCTTCAACACCAGTCTCCTTCAGGGACCGAGGGTAAACCCTATCAGGGCCTGGGGATTTACCCACACTGAATTGCCTCAACACCAGTCTCCTTCAGGGACCGAGGGTAAACCCTGTCAGGGCCCGGGGATTTATCCACTCTGACTTGCCTCAACACCAGTCTCCTTCAGGGACAGAGGGTAAACCCTGTCAGGGCCTGGGGATTTATCCACTCTGACCTGCCTCAACACTAGTCTCCTTCAGGGACCGAGGGTAAACCGTGTCAGGTCCCGGGGATTTATCCACTCTGACTTGCCTCAACACCAGTCTCATTCAGGGAACGAGGGTAATCCCTGTCAGGGCCTGGGGATTTATCCTCTCTGACTTGCCTCAACACCGTCTCCTTCAGGGACCAAGGGTAATCCCTGTCAGGGCCTGGGGATTTATCCACTCTGACAAGCCTCAACACCCGTCTCCTTCAGGGTCCGAGGGTAAACCCTCTCAGGGCCTGGGGATTTATCCACCGTGACTTGCCTCAACACCCGTCTCCTTCAGGGACCGATGGTAAACCCAGTCAGGGCCCGGGGATTTATCCACTCTGACTTGCCTCAACACCCGTCTCCTTCAGGGACCGAGGGTAAACTTTGTCAGGGCCCGGGGATTTATCCACTCTGACTTGCCTCAACAACAGTCTCCTTCAGGGACCAGGGTAAACCCTGTCAGGGCTTGGGGATTTATCCACTTTGACAAGCCTCAACACCAGTCTCCTTCAGGGACCGAGGGTAAACCCTGTCAGGGCCCGGGGATATATCCACTCTGACTTGCCTCAACACCCGTCTCCTTCTTGGACCGAGGGTAAACCCTGTCAGGGTCCGGCGATTTATCCACTCTGACTTGCCTCAACACCAGTCTCCTTCAGGGACCGAGGGTTAACCCTGTCAGGGCCCGGGGATTTACCCAGTCTGACTTGCCTCAACACCAGTCTCCTACAGGGACCGAGGGTTAACCCTGTCAGGGCCTGGGGATTTATCCACTGTGACTTGCCTCAACACCAGTCTCCTTCAGGGACCGAGGGTTAACCCTGTCAGGGCCTGGGGATTTATCCACTCTGACTTGCCTCAACACCAGTCTCCTTCAGGGACAGAGGGTAAACCCTGTCAGGGCCCGGGGAATTATCCGCTCTGACTTGCCTCAACACCAGTCTCCTTCAGGGACCGAGGGTAAACCCTGTCAGGGCCTGGGGATTTATCCGCTCTGACTTGCCTCAACACCAGTCTCCTTCAGGGACCGAGGGTAAACCCTGTCAGGGCCCGGGGATTTATCCACTCTGACTTGCCTCAACACCAGTCTCCTTCAGGGACCGAGGGTAAACCCTGTCAGGGCCCGGGGATTTATCCACTCTGACTTGCCTCAACACCAGTCTCCTTCAGGGACAGAGGGTAAACCCTGTCAGGGCCCGGGGAATTATCCGCTCTGACTTGCCTCAACACCAGTCTCCTTCAGGGACCGAGGGTAAACCCTGTCAGGGCCTGGGGATTTATCCACTCTGACTTGCCTCAACACCAGTCTCCTTCAGGGACCGAGGGTAAACCCTGTCAGGGCCCGGAGATTTATCCGCTCTGACTTGCCTCAACACCAGTCTCCTTCAGGGACCGAGGGTAAACTCTGTCAGGGCCCGGGGATTTATCCACTCTGACTTGCCTCAACAACAGTCTCCTTCAGGGACAGAGGGTAAACCCTGTCAGGGCCCGGGGAATTATCCGCTCTGACTTGCCTCAACACCAGTCTCCTTCAGGGACCGAGGGTAAACCCTGTCAGGGCCTGGGGATTTATCCACTCTGACTTGCCTCAACACCAGTCTCCTTCAGGGACCGAGGGTAAACACTGTCAGGGCCCGGGGATTTATCCACCCTGACTTGCCTCAACACCCGTCTCCTTCAGGGACCGAGGGTAAACCCTGTCAGGGCCAGGGGATTTATCCACTCTGACTTGCCTCAACACCAGTCTCCTTCAGGGACCGAGGGTAAACACTGTCAGGGCCCGGGGATTTATCCACTCTGACTTGCCTCAACACCCGTCTCCTTCAGGGACCGAGGGTAAACCCTGTCAGGGCCCGGGGATTTATCCACTCTGACTTGCCTCAACACCAGTCTCCTTCAGGGACAGGGGGTAAAACGTGTCAGGGCCCGGGGATTTATCCAGTCTGACTTGCCTCAACACCAGTCTCCTTCCGGGACAGAGCGTAAACCCTGTCAGGGCCTGGGGATTTATCCACTCTGACTTGCCTCAACACCAGTCTCCTTCAGGGACCGAGGGTAAACCGTGTCAGGTCCCGGGGATTTATCCACTCTGACTTGCCTCAACACCAGTCTCATTCAGGGAACGAGGGTAATCCCTGTCAGGGCCTGGGGATTTATCCTCTCTGACTTGCCTCAACACCGTCTCCTTCAGGGACCAAGGGTAATCCCTGTCAGGGCCTGGGGATTTATCCACTCTGACAAGCCTCAACACCCGTCTCCTTCAGGGTCCGAGGGTAAACCCTCTCAGGGCCTGGGGATTTATCCACCGTGACTTGCCTCAACACCAGTCTCCTTCAGGGACCGATGGTAAACCCAGTCAGGGCCCGGGGATTTATCCACTCTGACTTGCCTCAACACCCGTCTCCTTCAGGGACCGAGGGTAAACTTTGTCAGGGCCCGGGGATTTATCCACTCTGACTTGCCTCAACAACAGTCTCCTTCAGGGACCAGGGTAAACCCTGTCAGGGCTTGGGGATTTATCCACTTTGACAAGCCTCAACACCAGTCTCCTTCAGGGACCGAGGGTAAACCCTGTCAGGGCCCGGGGATATATCCACTCTGACTTGCCTCAACACCCGTCTCCTTCTTGGACCGAGGGTAAACCCTGTCAGGGTCCGGCGATTTATCCACTCTGACTTGCCTCAACACCAGTCTCCTTCAGGGACCGAGGGTAAACCCTATCAGGGCCTGGGGATTTACCCACACTGAATTGCCTCAACACCAGTCTCCTTCAGGGACCGAGGGTAAACCCTGTCAGGGCCCGGGGATTTATCCACTCTGACTTGCCTCAACACCAGTCTCCTTCAGGGACCGAGGGTTAACCCTGTCAGGGCCCGGGGATTTACCCAGTCTGACTTGCCTCAACACCAGTCTCCTTCAGGGACCGAGGGTTAACCCTGTCAGGGCCTGGGGATTTATCCACTCTGACTTGCCTCAACACCAGTCTCCTTCAGGGACCGAGGGTTAACCCTGTCAGGGCCTGGGGATTTATCCACTCTGACTTGCCTCAACACCAGTCTCCTTCAGGGACAGAGGGTAAACCCTGTCAGGGCCCGGGGAATTATCCGCTCTGACTTGCCTCAACACCAGTCTCCTTCAGGGACCGAGGGTAAACCCTGTCAGGGCCTGGGGATTTATCCGCTCTGACTTGCCTCAACAACAGTCTCCTTCAGGGACCGAGGGTAAACCCTGTCAGGGCCCGGGGATTTATCCACTCTGACTTGCCTCAACACCAGTCTCCTTCAGGGACAGAGGGTAAACCGTCTCAGGGCCCGGGGATTTATCCACTCTGACTTGCCTCAACACCAGTCTCCTTCAGGGACCGAGGGTAATCCCTGTCAGGTCCTGGGGATTTATCCACCGTGACTTGTCTCAACACCAGTCTCCTTCGGGGACCGAGGGTAAACCCTGTCAGGGCCTGGGGATTTATCCACCGTGACTTGCCTCAACACCAGTCTCTTTCAGGGACCGAGGGTAAACACTGTCAGGGCCCGGGGATTTATCCACTCTGACTTGCCTCAACTCCCGTCTCCTTCAGGGACCGAGGGTAAACACTGTCAGGGCCCGGGGATTTATCCACTCTGACTTGCCTCAACACCAGTCTCTTTCAGGGACCGAGGGTAAACCCAGTCAGGGCCCGGGGATTTATCCACTCTGACTTGCCTCAACTCCCGTCTCCTTCAGGGTCCGAGGGTAAACCCTATCAGGGCCCAGGGATTTATCGACTCTGACTTGCCTCAACACCAGTCTCCTTCAGGGTCCGAGGGTAAACCCTGTCAGTGCCCGGGGATTTATACACTCTGACTTGCCTCAACACCAGTCTCCTTCAGGGTCCGAGGGTAAACCCTGTCAGTGCCCGGGGATTTATACACTCTGACTTGCCTCAACACCAGTCTCCGTCAGGGACCGAGGGTAAACCCTGTCAGTGACCGGGGATTTATCCACTCTGACTTGCCTCAACACCAGTCTCCTTCAGGGACCGAGGGTAATCCCTATCAGGGCCCGGGGATTTATACACTCTGACTTGCCTCAACACCAGTCTCCTTCAGGGAACGAGGGTAAACACTGTCAGGGCCTGGGGATTTATCCACTCTGACTTGCCTCAACACCGTCTCCTTCAGGGACCGAGGGTAAACCCTGTCAGGGCCCGGGGATTTATCCACTCTGACTTGCCTCAACACAAGTCTCCTTCATGGACCGAGGGTAAACCGTGTCAGGGCCCGGGGATTTATCCAGTCTGTCTTGCCTCAACACCAGTCTCCTTCAGGGACAGAGGGTAAACCCTGTCAGGGCCCGGGGAATTATCCGCTCTGACTTGCCTCAACACCAGTCTCCTTCAGGGACCGAGGGTAAACCCTGTCAGGGCCTGGGGATTTATCCGCTCTGACTTGCCTCAACAACAGTCTCCTTCAGGGACCGAGGGTAAACCCTGTCAGGGCCCGGGGATTTATCCACTCTGACTTGCCTCAACACCAGTCTCCTTCAGGGACAGAGGGTAAACCCTGTCAGGGCCCGGAGATTTATCCGCTCTGACTTGCCTCAACACCAGTCTCCTTCAGGGACCGAGGGTAAACTCTGTCAGGGCCCGGGGATTTATCCACTCTGACTTGCCTCAACAACAGTCTCCTTCAGGGACAGAGGGTAAACCCTGTCAGGGCCCGGGGAATTATCCGCTCTGACTTGCCTCAACACCAGTCTCCTTCAGGGACCGAGGGTAAACCTTGTCAGGGACTGGGGATTTATCCACTCTGACTTGCCTCAACACCAGTCTCCTTCAGGGACCGAGGGTAAACCCTCTCAGGGCCCGGGGATTTATCCGCTCTGACTTGCCTCAACACCAGTCTCCTTCAGGGACCGAGGGTAAACCCTGTCAGGGCCTGGGGATTTATCCACTCTGACTTGCCTCAACACCAGTCTCCTTCAGTGACCGAGGGTAAACCCTGTCAGGGCCCGGGGATTTATCCACTCTGACTTGCCTCAACACCGTCTCCTTCAGGGACCGAGGGTAAACCCTGTCAGGGCCCGGGGATTTATCCACTCTGACTTGCCTCAACACAAGTCTCCTTCATGGACCGAGGGTAAACCGTGTCAGGGCCCGGGGATTTATCCAGTCTGTCTTGCCTCAACACCAGTCTCCTTCAGGGACAGAGGGTAAACCCTGTCAGTGACCGGGGATTTATCCACTCTGACTTGCCTCAACACCAGTCTCCTTCAGGGACCGAGGGTAATCCCTATCAGGGCCCGGGGATTTATCCAGTCTGTCTTGCCTCAACACCAGTCTCCTTCAGGGTCCGAGGGTAAACCCTGTCAGTGCCCGGGGATTTATACACTCTGACTTGCCTCAACACCAGTCTCCTTCAGGGTCCGAGGGTAAACCCTGTCAGTGCCCGGGGATTTATACACTCTGACTTGCCTCAACACCAGTCTCCGTCAGGGACCGAGGGTAAACCCTGTCAGTGACCGGGGATTTATCCACTCTGACTTGCCTCAACACCAGTCTCCTTCAGGGACCGAGGGTAATCCCTATCAGGGCCCGGGGATTTATACACTCTGACTTGCCTCAACACCAGTCTCCTTCAGGGAACGAGGGTAAACACTGTCAGGGCCTGGGGATTTATCCACTCTGACTTGCCTCAACACCGTCTCCTTCAGGGACCGAGGGTAAACCCTGTCAGGGCCCGGGGATTTATCCACTCTGACTTGCCTCAACACAAGTCTCCTTCATGGACCGAGGGTAAACCGTGTCAGGGCCCGGGGATTTATCCAGTCTGTCTTGCCTCAACACCAGTCTCCTTCAGGGACAGAGGGTAAACCCTGTCAGGGCCCGGGGAATTATCCGCTCTGACTTGCCTCAACACCAGTCTCCTTCAGGGACCGAGGGTAAACCCTGTCAGGGCCTGGGGATTTATCCGCTCTGACTTGCCTCAACAACAGTCTCCTTCAGGGACCGAGGGTAAACCCTGTCAGGGCCCGGGGATTTATCCACTCTGACTTGCCTCAACACCAGTCTCCTTCAGGGACCGAGGGTAAACCCTCTCAGGGCCCGGGGATTTATCCGCTCTGACTTGCCTCAACACCAGTCTCCTTCAGGGACCGAGGGTAAACCCTGTCAGGGCCTGGGGATTTATCCACTCTGACTTGCCTCAACACCAGTCTCCTTCAGTGACCGAGGGTAAACCCTGTCAGGGCCCGGGGATTTATCCACTCTGACTTGCCTCAACACCAGTCTCCTTCAGGGACAGAGTGTAAACCGTGTCAGGGCCCGGGGATTTATCCACTCTGACTTGCCTCAACACCAGTCTCCTTCAGGGACCGAGGGTAATCCTTGTCAGGTCCTGGGGATTTATCCACCGTGACTTGTCTCAACACCAGTCTCCTTCAGGGACCGAGGGTAAACCCTGTCAGGGCCCGGGATTTATCCACCGTGACTTGTCTCACACCAGTCTCCTTCAGGGACCGAGGGTAAACCCTGTCAGGGCCTGGGGATTTATCCACCGTGACTTGCCTCAACACCAGTCTCTTTCAGGGACCGAGGGTAAACCCAGTCAGGGCCCGGGGATTTATCCACTCTGACTTGCCTCAACACCCGTCTCCTTCTTGGACCGAGGGTAAACCCTGTCAGGGTCCGGCGATTTATCCACTCTGACTTGCCTCAACACCAGTCTCCTTCAGGGACCGAGGGTAAACCCTATCAGGGCCTGGGGATTTACCCACACTGAATTGCCTCAACACCAGTCTCCTTCAGGGACCGAGGGTAAACCCTGTCAGGGCCCGGGGATTTATCCACTCTGACTTGCCTCAACACCAGTCTCCTTCAGGGACCGAGGGTAAACCCTGTCAGGGCCCGGGGATTTATCCACTCTGACTTGCCTCAACACCAGTCTCCTTCAGGGACCGAGGGTTAACCCTGTCAGGGCCCGGGGATTTACCCAGTCAGACTTGCCTCAACACCAGTCTCCTTCAGGGACCGAGGGTTAACCCTGTCAGGGCCTGGGGATTTATCCACTCTGACTTGCCTCAACACCAGTCTCCTTCAGGGACCGAGGGTTAACCCTGTCAGGGCCTGGGGATTTATCCACTCTGACTTGCCTCAACACCAGTCTCCTTCAGGGACAGAGGGTAAACCCTGTCAGGGCCCGGGGAATTATCCGCTCTGACTTGCCTCAACACCAGTCTCCTTCAGGGACCGAGGGTAAACCCTGTCAGGGCCTGGGGATTTATCCGCTCTGACTTGCCTCAACACCAGTCTCCTTCAGGGACCGAGGGTAAACCCTGTCAGGGCCCGGGGATTTATCCGCTCTGACTTGCCTCAACACCAGTCTCCTTCAGGGACCGAGGGTAAACCCTGCCAGGGCCCGGGGATTTATCCGCTCTGACTTGCCTCAACACCAGTCTCCTTCAGTGACCGAGGGTAAACCCTGTCATGGCCCGGGGATTTATCCACTCTGACTTGCCTCAACACCAGTCTCCTTCAGGGACAGAGGGTAAACCGTCTCAGGGCCCGGGGATTTATCCACTCTGACTTGCCTCAACACCAGTCTCCTTCAGGGACCGAGGGTAATCCCTGTCAGGTCCTGGGGATTTATCCACCGTGACTTGTCTCAACACCAGTCTCCTTCGGGGACCGAGGGTAAACCCTGTCAGGGCCTGGGGATTTATCCACCGTGACTTGCCTCAACACCAGTCTCTTTCAGGGACCGAGGGTAAACACTGTCAGGGCCCGGGGATTTATCCACTCTGACTTGCCTCAACTCCCGTCTCCTTCAGGGACCGAGGGTAAACACTGTCAGGGCCCGGGGATTTATCCACTCTGACTTGCCTCAACACCAGTCTCTTTCAGGGACCGAGGGTAAACCCAGTCAGGGCCCGGGGATTTATCCACTCTGACTTGCCTCAACTCCCGTCTCCTTCAGGGTCCGAGGGTAAACCCTATCAGGGCCCAGGGATTTATCGACTCTGACTTGCCTCAACACCAGTCTCCTTCAGGGTCCGAGGGTAAACCCTGTCAGTGCCCGGGGATTTATACACTCTGACTTGCCTCAACACCAGTCTCCTTCAGGGTCCGAGGGTAAACCCTGTCAGTGCCCGGGGATTTATACACTCTGACTTGCCTCAACACCAGTCTCCGTCAGGGACCGAGGGTAAACCCTGTCAGTGACCGGGGATTTATCCACTCTGACTTGCCTCAACACCAGTCTCCTTCAGGGACCGAGGGTAATCCCTATCAGGGCCCGGGGATTTATACACTCTGACTTGCCTCAACACCAGTCTCCTTCAGGGAACGAGGGTAAACACTGTCAGGGCCTGGGGATTTATCCACTCTGACTTGCCTCAACACCGTCTCCTTCAGGGACCGAGGGTAAACCCTGTCAGGGCCCGGGGATTTATCCACTCTGACTTGCCTCAACACAAGTCTCCTTCATGGACCGAGGGTAAACCGTGTCAGGGCCCGGGGATTTATCCAGTCTGTCTTGCCTCAACACCAGTCTCCTTCAGGGACAGAGGGTAAACCCTGTCAGGGCCCGGGGAATTATCCGCTCTGACTTGCCTCAACACCAGTCTCCTTCAGGGACCGAGGGTAAACCCTGTCAGGGCCTGGGGATTTATCCGCTCTGACTTGCCTCAACAACAGTCTCCTTCAGGGACCGAGGGTAAACCCTGTCAGGGCCCGGGGATTTATCCACTCTGACTTGCCTCAACACCAGTCTCCTTCAGGGACAGAGGGTAAACCCTGTCAGGGCCCGGAGATTTATCCGCTCTGACTTGCCTCAACACCAGTCTCCTTCAGGGACCGAGGGTAAACTCTGTCAGGGCCCGGGGATTTATCCACTCTGACTTGCCTCAACAACAGTCTCCTTCAGGGACAGAGGGTAAACCCTGTCAGGGCCCGGGGAATTATCCGCTCTGACTTGCCTCAACACCAGTCTCCTTCAGGGACCGAGGGTAAACCTTGTCAGGGACTGGGGATTTATCCACTCTGACTTGCCTCAACACCAGTCTCCTTCAGGGACCGAGGGTAAACCCTCTCAGGGCCCGGGGATTTATCCGCTCTGACTTGCCTCAACACCAGTCTCCTTCAGGGACCGAGGGTAAACCCTGTCAGGGCCTGGGGATTTATCCACTCTGACTTGCCTCAACACCAGTCTCCTTCAGTGACCGAGGGTAAACCCTGTCAGGGCCCGGGGATTTATCCACTCTGACTTGCCTCAACACCAGTCTCCTTCAGGGACAGAGTGTAAACCGTGTCAGGGCCCGGGGATTTATCCACTCTGACTTGCCTCAACACCAGTCTCCTTCAGGGACCGAGGGTAATCCTTGTCAGGTCCTGGGGATTTATCCACCGTGACTTGTCTCAACACCAGTCTCCTTCAGGGACCGAGGGTAAACCCTGTCAGGGCCCGGGATTTATCCACCGTGACTTGTCACACACCAGTCTCCTTCAGGGACCGAGGGTAAACCCTGTCAGGGCCTGGGGATTTATCCACCGTGACTTGCCTCAACACCAGTCTCTTTCAGGGACCGAGGGTAAACCCAGTCAGGGCCCGGGGATTTATCCACTCTGACTTGCTCAACACCCGTCTCCTTCTTGGACCGAGGGTAAACCCTGTCAGGGTCCGGCGATTTATCCACTCTGACTTGCCTCAACACCAGTCTCCTTCAGGGACCGAGGGTAAACCCTATCAGGGCCTGGGGATTTACCCACACTGAATTGCCTCAACACCAGTCTCCTTCAGGGACCGAGGGTAAACCCTGTCAGGGCCCGGGGATTTATCCACTCTGACTTGCCTCAACACCAGTCTCCTTCAGGGACCGAGGGTAAACCCTGTCAGGGCCCGGGGATTTATCCACTCTGACTTGCCTCAACACCAGTCTCCTTCAGGGACCGAGGGTTAACCCTGTCAGGGCCCGGGGATTTACCCAGTCAGACTTGCCTCAACACCAGTCTCCTTCAGGGACCGAGGGTTAACCCTGTCAGGGCCTGGGGATTTATCCACTCTGACTTGCCTCAACACCAGTCTCCTTCAGGGACCGAGGGTTAACCCTGTCAGGGCCTGGGGATTTATCCACTCTGACTTGCCTCAACACCAGTCTCCTTCAGGGACAGAGGGTAAACCCTGTCAGGGCCCGGGGAATTATCCGCTCTGACTTGCCTCAACACCAGTCTCCTTCAGGGACCGAGGGTAAACCCTGTCAGGGCCTGGGGATTTATCCGCTCTGACTTGCCTCAACACCAGTCTCCTTCAGGGACCGAGGGTAAACCCTGTCAGGGCCCGGGGATTTATCCGCTCTGACTTGCCTCAACACCAGTCTCCTTCAGGGACCGAGGGTAAACCCTGCCAGGGCCCGGGGATTTATCCGCTCTGACTTGCCTCAACACCAGTCTCCTTCAGTGACCGAGGGTAAACCCTGTCATGGCCCGGGGATTTATCCACTCTGACTTGCCTCAACACCAGTCTCCTTCAGGGACAGAGGGTAAACCGTCTCAGGGCCCGGGGATTTATCCACTCTGACTTGCCTCAACACCAGTCTCCTTCAGGGACCGAGGGTAATCCCTGTCAGGTCCTGGGGATTTATCCACCGTGACTTGTCTCAACACCAGTCTCCTTCGGGGACCGAGGGTAAACCCTGTCAGGGCCTGGGGATTTATCCACCGTGACTTGCCTCAACACCAGTCTCTTTCAGGGACCGAGGGTAAACACTGTCAGGGCCCGGGGATTTATCCACTCTGACTTGCCTCAACTCCCGTCTCCTTCAGGGACCGAGGGTAAACACTGTCAGGGCCCGGGGATTTATCCACTCTGACTTGCCTCAACACCAGTCTCTTTCAGGGACCGAGGGTAAACCCAGTCAGGGCCCGGGGATTTATCCACTCTGACTTGCCTCAACTCCCGTCTCCTTCAGGGTCCGAGGGTAAACCCTATCAGGGCCCAGGGATTTATCGACTCTGACTTGCCTCAACACCAGTCTCCTTCAGGGTCCGAGGGTAAACCCTGTCAGTGCCCGGGGATTTATACACTCTGACTTGCCTCAACACCAGTCTCCTTCAGGGTCCGAGGGTAAACCCTGTCAGTGCCCGGGGATTTATACACTCTGACTTGCCTCAACACCAGTCTCCGTCAGGGACCGAGGGTAAACCCTGTCAGTGACCGGGGATTTATCCACTCTGACTTGCCTCAACACCAGTCTCCTTCAGGGACCGAGGGTAATCCCTATCAGGGCCCGGGGATTTATACACTCTGACTTGCCTCAACACCAGTCTCCTTCAGGGAACGAGGGTAAACACTGTCAGGGCCTGGGGATTTATCCACTCTGACTTGCCTCAACACCGTCTCCTTCAGGGACCGAGGGTAAACCCTGTCAGGGCCCGGGGATTTATCCACTCTGACTTGCCTCAACACAAGTCTCCTTCATGGACCGAGGGTAAACCGTGTCAGGGCCCGGGGATTTATCCAGTCTGTCTTGCCTCAACACCAGTCTCCTTCAGGGACAGAGGGTAAACCCTGTCAGGGCCCGGGGAATTATCCGCTCTGACTTGCCTCAACACCAGTCTCCTTCAGGGACCGAGGGTAAACCCTGTCAGGGCCTGGGGATTTATCCGCTCTGACTTGCCTCAACAACAGTCTCCTTCAGGGACCGAGGGTAAACCCTGTCAGGGCCCGGGGATTTATCCACTCTGACTTGCCTCAACACCAGTCTCCTTCAGGGACAGAGGGTAAACCCTGTCAGGGCCCGGAGATTTATCCGCTCTGACTTGCCTCAACACCAGTCTCCTTCAGGGACCGAGGGTAAACTCTGTCAGGGCCCGGGGATTTATCCACTCTGACTTGCCTCAACAACAGTCTCCTTCAGGGACAGAGGGTAAACCCTGTCAGGGCCCGGGGAATTATCCGCTCTGACTTGCCTCAACACCAGTCTCCTTCAGGGACCGAGGGTAAACCTTGTCAGGGACTGGGGATTTATCCACTCTGACTTGCCTCAACACCAGTCTCCTTCAGGGACCGAGGGTAAACCCTCTCAGGGCCCGGGGATTTATCCGCTCTGACTTGCCTCAACACCAGTCTCCTTCAGGGACCGAGGGTAAACCCTGTCAGGGCCTGGGGATTTATCCACTCTGACTTGCCTCAACACCAGTCTCCTTCAGTGACCGAGGGTAAACCCTGTCAGGGCCCGGGGATTTATCCACTCTGACTTGCCTCAACACCAGTCTCCTTCAGGGACAGAGTGTAAACCGTGTCAGGGCCCGGGGATTTATCCACTCTGACTTGCCTCAACACCAGTCTCCTTCAGGGACCGAGGGTAATCCTTGTCAGGTCCTGGGGATTTATCCACCGTGACTTGTCTCAACACCAGTCTCCTTCAGGGACCGAGGGTAAACCCTGTCAGGGCCCGGGATTTATCCACCGTGACTTGTCTCACACCAGTCTCCTTCAGGGACCGAGGGTAAACCCTGTCAGGGCCTGGGGATTTATCCACCGTGACTTGCCTCAACACCAGTCTCTTTCAGGGACCGAGGGTAAACCCAGTCAGGGCCCGGGGATTTATCCACTCTGACTTGCCTCAACACCCGTCTCCTTCTTGGACCGAGGGTAAACCCTGTCAGGGTCCGGCGATTTATCCACTCTGACTTGCCTCAACACCAGTCTCCTTCAGGGACCGAGGGTAAACCCTATCAGGGCCTGGGGATTTACCCACACTGAATTGCCTCAACACCAGTCTCCTTCAGGGACCGAGGGTAAACCCTGTCAGGGCCCGGGGATTTATCCACTCTGACTTGCCTCAACACCAGTCTCCTTCAGGGACCGAGGGTAAACCCTGTCAGGGCCCGGGGATTTATCCACTCTGACTTGCCTCAACACCAGTCTCCTTCAGGGACCGAGGGTTAACCCTGTCAGGGCCCGGGGATTTACCCAGTCAGACTTGCCTCAACACCAGTCTCCTTCAGGGACCGAGGGTTAACCCTGTCAGGGCCTGGGGATTTATCCACTCTGACTTGCCTCAACACCAGTCTCCTTCAGGGACCGAGGGTTAACCCTGTCAGGGCCTGGGGATTTATCCACTCTGACTTGCCTCAACACCAGTCTCCTTCAGGGACAGAGGGTAAACCCTGTCAGGGCCCGGGGAATTATCCGCTCTGACTTGCCTCAACACCAGTCTCCTTCAGGGACCGAGGGTAAACCCTGTCAGGGCCTGGGGATTTATCCGCTCTGACTTGCCTCAACACCAGTCTCCTTCAGGGACCGAGGGTAAACCCTGTCAGGGCCCGGGGATTTATCCGCTCTGACTTGCCTCAACACCAGTCTCCTTCAGGGACCGAGGGTAAACCCTGCCAGGGCCCGGGGATTTATCCGCTCTGACTTGCCTCAACACCAGTCTCCTTCAGTGACCGAGGGTAAACCCTGTCATGGCCCGGGGATTTATCCACTCTGACTTGCCTCAACACCAGTCTCCTTCAGGGACAGAGGGTAAACCGTCTCAGGGCCCGGGGATTTATCCACTCTGACTTGCCTCAACACCAGTCTCCTTCAGGGACCGAGGGTAATCCCTGTCAGGTCCTGGGGATTTATCCACCGTGACTTGTCTCAACACCAGTCTCCTTCGGGGACCGAGGGTAAACCCTGTCAGGGCCTGGGGATTTATCCACCGTGACTTGCCTCAACACCAGTCTCTTTCAGGGACCGAGGGTAAACACTGTCAGGGCCCGGGGATTTATCCACTCTGACTTGCCTCAACTCCCGTCTCCTTCAGGGACCGAGGGTAAACACTGTCAGGGCCCGGGGATTTATCCACTCTGACTTGCCTCAACACCAGTCTCTTTCAGGGACCGAGGGTAAACCCAGTCAGGGCCCGGGGATTTATCCACTCTGACTTGCCTCAACTCCCGTCTCCTTCAGGGTCCGAGGGTAAACCCTATCAGGGCCCAGGGATTTATCGACTCTGACTTGCCTCAACACCAGTCTCCTTCAGGGTCCGAGGGTAAACCCTGTCAGTGCCCGGGGATTTATACACTCTGACTTGCCTCAACACCAGTCTCCTTCAGGGTCCGAGGGTAAACCCTGTCAGTGCCCGGGGATTTATACACTCTGACTTGCCTCAACACCAGTCTCCGTCAGGGACCGAGGGTAAACCCTGTCAGTGACCGGGGATTTATCCACTCTGACTTGCCTCAACACCAGTCTCCTTCAGGGACCGAGGGTAATCCCTATCAGGGCCCGGGGATTTATACACTCTGACTTGCCTCAACACCAGTCTCCTTCAGGGAACGAGGGTAAACACTGTCAGGGCCTGGGGATTTATCCACTCTGACTTGCCTCAACACCGTCTCCTTCAGGGACCGAGGGTAAACCCTGTCAGGGCCCGGGGATTTATCCACTCTGACTTGCCTCAACACAAGTCTCCTTCATGGACCGAGGGTAAACCGTGTCAGGGCCCGGGGATTTATCCAGTCTGTCTTGCCTCAACACCAGTCTCCTTCAGGGACAGAGGGTAAACCCTGTCAGGGCCCGGGGAATTATCCGCTCTGACTTGCCTCAACACCAGTCTCCTTCAGGGACCGAGGGTAAACCCTGTCAGGGCCTGGGGATTTATCCGCTCTGACTTGCCTCAACAACAGTCTCCTTCAGGGACCGAGGGTAAACCCTGTCAGGGCCCGGGGATTTATCCACTCTGACTTGCCTCAACACCAGTCTCCTTCAGGGACAGAGGGTAAACCCTGTCAGGGCCCGGAGATTTATCCGCTCTGACTTGCCTCAACACCAGTCTCCTTCAGGGACCGAGGGTAAACTCTGTCAGGGCCCGGGGATTTATCCACTCTGACTTGCCTCAACAACAGTCTCCTTCAGGGACAGAGGGTAAACCCTGTCAGGGCCCGGGGAATTATCCGCTCTGACTTGCCTCAACACCAGTCTCCTTCAGGGACCGAGGGTAAACCTTGTCAGGGACTGGGGATTTATCCACTCTGACTTGCCTCAACACCAGTCTCCTTCAGGGACCGAGGGTAAACCCTCTCAGGGCCCGGGGATTTATCCGCTCTGACTTGCCTCAACACCAGTCTCCTTCAGGGACCGAGGGTAAACCCTGTCAGGGCCTGGGGATTTATCCACTCTGACTTGCCTCAACACCAGTCTCCTTCAGTGACCGAGGGTAAACCCTGTCAGGGCCCGGGGATTTATCCACTCTGACTTGCCTCAACACCAGTCTCCTTCAGGGACAGAGTGTAAACCGTGTCAGGGCCCGGGGATTTATCCACTCTGACTTGCCTCAACACCAGTCTCCTTCAGGGACCGAGGGTAATCCTTGTCAGGTCCTGGGGATTTATCCACCGTGACTTGTCTCAACACCAGTCTCCTTCAGGGACCGAGGGTAAACCCTGTCAGGGCCCGGGATTTATCCACCGTGACTTGTCTCACACCAGTCTCCTTCAGGGACCGAGGGTAAACCCTGTCAGGGCCTGGGGATTTATCCACCGTGACTTGCCTCAACACCAGTCTCTTTCAGGGACCGAGGGTAAACCCAGTCAGGGCCCGGGGATTTATCCACTCTGACTTGCCTCAACACCCGTCTCCTTCTTGGACCGAGGGTAAACCCTGTCAGGGTCCGGCGATTTATCCACTCTGACTTGCCTCAACACCAGTCTCCTTCAGGGACCGAGGGTAAACCCTATCAGGGCCTGGGGATTTACCCACACTGAATTGCCTCAACACCAGTCTCCTTCAGGGACCGAGGGTAAACCCTGTCAGGGCCCGGGGATTTATCCACTCTGACTTGCCTCAACACCAGTCTCCTTCAGGGACCGAGGGTAAACCCTGTCAGGGCCCGGGGATTTATCCACTCTGACTTGCCTCAACACCAGTCTCCTTCAGGGACCGAGGGTTAACCCTGTCAGGGCCCGGGGATTTACCCAGTCAGACTTGCCTCAACACCAGTCTCCTTCAGGGACCGAGGGTTAACCCTGTCAGGGCCTGGGGATTTATCCACTCTGACTTGCCTCAACACCAGTCTCCTTCAGGGACCGAGGGTTAACCCTGTCAGGGCCTGGGGATTTATCCACTCTGACTTGCCTCAACACCAGTCTCCTTCAGGGACAGAGGGTAAACCCTGTCAGGGCCCGGGGAATTATCCGCTCTGACTTGCCTCAACACCAGTCTCCTTCAGGGACCGAGGGTAAACCCTGTCAGGGCCTGGGGATTTATCCGCTCTGACTTGCCTCAACACCAGTCTCCTTCAGGGACCGAGGGTAAACCCTGTCAGGGCCCGGGGATTTATCCGCTCTGACTTGCCTCAACACCAGTCTCCTTCAGGGACCGAGGGTAAACCCTGCCAGGGCCCGGGGATTTATCCGCTCTGACTTGCCTCAACACCAGTCTCCTTCAGTGACCGAGGGTAAACCCTGTCATGGCCCGGGGATTTATCCACTCTGACTTGCCTCAACACCAGTCTCCTTCAGGGACAGAGGGTAAACCGTCTCAGGGCCCGGGGATTTATCCACTCTGACTTGCCTCAACACCAGTCTCCTTCAGGGACCGAGGGTAATCCCTGTCAGGTCCTGGGGATTTATCCACCGTGACTTGTCTCAACACCAGTCTCCTTCGGGGACCGAGGGTAAACCCTGTCAGGGCCTGGGGATTTATCCACCGTGACTTGCCTCAACACCAGTCTCTTTCAGGGACCGAGGGTAAACACTGTCAGGGCCCGGGGATTTATCCACTCTGACTTGCCTCAACTCCCGTCTCCTTCAGGGACCGAGGGTAAACACTGTCAGGGCCCGGGGATTTATCCACTCTGACTTGCCTCAACACCAGTCTCTTTCAGGGACCGAGGGTAAACCCAGTCAGGGCCCGGGGATTTATCCACTCTGACTTGCCTCAACTCCCGTCTCCTTCAGGGTCCGAGGGTAAACCCTATCAGGGCCCAGGGATTTATCGACTCTGACTTGCCTCAACACCAGTCTCCTTCAGGGTCCGAGGGTAAACCCTGTCAGTGCCCGGGGATTTATACACTCTGACTTGCCTCAACACCAGTCTCCTTCAGGGTCCGAGGGTAAACCCTGTCAGTGCCCGGGGATTTATACACTCTGACTTGCCTCAACACCAGTCTCCGTCAGGGACCGAGGGTAAACCCTGTCAGTGACCGGGGATTTATCCACTCTGACTTGCCTCAACACCAGTCTCCTTCAGGGACCGAGGGTAATCCCTATCAGGGCCCGGGGATTTATACACTCTGACTTGCCTCAACACCAGTCTCCTTCAGGGAACGAGGGTAAACACTGTCAGGGCCTGGGGATTTATCCACTCTGACTTGCCTCAACACCGTCTCCTTCAGGGACCGAGGGTAAACCCTGTCAGGGCCCGGGGATTTATCCACTCTGACTTGCCTCAACACAAGTCTCCTTCATGGACCGAGGGTAAACCGTGTCAGGGCCCGGGGATTTATCCAGTCTGTCTTGCCTCAACACCAGTCTCCTTCAGGGACAGAGGGTAAACACTGTCAGGGCCCGGGGATTTATCCACTCTGACTTGCCTCAACACCAGTCTCCTTCAGGGACCGAGGGTAAACCCTGTCAGGGCCCGGGGATTTATCCACTCTGACTTGCCTCAACACCAGTCTCCTTCAGGGACAGAGGGTAAACCGTGTCAGGGCCCGGGGATTTATCCAGTCTGACTTGCCTCAACACCAGTCTCCTTCAGGGACTGAGGGTAAACCCTGTCAGGGCCCAGGGATTTATCCACTCTGACTTGCCTCAACACCAGTCTCCTTCAGGGACAGAGGGTAAACCGTGTCAGGGCCCGGGGATTTATCCAGTCTGACTTGCCTCAACACCAGTCTCCTTCAGGGACAGAGGGTAAACCCTGTCAGGGCCCGGGGATTTATCCACTCTGACTTGCCTCAACACCAGTCTCCTTCAGGGACCGAGTGTAAACCCTGTCAGGGCCCGGGGATTTATCCACTTTGACAAGCCTCAACACCAGTCTCCTTCAGGGACCGAGGGTAAACCCTGTCAGGGCCCGGGGATATATCCACTCTGACTTGCCTCAACACCCGTCTCCTTCTTGGACCGAGGGTAAACCCTGTCAGGGTCCGGCGATTTATCCACTCTGACTTGCCTCAACACCAGTCTCCTTCAGGGACCGAGGGTAAACCCTATCAGGGCCTGGGGATTTACCCACACTGAATTGCCTCAACACCAGTCTCCTTCAGGGACCGAGGGTAAACCCTGTCAGGGCCCGGGGATTTATCCACTCTGACTTGCCTCAACACCAGTCTCCTTCAGGGACCGAGGGTAAACCCTGTCAGGGCCCGGGGATTTATCCACTCTGACTTGCCTCAACACCAGTCTCCTTCAGGGACCGAGGGTTAACCCTGTCAGGGCCCGGGGATTTACCCAGTCTGACTTGCCTCAACACCAGTCTCCTTCAGGGACCGAGGGTTAACCCTGTCAGGGCCTGGGGATTTATCCACTCTGACTTGCCTCAACACCAGTCTCCTTCAGGGACCGAGGGTAAACCGTGTCAGGTCCCGGGGATTTATCCACTCTGACTTGCCTCAACACCAGTCTCCTTCAGGGAACGAGGGTAATCCCTGTCAGGGCCTGGGGATTTATCCTCTCTGACTTGCCTCAACACCGTCTCCTTCAGGGACCAAGGGTAATCCCTGTCAGGGCCTGGGGATTTATCCACTCTGACAAGCCTCAACACCCGTCTCCTTCAGGGTCCGAGGGTAAACCCTCTCAGGGCCTGGGGATTTATCCACCGTGACTTGCCTCAACACCAGTCTCCTTCAGGGACCGATGGTAAACCCAGTCAGGGCCCGGGGATTTATCCACTCTGACTTGCCTCAACACCCGTCTCCTTCAGGGACCGAGGGTAAACTTTGTCAGGGCCCGGGGATTTATCCACTCTGACTTGCCTCAACAACAGTCTCCTTCAGGGACCAGGGTAAACCCTGTCAGGGCTTGGGGATTTATCCACTTTGACAAGCCTCAACACCAGTCTCCTTCAGGGACCGAGGGTTAACCCTGTCAGGGCCCGGGGATTTACCCAGTCTGACTTGCCTCAACACCTGTCTCCTTCAGGGACCGAGGGTTAACCCTGTCAGGGACTGGGGATTTATCCACTCTGACTTGCCTCAACACCAGTCTCCTTCAGGGACCGAGGGTTAACCCTGTCAGGGCCTGGGGATTTATCCACTCTGACTTGCCTCAACACCAGTCTCCTTCAGGGACAGAGGGTAAACCCTGTCAGGGCCCGGGGAATTATCCGCTCTGACTTGCCTCAACACCAGTCTCCTTCAGGGACCGAGGGTAAACCCTGTCAGGGCCTGGGGATTTATCCGCTCTGACTTGCCTCAACACCAGTCTCCTTTAGGGACCGAGGGTAAACCCTGTCAGGGCCCGGGGATTTATCCGCTCTGACTTGCCTCAACACCAGTCTCCTTCAGGGACCGAGGGTAAACCCTGCCAGGGCCCGGGGATTTATCCGCTCTGACTTGCCTCAACACCAGTCTCCTTCAGTGACCGAGGGTAAACCCTGTCAGGGCCCGGGGATTTATCCACTCTGACTTGCCTCAACACCAGTCTCCTTCAGGGACAGAGGGTAAACCGTCTCAGGGCCCGGGGATTTATCCACTCTGACTTGCCTCAACACCAGTCTCCTTCAGGGACCGAGGGTAATCCCTGTCAGGTCCTGGGGATTTATCCACCGTGACTTGTCTCAACACCAGTCTCCTTCGGGGACCGAGGGTAAACCCTGTCAGGGCCTGGGGATTTATCCACCGTGACTTGCCTCAACACCAGTCTCTTTCAGGGACCGAGGGTAAACACTGTCAGGGCCCGGGGATTTATCCACTCTGACTTGCCTCAACTCCCGTCTCCTTCAGGGACCGAGGGTAAACACTGTCAGGGCCCGGGGATTTATCCACTCTGACTTGCCTCAACACCAGTCTCTTTCAGGGACCGAGGGTAAACCCAGTCAGGGCCCGGGGATTTATCCACTCTGACTTGCCTCAACTCCCGTCTCCTTCAGGGTCCGAGGGTAAACCCTATCAGGGCCCAGGGATTTATCCACTCTGACTTGCCTCAACACCAGTCTCCTTCAGGGTCCGAGGGTAAACCCTGTCAGTGCCCGGGGATTTATACACTCTGACTTGCCTCAACACCAGTCTCCGTCAGGGACCGAGGGTAAACCCTGTCAGTGCCCGGGGATTTATCCACTCTGACTTGCCTCAACACCAGTCTCCTTCAGGGACCGAGGGTAAACCCTCTCAGGGCCCGGGGATTTATCCACTCTGACAAGCCTGAACAGCAGTCTCCTTCAGGGACCGAGGGTAAACCCTGTCAGGGCCAGGGGATTTATCTACTCTGACTTGCCTCAACACCAGTCTCCTTCAGGGACCGAGGGTAATCCCTATCAGGGCCCGGGGATTTATACACTCTGACTTGCCTCAACACCAGTCTGCTTCAGGGTCCGAGGGTAAACCCTGTCAGTGCCCGGGGATTTATACACTCTGACTTGCCTCAACACCAGTCTCCGTCAGGGACCGAGGGTAAACCCTGTCAGTGACCGGGGATTTATCCACTCTGACTTGTCTCAACACCAGTCTCCTTCAGGGACCGAGGGTAATCCCTATCAGGGCCCGGGGATTTATACACTCTGACTTGCCTCAACACCAGTCTCCTTCAGGGACCGAGGGTAAACACTCTCAGGGCCCGGGGATTTATCCACTCTGACTTGCCTCAACACCAGTCTCCTTCAGGGACAGAGGGTAAACCGTGTCAGGGCCCGGGGATTTATCCAGTCTGACTTGCCTCAACACCAGTCTCCTTCAGGGACAGAGGGTAAACCCTGTCAGGGCCCGGGGATTTATCCACTCTGACTTGCCTCAACACCAGTCTCCTTCAGGGACCGAGGGTAAACCGTGTCAGGTCCCGGGGATTTATCCACTCTGACTTGCCTCAACACCAGTCTCCTTCAGGGAACGAGGGTAAACACTGTCAGGGCCCGGGGATTTATCCACTCTGACTTGCCTCAACACCAGTCTCCTTCAGGGACCGAGGGTAAACCCTGTCAGGGCCCGGGGATTTATCCACTCTGACTTGCCTCAACACCAGTCTCCTTCAGGGACAGAGGGTAAACCGTGTCAGGGCCCGGGGATTTATCCAGTCTGACTTGCCTCAACACCAGTCTCCTTCAGGGACAGAGGGTAAACCGTGTCAGGGCCCGGGGATTTATCCAGTCTGACTTGCCTCAACACCAGTCTCCTTCAGGGACAGAGGGTAAACCCTGTCAGGGCCCGGGGATTTATCCACTCTGACTTGCCTCAACACCAGTCTCCTTCAGGGACCGAGGGTAAACCCTGTCAGGGCCCGGGATTTATCCACTTTGACAAGCCTCAACACCAGTCTCCTTCAGGGACCGAGGGTAAACCCTGTCAGGGCCCGGGGATATATCCACTCTGACTTGCCCCAACACCCGTCTCCTTCTTGGACCGAGGGTAAACCCTGTCAGGGTCCGGCGATTTATCCACTCTGACTTGCCTCAACACCAGTCTCCTTCAGGGACCGAGGGTAAACCCTATCAGGGCCTGGGGATTTACCCACACTGAATTGCCTCAACACCAGTCTCCTTCAGGGACCGAGGGTAAACCCTGTCAGGGCCCGGGGATTTATCCACTCTGTCTTGCCTCAACACCAGTCTCCTTCAGGGACCGAGGGTAAACCCTGTCAGGGCCCGGGGATTTATCCACTCTGACTTGCCTCAACACCAGTCTCCTTCAGGGACCGAGGGTTAACCCTGTCAGGGCCCGGGGATTTACCCAGTCTGACTTGCCTCAACACCAGTCTCCTTCAGGGACCGAGGGTTAACCCTGTCAGGGCCTGGGGAATTATCCACTCTGACTTGCCTCAACACCAGTCTCCTTCAGGGACCGAGGGTTAACCCTGTCAGGGCCTGGGGATTTATCCACTCTGACTTGCCTCAACACCAGTCTCCTTCAGGGACAGAGGGTAAACCGTCTCAGGGCCCGGGGATTTATCCACTCTGACTTGCCTCAACACCAGTCTCCTTCAGGGACCGAGGGTAATCCCTGTCAGGTCCTGGGGATTTATCCACCGTGACTTGTCTCAACACCAGTCTCCTTCGGGGACCGAGGGTAAACCCTGTCAGGGCCTGGGGATTTATCCACCGTGACTTGCCTCAACACCAGTCTCTTTCAGGGACCGAGGGTAAACACTGTCAGGGCCCGGGGATTTATCCACTCTGACTTGCCTCAACTCCCGTCTCCTTCAGGGACCGAGGGTAAACACTGTCAGGGCCCGGGGATTTATCCACTCTGACTTGCCTCAACACCAGTCTCTTTCAGGGACCGAGGGTAAACCCTATCAGGGCCCAGGGATTTATCCACTCTGACTTGCCTCAACACCAGTCTCCTTCAGGGTCCGAGGGTAAACCCTGTCAGTGCCCGGGGATTTATACACTCTGACTTGCCTCAACACCAATCTCCGTCAGGGACCGAGGGTAAACCCTCTCAGGGCCCGGGGATTTATCCACTCTGACAAGCCTGAACAGCAGTCTCCTTCAGGGACCGAGGGTAAACCCTGTCAGGGCCAGGGGATTTATCTACTCTGACTTGCCTCAACTCCCGTCTCCTTCAGGGTCCGAGGGTAAACCCTATCAGGGCCCAGGGATTTATCCACTCTGACTTGCCTCAACACCAGTCTCCTTCAGGGTCCGAGGGTAAACCCTGTCAGTGCCCGGGGATTTATACACTCTGACTTGCCTCAACACCAATCTCCGTCAGGGACCGAGGGTAAACCCTCTCAGGGCCCGGGGATTTATCCACTCTGACAAGCCTGAACAGCAGTCTCCTTCAGGGACCGAGGGTAAACCCTGTCAGGGCCAGGGGATTTATCTACTCTGACTTGCCTCAACACCAGTCTCCTTCAGGGACCGAGGGTAATCCCTATCAGGGCCCGGGGATTTATACACTCTGACTTGCCTCAACACCAGTCTGCTTCAGGGTCCGAGGGTAAACCCTGTCAGTGCCCGGGGATTTATACACTCTGACTTGCCTCAACACCAGTCTCCTTCAGGGACCGAGGGTAAACCGTGTCAGGTCCCGGGGATTTATCCACTCTGACTTGCCTCAACACCAGTCTCCTTCAGGGAACGAGGGTAAACACTGTCAGGGCCTGGGGATTTATCCACTCTGACTTGCCTCAACACCGTCTCCTTCAGGGACCGAGGGTAAACCCTGTCAGGGCCCGGGGATTTATCCACTCTGACTTGCCTCAACACAAGTCTCCTTCAGGGACCGAGGGTAAACCGTGTCAGGGCCCGGGGATTTATCCAGTCTGTCTTGCCTCAACACCAGTCTCCTTCAGGGACAGAGGGTAAACACTGTCAGGGCCCGGGGATTTATCCACTCTGACTTGCCTCAACACCAGTCTCCTTCAGGGACCGAGGGTAAACCCTGTCAGGGCCCGGGGATTTATCCACTCTGACTTGCCTCAACACCAGTCTCCTTCAGGGACAGAGGGTAAACCGTGTCAGGGCCCGGGGATTTATCCAGTCTGACTTGCCTCAACACCAGTCTCCTTCAGGGACTGAGGGTAAACCCTGTCAGGGCCCGGGGATTTATCCACTCTGACTTGCCTCAACACCAGTCTCCTTCAGGGACAGAGGGTAAACCGTGTCAGGGCCCGGGGATTTATCCAGTCTGACTTGCCTCAACACCAGTCTCCTTCAGGGACAGAGGGTAAACCCTGTCAGGGCCCGGGGATTTATCCACTCTGACTTGCCTCAACACCAGTCTCCTTCAGGGACCGAGGGTAAACCCTGTCAGGGCCCGGGGATTTATCCACTCTGACTTGCCTCAACACCAGTCTCCTTCAGGGACAGAGGGTAAACCGTGTCAGGGCCCGGGGATTTATCCAGTCTGACCTGCCTCAACACCAGTCTCCTTCAGGGACAGAGGGTAAACCCTATCAGGGCCCAGGGATTTATCCACTCTGACTTGCCTCAACACCAGTCTCCTTCAGGGTCCGAGGGTAAACCCTGTCAGTGCCCGGGGATTTATACACTCTGACTTGCCTCAACACCAATCTCCGTCAGGGACCGAGGGTAAACCCTCTCAGGGCCCGGGGATTTATCCACTCTGACAAGCCTGAACAGCAGTCTCCTTCAGGGACCGAGGGTAAACCCTGTCAGGGCCAGGGGATTTATCTACTCTGACTTGCCTCAACACCAGTCTCCTTCAGGGACCGAGGGTAATCCCTATCAGGGCCCGGGGATTTATACACTCTGACTTGCCTCAACACCAGTCTGCTTCAGGGTCCGAGGGTAAACCCTGTCAGTGCCCGGGGATTTATACACTCTGACTTGCCTCAACACCAGTCTCCTTCAGGGACCGAGGGTAAACCGTGTCAGGTCCCGGGGATTTATCCACTCTGACTTGCCTCAACACCAGTCTCCTTCAGGGAACGAGGGTAAACACTGTCAGGGCCTGGGGATTTATCCACTCTGACTTGCCTCAACACCGTCTCCTTCAGGGACCGAGGGTAAACCCTGTCAGGGCCCGGGGATTTATCCACTCTGACTTGCCTCAACACAAGTCTCCTTCAGGGACCGAGGGTAAACCGTGTCAGGGCCCGGGGATTTATCCAGTCTGTCTTGCCTCAACACCAGTCTCCTTCAGGGACAGAGGGTAAACACTGTCAGGGCCCGGGGATTTATCCACTCTGACTTGCCTCAACACCAGTCTCCTTCAGGGACCGAGGGTAAACCCTGTCAGGGCCCGGGGATTTATCCACTCTGACTTGCCTCAACACCAGTCTCCTTCAGGGACAGAGGGTAAACCGTGTCAGGGCCCGGGGATTTATCCAGTCTGACTTGCCTCAACACCAGTCTCCTTCAGGGACTGAGGGTAAACCCTGTCAGGGCCCGGGGATTTATCCACTCTGACTTGCCTCAACACCAGTCTCCTTCAGGGACAGAGGGTAAACCGTGTCAGGGCCCGGGGATTTATCCAGTCTGACTTGCCTCAACACCAGTCTCCTTCAGGGACAGAGGGTAAACCCTGTCAGGGCCCGGGGATTTATCCACTCTGACTTGCCTCAACACCAGTCTCCTTCAGGGACCGAGGGTAAACCCTGTCAGGGCCCGGGGATTTATCCACTCTGACTTGCCTCAACACCAGTCTCCTTCAGGGACAGAGGGTAAACCGTGTCAGGGCCCGGGGATTTATCCAGTCTGACCTGCCTCAACACCAGTCTCCTTCAGGGACAGAGGGTAAACCGTGTCAGGGCCCGGGGATTTATCCACTCTGACTTGCCTCAACACCAGTCTCCTTCAGGGACCGAGTGTAAACCCTGCCAGGGCCCGGGGATTTATCCAGTCTGACTTGCCTCAACACCAGTCTCCTTCAGGGACAGAGGGTAAACCCTGTCAGGGCCCGGGGATTTATACACTCTGACTTGCCTCAACACCAGTCTCCTTCAGGGACCGAGGGTAAACCCTGTCATGGCCCGGGGATTTATCCACTCTGACTTGCCTCAACACCAGTCTCCTTCAGGGACCGAGGGTAAACCGTGTCAGGGCCCGGGGATTTATCCACTCTGACTTGCCTCAACACCAGTCTCCTTCAGGGACAGAGGGTAAACCCTGTCAGGGCCCAGGGATTTATCCACTCTGCCTTGCCTCAACACCAGTCTCCTTCAGGGAACGAGGGTAAACACTGTCAGGGCCCAGGGATTTATCCACTCTGACTTGCCTCAACTCCAGTCTCCTTCAGGATCCGAGGGTAAACCCTGTCAGGGCCTGGGGATTTATCCACTCTGACTTGCCTCAACACCGTCTCCTTCAGGGACCAAGGGTAAACCCTCTCAGGGCCTGGGGATTTATCCACCGTGACTTGCCTCAACACCAGTCTCCTTCAGGGACCGAGGGTAAACCCAGTCAGGGCCCGGGGATTTATCCACTCTGACTTGCATTAACACCCGTCTCCTTCAGGGACCGAGGGTAAACTTTGTCAGGGCCCGGGGATTTATCCACTCTGACTTGCCTCAACAACAGTCTCCTTCAGGGACAGAGGGTAAACCCTGTCAGGGTCCGGCGATTTATCCACTCTGACTTGCCTCAACACCAGTCTCCTTCAGGGACCGAGGGTAAACCCTATCAGGGCCTGGGGATTTACCCACACTGAATTGCCTCAACACCAGTCTAGTTCAGGGACCGAGGGTAAACCCTGTCAGGGCCCGGGGATTTATCCACTCTGATTGCCTCAACACCAGTCTCCTTCAGGGACCGAGGGTTAACCCTGTCAGGGCCCGGGGATTTATCCACTCTGACTTGCCTCAACACCAGTCTCCTTCAGGGACCGAGGGTAAACCCTGTCAGGGCCCGGGGATTTACTCACTCTGCCTTGCCTCAACACCAGTCTCCTTCAGGACGAGGGTTAACCATGTCAGGGCCCGGGGATTTATCCACTCTGACTTGCCTCAACACCAGTCTCCTTCAGGGACCGAGGGTAAACCCTATCAGGGCCCGGGGAATTATCCGCTCTGACTTGCCTCAACACCAGTCTCCTTCAGGGACCGAGGGTAAACCCTGTCAGGGCCCGGGGATTTATCCACTCTGACTTGCCTCAACACCAGTCTCCTTCAGGGACCGAGGGTAAACCCTGTCAGGGCCCGGGGATTTATCCACTCTGACTTGCCTCAACACCAGTCTCCTTCAGGGACAGAGGGTAAACCCTGTCAGGGCCCGGGGAATTATCCGCTCTGACTTGCCTCAACACCAGTCTCCTTCAGGGACCGAGGGTAAACCCTGTCAGGGCATGGGGATTTATCCACTCTGACTTGCCTCAACACCAGTCTCCTTCAGGGACCGAGGGTAAACCCTGTCAGGGCCCGGGGATTTATCCGCTCTGACTTGCCTCAACACCAGTCTCCTTCAGGGACCGAGGGTGAACCCTGTCAGGGCCCGGGGATTTATCCACTCTGACTTGCCTCAACACCAGTCTCCTTCAGGGACAGAGGGTAAACCCTGTCAGGTCCCGGGGAATTATCCGCTCTGACTTGCCTCAACACCAGTCTCCTTCAGGGACCGAGGGTAAACCCTGTCAGGGCCTGGGGATTTATCCACTCTGACTTGCCTCAACACCAGTCTCCTTCAGGGACCGAGGGTAAACCGTGTCAGGGCCCGGGGATTTATCCACTCTGACTTGCCTCAACACCAGTCTCCTTCAGGGACAGAGGGTAAACCCTGTCAGGGCCCAGGGATTTATCCACTCTGCCTTGCCTCAACACCAGTCTCCTTCAGGGAACGAGGGTAAACACTGTCAGGGCCCGGGGATTTATCCACTCTGACTTGCCTCAACACCAGTCTCCTTCAGGGACAGAGGGTAAACCGTGTCAGGGCCCGGGGATTTATCCACTCTGACTTGCCTCAACACCAGTCTCCTTCAGGGACGGAGGGTAATCCCTGTCAGGTCCTGGGGATTTATCCACCGTGACTTGTCTCAACACCAGTCTCCTTCAGGGACCGAGGGTAAACCCTGTCAGGGCCCGGGGATTTATCCACCGTGACTTGTCTCAACACCAGTCTCCTTCAGGGACCGAGGGTAAACCCTGTCAGGGCCTGGGGATTTATCCACCGTGACTTGCCTCAACACCAGTCTCTTTCAGGGACCGAGGGTAAACCCAGTCAGGGCCCGGGGATTTATCCACTCTGACTTGCCTCAACACCAGTCTCTTTCAGGGACCGAGGGTAAACCCTGTCAGGGCCCGGGGATTTATCCACTCTGACTTGCCTCAACACCAGTCCCCTTCAGGGACCGAGGGTAAACCCTGTCAGTGCCCGAGGATTTATCCACTCTGACTGGTTTCAACACCCGTCTCCTTCAGGGACCGAGGGTAAACCCTGTCAGGTTCCGGGGATTTATCCACTCTGACTTGCCTCAACACCCGTCTCCTTCAGGGTCCGAGGGTAAACCCTGTCAGGGCCTAGGGATTTATACACCTTGACGTGCCTCAACACCCGTCTCCTTCAGGGACCGAGGGTAAACCCTGTCAGGACCCGGGGATTTATCCACTCTGACTTGCCTCAACACCAGTCTCCTTCAGGGACCGAGGGTAAACCCTGTCAGGTCCCGGGGATTTACCCACTCTGAATTGCCTCAACACCAGTCTCCTTCAGGGACAGAGGGTAAACCATGTCAGTGCCCGGGGTTTTATCCACTCTGACTTGCCTCAACACCAGTCTGCTTCAGGGACCGAGGGTAAACCCTGTCAGCGCCCGGGGATTCATCCACTCTGACTTGCCTCAACAGCAGTCTCCTTCTGGGACCTAGGGTAAACACTGTCAGGGCCCGGGGATTTATCCACCCTGACTTGCCTCAACACCAGTCTCCTTCAGGGACAGAGGGTAAACCCTGTCAGGGCCCGGGGATTTATCCACTCTGACTTGCCTCAACACCAGTCTCCTTCAGGGACCGAGGGTAAACCCTGTCATGGCCCGGGGATTTATCCACTCTGACTTGCCTCAACACCAGTCTCCTTCAGGGACCGAGGGTAAACCGTGTCAGGGCCCGGGGATTTATCCACTCTGACTTGCCTCAACACCAGTCTCCTTCAGGGACAGAGGGTAAACCCTGTCAGGGCCCAGGGATTTATCCACTCTGCCTTGCCTCAACACCAGTCTCCTTCAGGGAACGAGGGTAAACACTGTCAGGGCCCAGGGATTTATCCACTCTGACTTGCCTCAACTCCAGTCTCCTTCAGGATCCGAGGGTAAACCCTGTCAGGGCCTGGGGATTTATCCACTCTGACTTGCCTCAACACCGTCTCCTTCAGGGACCAAGGGTAAACCCTCTCAGGGCCTGGGGATTTATCCACCGTGACTTGCCTCAACACCAGTCTCCTTCAGGGACCGAGGGTAAACCCAGTCAGGGCCCGGGGATTTATCCACTCTGACTTGCATCAACACCCGTCTCCTTCAGGGACCGAGGGTAAACTTTGTCAGGGCCCGGGGATTTATCCACACTGACTTGCCTCAACAACAGTCTCCTTCAGGGACAGAGGGTAAACCCTGTCAGGGTCCGGCGATTTATCCACTCTGACTTGCCTCAACACCAGTCTCCTTCAGGGACCGAGGGTAAACCCTATCAGGGCCTGGGGATTTACCCACACTGAATTGCCTCAACACCAGTCTAGTTCAGGGACCGAGGGTAAACCCTGTCAGGGCCCGGGGATTTATCCACTCTGACTTGCCTCAACACCAGTCTCCTTCAGGGACCGAGGGTTAACCCTGTCAGGGCCCGGGGATTTATCCACTCTGACTTGCCTCAACACCAGTCTCCTTCAGGGACCGAGGGTTAACCATGTCAGGGCCCGGGGATTTATCCACTCTGACTTGCCTCAACACCAGTCTCCTTCAGGGACCGAGGGTAAACCCTATCAGGGCCCGGGGAATTATCCGCTCTGACTTGCCTCAACACCAGTCTCCTTCAGGGACCGAGGGTAAACCGTGTCAGGGCCCGGGGATTTATCCACTCTGACTTGCCTCAACACCAGTCTCCTTCAGGGACCGAGGGTAAACCCTGTCAGGGCCCGGGGATTTATCCACTCTGACTTGCCTCAACACCAGTCTCCTTCAGGGACAGAGGGTAAACCCTGTCAGGGCCCGGGGAATTATCCGCTCTGACTTGCCTCAACACCAGTCTCCTTCAGGGACCGAGGGTAAACCCTGTCAGGGCCTGGGGATTTATCCACTCTGACTTGCCTCAACACCAGTCTCCTTCAGGGACCGAGGGTAAACCCTGTCAGGGCCCGGGGATTTATCCGCTCTGACTTGCCTCAACACCAGTCTCCTTCAGGGACCGAGGGTGAACCCTGTCAGGGCCCGGGGATTTATCCTCTCTGACTTGCCTCAACACCAGTCTCCTTCAGGGACAGAGGGTAAACCCTGTCAGGTCCCGGGGAATTATCCGCTCTGACTTGCCTCAACACCAGTCTCCTTCAGGGACCGAGGGTAAACCCTGTCAGGGCCTGGGGATTTATCCACTCTGACTTGCCTCAACACCAGTCTCCTTCAGGGACCGAGGGTAAACCCTCTCAGGGCCCGGGGATTTATCCGCTCTGACTTGCCTCAACACCAGTCTCCTTCAGGGACCGAGGGTAAACCCTGTCAGGGCCTGGGGATTTATCCACTCTGACTTGCCTCAGCACCAGTCTCCTTCAGTGACCGAGGGTAAAACCTGTCAGGGCCCGGGGATTTATCCACTCTGACTTGCCTCAACACCAGTCTCCTTCAGGGACAGAGGGTAAACCGTGTCAGGGCCCGGGGATTTATCCACTCTGACTTGCCTCAACACCAGTCTCCTTCAGGGACGGAGGGTAATCCCTGTCAGGTCCTGGGGATTTATCCACCGTGACTTGTCTCAACACCAGTCTCCTTCAGGGACCGAGGGTAAACCCTGTCAGGGCCCGGGGATTTATCCACCGTGACTTGTCTCAACACCAGTCTCCTTCAGGGACCGAGGGTAAACCCTGTCAGGGCCTGGGGATTTATCCACCGTGACTTGCCTCAACACCAGTCTCTTTCAGGGACCGAGGGTAAACCCAGTCAGGGCCCGGGGATTTATCCACTCTGACTTGCCTCAACACCAGTCTCTTTCAGGGACCGAGGGTAAACCCTGTCAGGTCCCGGGGATTTATCCACTCTGACTTGCCTCAACACCAGTCCCCTTCAGGGACCGAGGGTAAACCCTGTCAGTGCCCGAGGATTTATCCACTCTGACTGGTTTCAACACCCGTCTCCTTCAGGGACCGAGGGTAAACCCTGTCAGGTTCCGGGGATTTATCCACTCTGACTTGCCTCAACACCCGTCTCCTTCAGGGTCCGAGGGTAAACCCTGTCAGGGCCTAGGGATTTATACACCGTGACGTGCCTCAACACCCGTCTCCTTCAGGGACCGAGGGTAAACCCTGTCAGGACCCGGGGATTTATCCACTCTGACTTGCCTCAACACCAGTCTCCTTCAGGGACCGAGGGTAAACCCTGTCAGGTCCCGGGGATTTACCCACTCTGAATTGCCTCAACACCAGTGTCCTTCAGGGACAGAGGGTAAACCATGTCAGTGCCCGGGGTTTTATCCACTCTGACTTGCCTCAACACCAGTCTGCTTCAGGGACCGAGGGTAAACCCTGTCAGCGCCCGGGGATTCATCCACTCTGACTTGCCTCAACACCAGTCTCCTTCAGGGACCTAGGGTAAACACTGTCAGGGCCCGGGGATTTATCCACCCTGACTTGCCTCAACACCAGTCTCCTTCAGGGACCGAGGGTAATCCCTGTCAGGGCCCGGGGATTTATCCACTCTGACTTGCCTCAACACCCGTCTCCTTCAGGGACCGAGGGTAAACCCTGTCAGGGCCGGGGATTTATCCACCCTGTCTTGCCTCAACACCAGTCTCCTTCAGGGACCGAGGGTAAACACTGTCAGGGCCCGGGGATTTATCCACCCTGACTTGCCTCAACACCCGTCTCCTTCAGGGACCGAGGGTAAGCCCTGTCAGGGCCCGGGGATTTATCCACTCTGACTTGCCTCAACACCAGTGTCCTTCAGGGACCGAGGGTAAACACTGTCAGGGCCCGGGGATTTATCCACTCTGACTTGCCTCAACACCCGTCTCCTTCAGGGACCGAGGGTAAACCCTGTCAGGGCCCGGGGATTTATCCACTCTGACTTGCCTCAACACCAGTCTCCTTCAGGGACAGAGGGTAAACCGTGTCAGGGCCCGGGGATTTATCCAGTCTGACTTGCCTCAACACCAGTCTCCTTCAGGGTCAGAGGGTAAACCCTGTCAGGGCCTGGGGATTTATCCACTCTGACTTGCCTCAACACCAGTCTCCTTCAGGGACCGAGGGTAAACCGTGTCAGGTCCCGGGGATTTATCCACTCTGACTTGCCTCAACACCAGTCTCCTTCAGGGAACGAGGGTAATCCCTGTCAGGGCCTGGGGATTTATCCACTCTGACTTGCCTCAACACCGTCTCCTTCAGGGACCAAGGGTAATCCCTGTCAGGGCCTGGGGATTTATCCACTCTGACAAGCCTCAACACCCGTCTCCTTCAGGGTCCGAGGGTAAACCCTCTCAGGGCCTGGGGATTTATCCACCGTGACTTGCCTCAACACCAGTCTCCTTCAGGGACCGAGGGTAAACCCAGTCAGGGCCCGGGGATTTATCCACTCTGACTTGCCTCAACACCCGTCTCCTTCAGGGACCGAGGGTAAACTTTGTCAGGGCCCGGGGATTTATCCACTCTGACTTGCCTCAACAACAGTCTCCTTCAGGGACCAGGGTAAACCCTGTCAGGGCTTGGGGATTTATCCACTTTGACAAGCCTCAACAACAGTCTCCTTCAGGGACCGAGGGTAAACCCTGTCAGGGCCCGGGGATATATCCACTCTGACTTGCCTCAACACCCGTCTCCTTCTTGGACCGAGGGTAAACCCTGTCAGGGTCCGGCGATTTATCCACTCTGAATGGCCTCAACACCAGTCTCCTTCAGGGACCGAGGGTAAACCCTATCAGGGCCTGGGGATTTACCCACACTGAATTGCCTCAACACCAGTCTCCTTCAGGGACCGAGGGTAAACCCTGTCAGGGCCCGGGGATTTATCCACTCTGACTTGCCTCAACACCAGTCTCCTTCAGGGACCGAGGGTAAACCCTGTCAGGGCCCGGGGATTTATCCACTCTGACTTGCCTCAACACCAGTCTCCTTCACGGACATAGGGTTAACCCTGTCAGTGCCTGGTGATTTATGCACTCTGACTTGCCTCAACACCAGTCTCCTTCAGGGACCGAGGGTTAACCCTGTCACGGCCTGGGGATTTATCCACTCTGACTTGCCTCAACACCAGTCTCCTTCAGGGACAGAGGGTAAACCCTGTCAGGGCCCGGGGAATTATCCGCTCTGACTTGCCTCAACACCAGTCTCCTTCAGGGACCGAGGGTAAACCCTGTCAGGGCCTGGGTATTTATCCGCTCTGACTTGCCTCAACACCAGTCTCCTTCAGGGACAGAGGGTAAACCCTGTCAGGGCCCGGGGAATTATCCGCTCTGACTTGCCTCAACACCAGTCTCCTTCAGGGACAGAGGGTAAACCCTGTCAGGGCCCGGGGATTTATCCACTCTGACTTGCCTCAACACCAGTCTCCTTCAGGGACCGAGGGTAAACCCTGTCAGGGCCCGGGGATTTATCCACTCTGACTTGCCTCAACACCAGTCTCCTTCAGGGACCGAGGGTAAACCCTGTCAGGGCCCGGGGATTTATCCACTCTGACTTGCCTCAACACCAGTCTCCTTCAGGGACAGAGGGTAAACCCTGTCAGGGCCTGGGGATTTATCCACTCTGCCTTGCCTCAACACCAGGCTCCTTCAGGGAACGAGGGTAAACACTGTCAGGGCCCAGGGATTTATCCACTCTGACTTGCCTCAACACCAGTCTCCTTCAGGATCCGAGGGTAAACCCTGTCAGGGCCTGGGGATTTATCCACTCTGACTTGCCTCAACACCGTCTCCTTCAGGGACCAAGGGTAAACCCTCTCAGGGCCTGGGGATTTATCCACCGTGACTTGCCTCAACACAAGTCTCCTTCAGGGACCGAGGGTAAACTTTGTCAGGGCCCGGGGATTTATCCACTCTGACTTGCCTCAACAACAGTCTCCTTCAGGGACAGAGGGTAAACCCTGTCAGGGTCCGGCGATTTATCCACTCTGACTTGCCTCAACACCAGTCTCCTTCAGGGACCGAGGGTAAACCCTATCAGGGCCTGGGGATTTACCCACACTGAATTGCCTCAACACCAGTCTAGTTCAGGGACCGAGGGTAAACCCTGTCAGGGCCCGGGGATTTATCCACTCTGACTTGCCTCAACACCAGTCTCCTTCAGGGACCGAGGGTTAACCCTGTCAGGGCCCGGGGATTTATCCACTCTGACTTGCCTCAACACCAGTCTCCTTCAGGGACCGAGGGTTAACCCTGTCAGGGCCCGGGGATTTATCCACTCTGACTTGCCTCAACACCAGTCTCCTTCAGGGACCGAGGGTAAACCCTGTCAGGGCCCCGGGAATTATCCGCTCTGACTTGCCTCAACACCAGTCTCCTTCAGGGACCGAGGGTAAACCCTGTCAGGGCCCGGGGATTTATCCACTCTGACTTGCCTCAACACCAGTCTCCTTCAGGGACCGAGGGTAAACCCTGTCAGGGCCCGGGGATTTATCCACTCTGACTTGCCTCAACACCAGTCTCCTTCAGGGACAGAGGGTAAACCCTGTCAGGGCCCGGGGAATTATCCGCTCTGACTTGCCTCAACACCAGTCTCCTTCAGGGACCGAGGGTAAACCCTGTCAGGGCCTGGGGATTTATCCACTCTGACTTGCCTCAACACCAGTCTCCTTCAGGGACCGAGGGTAAACCCTGTCAGGGCCCGGGGATTTATCCGCTCTGACTTGCCTCAACACCAGTCTCCTTCAGGGACCGAGGGTAAACCCTGTCAGGGCCCGGGGATTTATCCACTCTGACTTGCCTCAACACCAGTCTCCTTCAGGGACAGAGGGTAAACCCTGTCAGGGCCCGGGGAATTATCCGCTCTGACTTGCCTCAACACCAGTCTCCTTCAGGGACCGAGGGTAAACCCTGTCAGGGCCTGGGGATTTATCCACTCTGACTTGCCTCAACACCAGTCTCATTCAGGGACCGAGGGTAAACCCTCTCAGGGCCCGGGGATTTATCCGCTCTGACTTGCCTCAACACCAGTCTCCTTCAGGGACCGAGGGTAAACCCTGTCAGGGCCTGGGGATTTATCCACTCTGACTTGCCTCAACACCAGTCTCCTTCAGTGACCGAGGGTAAACCCTGTCAGGGCCCGGGGATTTATCCACTCTGACTTGCCTCAACACCAGTCTCCTTCAGGGACAGAGTGTAAACCGTGTCAGGGCCCGGGGATTTATCCACTCTGACTTGCCTCAACACCAGTCTCCTTCAGGGACCGAGGGTAATACCTGTCAGGTCCTGGGGATTTATCCACCGTGACTTGTCTCAACACCAGTCTCCTTCAGGGACCGAGGGTAAACCCTGTCAGGGCCCGGGGATTTATCCACCGTGACTTGTCTCAACACCAGTCTCCTTCAGGGACCGAGGGTAAACCCTGTCAGGGCCTGGGGATTTATCCACCGTGACTTGCCTCAACACCAGTCTCTTTCAGGGACCGAGGGTAAACCCTGTCAGGGCCCGGGGATTTATCCACTCTGACTTGCCTCAACACCCGTCTCCTTCAGGGACCGAGGGTAAACCCTGTCAGGGCCCGGGGATTTATCCACTCTGACTTGCCTCAACACCAGTCCCCTTCAGGGACCGAGGGTAAACCCTGTCAGTGCCCGAGGATTTATCCACTCTGACTGGTTTCAACACCCGTCTCCTTCAGGGACCGAGGGTAAACCCTGTCAGGTTCCGGGGATTTATCCACTCTGACTTGCCTCAACACCAGTCTCCTTCAGGGACCGAGGGTAAACCCTATCAGGGCCTGGGGATTTACCCACACTGAATTGCCTCAACACCAGTCTAGTTCAGGGACCGAGGGTAAACCCTGTCAGGGCCCGGTGATTTATCCACTCTGACTTGCCTCAACACCAGTCTCCTTCAGGGACCGAGGGTTAACCCTGTCAGGGCCCGGGGATTTATCCACTCTGACTTGCCTCAACACCAGTCTCCTTCAGGGACCGAGGGTTAACCCTGTCAGGGCCCGGGGATTTATCCACTCTGACTTGCCTCAACACCAGTCTCCTTCAGGGACCGAGGGTAAACCCTGTCAGGGCCCCGGGAATTATCCGCTCTGACTTGCCTCAACACCAGTCTCCTTCAGGGACCGAGGGTAAACCCTGTCAGGGCCCGGGGATTTATCCACTCTGACTTGCCTCAACACCAGTCTCCTTCAGGGACCGAGGGTAAACCCTGTCAGGGCCCGGGGATTTATCCACTCTGACTTGCCTCAACACCAGTCTCCTTCAGGGACAGAGGGTAAACCCTGTCAGGGCCCGGGGAATTATCCGCTCTGACTTGCCTCAACACCAGTCTCCTTCAGGGACCGAGGGTAAACCCTGTCAGGGCCTGGGGATTTATCCACTCTGACTTGCCTCAACACCAGTCTCCTTCAGGGACCGAGGGTAAACCCTGTCAGGGCCCGGGGATTTATCCGCTCTGACTTGCCTCAACACCAGTCTCCTTCAGGGACCGAGGGTAAACCCTGTCAGGGCCCGGGGATTTATCCACTCTGACTTGCCTCAACACCAGTCTCCTTCAGGGACAGAGGGTAAACCCTGTCAGGGCCCGGGGAATTATCCGCTCTGACTTGCCTCAACACCAGTCTCCTTCAGGGACCGAGGGTAAACCCTGTCAGGGCCTGGGGATTTATCCACTCTGACTTGCCTCAACACCAGTCTCATTCAGGGACCGAGGGTAAACCCTCTCAGGGCCCGGGGATTTATCCGCTCTGACTTGCCTCAACACCAGTCTCCTTCAGGGACCGAGGGTAAACCCTGTCAGGGCCTGGGGATTTATCCACTCTGACTTGCCTCAACACCAGTCTCCTTCAGTGACCGAGGGTAAACCCTGTCAGGGCCCGGGGATTTATCCACTCTGACTTGCCTCAACACCAGTCTCCTTCAGGGACAGAGTGTAAACCGTGTCAGGGCCCGGGGATTTATCCACTCTGACTTGCCTCAACACCAGTCTCCTTCAGGGACCGAGGGTAATCCCTGTCAGGTCCTGGGGATTTATCCACCGTGACTTGTCTCAACACCAGTCTCCTTCAGGGACCGAGGGTAAACCCTGTCAGGGCCCGGGGATTTATCCACCGTGACTTGTCTCAACACCAGTCTCCTTCAGGGACCGAGGGTAAACCCTGTCAGGGCCTGGGGATTTATCCACCGTGACTTGCCTCAACACCAGTCTCTTTCAGGGACCGAGGGTAAACCCTGTCAGGGCCCGGGGATTTATCCACTCTGACTTGCCTCAACACCCGTCTCCTTCAGGGACCGAGGGTAAACCCTGTCAGGGCCCGGGGATTTATCCACTCTGACTTGCCTCAACACCAGTCCCCTTCAGGGACCGAGGGTAAACCCTGTCAGTGCCCGAGGATTTATCCACTCTGACTGGTTTCAACACCCGTCTCCTTCAGGGACCGAGGGTAAACCCTGTCAGGTTCCGGGGATTTATCCACTCTGACTTGCCTCAACACCAGTCTCCTTCAGGGACCGAGGGTAAACACTGTCAGGGCCCGGGGATTTATCCACCCTGACTTGCCTCAACACCAGTCTCCTTCAGGGACCGAGGGTAATCCCTGTCAGGGCCCGGGGATTTATCCACTCTGACTTGCCTCAACACCCGTCTCCTTCAGGGACCGAGGGTAAACCCTGTCAGGGCCCGGGGATTTATCCACCCTGACTTGCCTCAACACCAGTCTCCTTCAGGGACCGAGGGTAAACACTGTCAGGGCCCGGGGATTTATCCACCCTGACTTGCCTCAACACCCGTCTCCTTCAGGGACCGAGGGTAAACCGTGTCAGGTCCCGGGGATTTATCCACTCTGACTTGCCTCAACACCAGTCTCCTTCAGGGAACGAGGGTAATCCCTGTCAGGGCCTGGGGATTTATCCACTCTGACTTGCCTCAACACCGTCTCCTTCAGGGACCAAGGGTAATCCCTGTCAGGGCCTGGGGATTTATCCACTCTGACAAGCCTCAACACCCGTCTCCTTCAGGGTCCGAGGGTAAACCCTCTCAGGGCCTGGGGATTTATCCACCGTGACTTGCCTCAACACCAGTCTCCTTCAGGGACCGAGGGTAAACCCAGTCAGGGCCCGGGGATTTATCCACTCTGACTTGCCTCAACACCCGTCTCCTTCAGGGACCGTGGGTAAACTTTGTCAGGGCCCGGGGATTTATCCACTCTGACTTGCCTCAACACCAGTCTCCTTCAGGGACCGAGGGTAAACACTGTCAGGGCCCGGGGATTTATCCACCCTGACTTGCCTCAACACCAGTCTCCTTCAGGGACCGAGGGTAATCCCTGTCAGGGCCCGGGGATTTATCCACTCTGACTTGCCTCAACACCCGTCTCCTTCAGGGACCGAGGGTAAACCCTGTCAGGGCCCGGGGATTTATCCACCCTGACTTGCCTCAACACCAGTCTCCTTCAGGGACCGAGGGTAAACACTGTCAGGGCCCGGGGATTTATCCACCCTGACTTGCCTCAACACCCGTCTCCTTCAGGGACCGAGGGTAAACCCTGTCAGGGCCCGGGGATTTATCCACTCTGACTTGCCTCAACACCAGTGTCCTTCAGGGACCGAGGGAAAACACTGTCAGGGCCCGGGGATTTATCCACTCTGACTTGCCTCAACACCAGTCTCCTTCAGGGACCGAGGGTAAACACTGTCAGGGCCCGGGGATTTATCCACCCTGACTTGCCTCAACACCAGTCTCCTTCAGGGACCGAGGGTAATCCCTGTCAGGGCCCGGGGATTTATCCACTCTGACTTGCCTCAACACCCGTCTCCTTCAGGGACCGAGGGTAAACCCTGTCAGGGCCCGGGGATTTATCCACCCTGACTTGCCTCAACACCAGTCTCCTTCAGGGACCGAGGGTAAACACTGTCAGGGCCCGGGGATTTATCCACCCTGACTTGCCTCAACACCCGTCTCCTTCAGGGACCGAGGGTAAACCCTGTCAGGGCCCTGGGATTTATCCACTCTGACTTGCCTCAACACCAGTGTCCTTCAGGGACCGAGGGAAAACACTGTCAGGGCCCGGGGATTTATCCACTCTGACTTGCCTCAACACCCGTCTCCTTCAGGGACCGAGGGTAAACCCTGTCAGGGCCCGGGGATTTATCCACTCTGACTTGCCTCAACACCAGTCTCCTTCAGGGACAGAGGGTAAACCGTGTCAGGGCCCGGGGATTTATCAAGTCTGACTTGCCTCAACACCAGTCTCCTTCAGGGACAGAGGGTAAACCCTGTCAGGGCCTGGGGATTTATCCACTCTGACTTGCCTCAACACCAGTCTCCTTCAGGGACCGAGGGTAAACCGTGTCAGGTCCCGGGGATTTATCCACTCTGACTTGCCTCAACACCAGTCTCCTTCAGGGAACGAGGGTAATCCCTGTCAGGGCCTGGGGATTTATCCACTCTGACTTGCCTCAACACCGTCTCCTTCAGGGACCAAGGGTAATCCCTGTCAGGGCCTGGGGATTTATCCACTCTGACAAGCCTCAACACCCGTCTCCTTCAGGGTCCGAGGGTAAACCCTCTCAGGGCCTGGGGATTTATCCACCGTGACTTGCCTCAACACCAGTCTCCTTCAGGGACCGAGGGTAAACCCAGTCAGGGCCCGGGGATTTATCCACTCTGACTTGCCTCAACACCCGTCTCCTTCAGGGACCGTGGGTAAACTTTGTCAGGGCCCGGGGATTTATCCACTCTGACTTGCCTCAACAACAGTCTCCTTCAGGGGCCAGGGTAAACCCTGTCAGGGCTTGGGGATTTATCCACTTTGACAAGCCTCAACACCAGTCTCCTTCAGGGACCGAGGGTAAACCCTGTCAGGGCCCGGGGATATATCCACTCTGACTTGCCTCAACACCCGTCTCCTTCTTGGACCGAGGGTAAACACTGTCAGGGTCCGGCGATTTATCCACTCTGACTTGCCTCAACACCAGTCTCCTTCAGGGACCGAGGGTAAACCCTATCAGGGCCTGGGGATTTACCCACACTGAATTGCCTCAACACCAGTCTCCTTCAGGGACCGAGGGTAAACCCTGTCAGGGCCCGGGGATTTATCCACTCTGACTTGCCTCAACACCAGTCTCCTTCAGGGACCGAGGGTAAACCCTGTCAGGGCCCGGGGATTTATCCACTCTGACTTGCCTCAACACCAGTCTCCCTCAGGGACCGAGGGTAAACCCTGTCAGGGCCTGGGGATTTATCCACTCTGACTTGCCTCAACACCAGTCTCCTTCAGGGACCGAGGGTTAACCCTGTCAGGGCCTGGGGATTTATCCACTCTGACTTGCCTCAACACCAGTCTCCTTCAGGGACAGAGGGTAAACCCTGTCAGGGCCCGGGGAATTATCCGCTCTGACTTGCCTCAACACCAGTCTCCTTCAGGGACCGAGGGTAAACCCTGTCAGGGCCTGGGGATTTATCCGCTCTGACTTGCCTCAACACCAGTCTCCTTCAGGGACAGAGGGTAAACCCTGTCAGGGCCTGGGGATTTATCCACTCTGACTTGCCTCAACACCAGTCTCCTTCAGGGACCGAGGGTAAACCGTGTCAGGTCCCGGGGATTTATCCACTCTGACTTGCCTCAACACCAGTCTCCTTCAGGGAACGAGGGTAATCCCTGTCAGGGCCTGGGGATTTATCCACTCTGACTTGCCTCAACACCGTCTCCTTCAGGGACCAAGGGTAATCCCTGTCAGGGCCTGGGGATTTATCCACTCTGACAAGCCTCAACACCCGTCTCCTTCAGGGTCCGAGGGTAAACCCTCTCAGGGCCTGGGGATTTATCCACCGTGACTTGCCTCAACACCAGTCTCCTTCAGGGACCGAGGGTAAACCCAGTCAGGGCCAGGGGATTTATCCACTCTGACTTGCCTCAACACCCGTCTCCTTCAGGCACCGAGGGTAAACTTTGTCAGGGCCCGGGGATTTATCCACTCTGACTTGCCTCAACAACAGTCTCCTTCAGGGACCAGGGTAAACCCTGTCAGGGCTTGGGGATTTATCCACTTTGACAAGCCTCAACACCAGTGTCCTTCAGGGACCGAGGGAAAACACTGTCAGGGCCCGGGGATTTATCCACTCTGACTTGCCTCAACACCCGTCTCCTTCAGGGACCGAGGGTAAACCCTGTCAGGGCCCGGGGATTTATCCACTCTGACTTGCCTCAACACCAGTCTCCTTCAGGGACAGAGGGTAAACCGTGTCAGGGCCCGGGGATTTATCAAGTCTGACTTGCCTCAACACCAGTCTCCTTCAGGGACAGAGGGTAAACCCTGTCAGGGCCTGGGGATTTATCCACTCTGACTTGCCTCAACACCAGTCTCCTTCAGGGACCGAGGGTAAACCGTGTCAGGTCCCGGGGATTTATCCACTCTGACTTGCCTCAACACCAGTCTCCTTCAGGGAACGAGGGTAATCCCTGTCAGGGCCTGGGGATTTATCCACTCTGACTTGCCTCAACACCGTCTCCTTCAGGGACCAAGGGTAATCCCTGTCAGGGCCTGGGGATTTATCCACTCTGACAAGCCTCAACACCCGTCTCCTTCAGGGTCCGAGGGTAAACCCTCTCAGGGCCTGGGGATTTATCCACCGTGACTTGCCTCAACACCAGTCTCCTTCAGGGACCGAGGGTAAACCCAGTCAGGGCCCGGGGATTTATCCACTCTGACTTGCCTCAACACCCGTCTCCTTCAGGGACCGTGGGTAAACTTTGTCAGGGCCCGGGGATTTATCCACTCTGACTTGCCTCAACAACAGTCTCCTTCAGGGGCCAGGGTAAACGCTGTCAGGGCTTGGGGATTTATCCACTTTGACAAGCCTCAACACCAGTCTCCTTCAGGGACCGAGGGTAAACCCTGTCAGGGCCCGGGGATATATCCACTCTGACTTGCCTCAACACCCGTCTCCTTCTTGGACCGAGGGTAAACACTGTCAGGGTCCGGCGATTTATCCACTCTGACTTGCCTCAACACCAGTCTCCTTCAGGGACCGAGGGTAAACCCTATCAGGGCCTGGGGATTTACCCACACTGAATTGCCTCAACACCAGTCTCCTTCAGGGACCGAGGGTAAACCCTGTCAGGGCCCGGGGATTTATCCACTCTGACTTGCCTCAACACCAGTCTCCTTCAGGGACCGAGGGTAAACCCTGTCAGGGCCCGGGGATTTATCCACTCTGACTTGCCTCAACACCAGTCTCCCTCAGGGACCGAGGGTTAACCCTGTCAGGGCCTGGGGATTTATCCACTCTGACTTGCCTCAACACCAGTCTCCTTCAGGGACCGAGGGTTAACCCTGTCAGGGCCTGGGGATTTATCCACTCTGACTTGCCTCAACACCAGTCTCCTTCAGGGACAGAGGGTAAACCCTGTCAGGGCCCGGGGAATTATCCGCTCTGACTTGCCTCAACACCAGTCTCCTTCAGGGACCGAGGGTAAACCCTGTCAGGGCCTGGGGATTTATCCGCTCTGACTTGCCTCAACACCAGTCTCCTTCAGGGACAGAGGGTAAACCCTGTCAGGGCCTGGGGATTTATCCACTCTGACTTGCCTCAACACCAGTCTCCTTCAGGGACCGAGGGTAAACCGTGTCAGGTCCCGGGGATTTATCCACTCTGACAAGCCTCAACACCCGTCTCCTTCAGGGTCCGAGGGTAAACCCTCTCAGGGCCTGGGGATTTATCCACCGTGACTTGCCTCAACACCAGTCTCCTTCAGGGACCGAGGGTAAACCCAGTCAGGGCCAGGGGATTTATCCACTCTGACTTGCCTCAACACCCGTCTCCTTCAGGCACCGAGGGTAAACTTTGTCAGGGCCCGGGGATTTATCCACTCTGACTTGCCTCAACAACAGTCTCCTTCAGGGACCAGGGTAAACCCTGTCAGGGCTTGGGGATTTATCCACTTTGACAAGCCTCAACACCAGTCTCCTTCAGGGACCGAGGGTAAACCCTGTCAGGGCCCGGGGATATATCCACTCTGACTTGCCTCAACACCCGTCTCCTTCTTGGACCGAGGGTAAACCCTGTCAGGGTCCGGCGATTTATCCACTCTGAATTGCCTCAACACCAGTCTCCTTCAGGGACCGAGGGTAAACCCTATCAGGGCCTGGGGATTTACCAACACTGAATTGCCTCAACACCAGTCTCCTTCAGGGACCGAGGGTAAACCCTGTCAGGGCCCGGGGATTTATCCACTCTGACTTGCCTCAACACCAGTCTCCTTCAGGGACCGAGGGTAAACCCTGTCAGGGCCCGGGGATTTATCCACTCTGACTTGCCTCAACACCAGTCTCCTTCACGGACATAGGGTTAACCCTGTCAGTGCCTGGTGATTTATGCACTCTGACTTGCCTCAACACCAGTCTCCTTCAGGGACCGAGGGTTAACCCTGTCAGTGCCTGGGGATTTATCCACTCTGACTTGCCTCAACACCAGTCTCCTTCAGGGACAGAGGGTAAACCCTGTCAGGGCCCGGGGAATTATCCGCTCTGACTTGCCTCAACACCAGTCTCCTTCAGGGACCGAGGATAAACCCTGTCAGGGCCTGGGTATTTATCCGCTCTGACTTGCCTCAACACCAGTCTCCTTCAGGGACAGAGGGTAAACCCTGTCAGGGCCCGGGGAATTATCCGCTCTGACTTGCCTCAACACCAGTCTCCTTCAGCGACAGAGGGTAAACCCTGTCAGGGCCCGGGGATTTATCCACTCTGACTTGCCTCAACACCAGTCTCCTTCAGGGACCGAGGGTAAACCCTGTCAGGGCCCGGGGATTTATCCACTCTGACTTGCCTCAACACCAGTCTCCTTCAGGGACCGAGGGTAAACCCTGTCAGGGCCCGGGGATTTATCCACTCTGACTTGCCTCAACACCAGTCTCCTTCAGGGACAGAGGGTAAACCCTGTCAGGGCCTGGGGATTTATCCACTCTGCCTTGCCTCAACACCAGTCTCCTTCAGGGAACGAGGGTAAACACTGTCAGGGCCCAGGGATTTATCCACTCTGACTTGCCTCAACACCAGTCTCCTTCAGGATCCGAGGGTAAACCCTGTCAGGGCCTGGGGATTTATCCACTCTGACTTGCCTCAACACCGTCTCCTTCAGGGACCAAGGGTAAACCCTCTCAGGGCCTGGGGATTTATCCACCGTGACTTGCCTCAACACCAGTCTCCTTCAGGGACCGAGGGTAAACCCAGTCAGGGCCCGGGGATTTATCCACTCTGACTTGCATCAACACCCGTCTCCTTCAGGGACCGAGGGTAAACTTTGTCAGGGCCCGGGGATTTATCCACTCTGACTTGCCTCAACAACAGTCTCCTTCAGGGACAGAGGGTAAACCCTGTCAGGGTCCGGCGATTTATCCACTCTGACTTGCCTCAACACCAGTCTCCTTCAGGGACCGAGGGTAAACCCTATCAGGGCCTGGGGATTTACCCACACTGAATTGCCTCAACACCAGTCTAGTTCAGGGACCGAGGGTAAACCCTGTCAGGGCCCGGGGATTTATCCACTCTGACTTGCCTCAACACCAGTCTCCTTCAGGGACCGAGGGTTAACCCTGTCAGGGCCCGGGGATTTATCCACTCTGACTTGCCTCAACACCAGTCTCCTTCAGGGACCGAGGGTAAACCCTGTCAGGGCCCGGGGATTTCCCACTCTGACTTGCCTCAACACCAGTCTCCTTCAGGGACCGAGGGTTAACCCTGTCAGGGCCCGGGGATTTATCCACTCTGACTTGCCTCAACACCAGTCTCCTTCAGGGACCGAGGGTAAACCCTGTCAGGGCCCGGGGAATTATCTGCTCTGACTTGCCTCAACACCAGTCTCCTTCAGGGACCGAGGGTAAACCCTGTCAGGGCCCGGGGATTTATCCACTCTGACTTGCCTCAACACCAGTCTCCTTCAGGGACCGAGGGTAAACCCTGTCAGGGCCCGGGGATTTATCCACTCTGACTTGCCTCAACACCAGTCTCCTTCAGGGACAGAGGGTAAACCCTGTCAGGGCCCGGGGAATTATCCGCTCTGACTTGCCTCAACACCAGTCTCCTTCAGGGACCGAGGGTAAACCCTGTCAGGGCCTGGGGATTTATCCACTCTGACTTGCCTCAACACCAGTCTCCTTCAGGGACCGAGGGTAAACCCTGTCAGGGCCCGGGGATTTATCCGCTCTGACTTGCCTCAACACCAGTCTCCTTCAGGGACCGAGGGTAAACCCTGTCAGGGCCCGGGGATTTATCCACTCTGACTTGCCTCAACACCAGTCTCCTTCAGGGACAGAGGGTAAACCCTGTCAGGGCCCGGGGAATTATCCGCTCTGACTTGCCTCAACACCAGTCTCCTTCAGGGACCGAGGGTAAACCCTGTCAGGGCCTGGGGATTTATCCACTCTGACTTGCCTCAACACCAGTCTCCTTCAGGGACCGAGGGTAAACCCTCTCAGGGCCCGGGGATTTATCCGCTCTGACTTGCCTCAACACCAGTCTCCTTCAGGGACCGAGGGTAAACCCTGTCAGGGCCTGGGGATTTATCCACTCTGACTTGCCTCAACACCAGTCTCCTTCAGTGACCGAGGGTAAACCCTGTCAGGGCCCGGGGATTTATCCACTCTGACTTGCCTCAACACCAGTCTCCTTCAGGGACAGAGGGTAAACCGTGTCAGGGCCCGGGGATTTATCCACTCTGACTTGCCTCAACACCAGTCTCCTTCAGGGACCGAGGGTAATCCCTGTCAGGTCCTGGGGATTTATCCACCGTGACTTGTCTCAACACCAGTCTCCTTCAGGGACCGAGGGTAAACCCTGTCAGGGCCCGGGGATTTATCCACCGTGTCTTGTCTCAACACCAGTCTCCTTCAGGGACCGAGGGTAAACCCTGTCAGGGCCTGGGGATTTATCCACCGTGACTTGCCTCAACACCAGTCTCTTTCAGGGACCGAGGGTAAACCCAGTCAGGGCCCGGGGATTTATCCACTCTGACTTGCCTCAACACCAGTCTCTTTCAGGGACCGAGGGTAAACCCTGTCAGGGCCCGGGGATTTATCCACTCTGACTTGCCTCAACACCCGTCTCCTTCAGGGACCGAGGGTAAACCCTGTCAGGGCCCGGGGATTTATCCACTCTGACTTGCCTCAACACCAGTCCCCTTCAGGGACCGAGGGTAAACCCTGTCAGTGCCCGAGGATTTATCCACTCTGACTGGTTTCAACACCCGTCTCCTTCAGGGACCGAGGGTAAACCCTGTCAGGTTCCGGGGATTTATCCACTCTGACTTGCCTCAACACCAGTCTGCTTCAAGGACCGAGGGTAAACCCTGTCAGGGCCCGGGGATTTACCCACTCTGAATTGCCTCAACACCCGTCTCCTTCAGGGTCCGAGGGTAAACCCTGTCAGGGCCTAGGGATTTATACACCGTGACGTGCCTCAACACCCGTCTCCTTCAGGAACCGAGGGTAAACCCTGTCAGGACCCGGGGATTTATCCACTCTGACTTGCCTCAACACCAGTCTCCTTCAGGGACCGAGGGTAAACCCTGTCAGGTCCCGGGGATTTACCCACTCTGAATTGCCTCAACACCAGTCTCCTTCAGGGACAGAGGTTAAACCATGTCAGTGCCCGGGGTTTTATCCACTCTGACTTGCCTCAACACCAGTCTGCTTCAGGGACCGAGGGTAAACACTGTCAGCGCCCGGGGATTTATCCACTCTGACTTGCCTCAACACCAGTCTCCTTCAGGGACCGAGGGTAAACACTGTCAGGGCCCGGGGATTTATCCACCCTGACTTGCCTCAACACCAGTCTCCTTCAGGGACCGAGGGTAATCCCTGTCAGGGCCCGGGGATTTATCCACTCTGACTTGCCTCAACACCCGTCTCCTTCAGGGACCGAGGGTAAACCCTGTCAGGGCCCGGGGATTTATCCACCCTGACTTGCCTCAACACCAGTCTCCTTCAGGGACCGAGGGTAAACACTGTCAGGGCCCGTGGATTTATCCACCCTGACTTGCCTCAACACCCGTCTCCTTCAGGGACCGAGGGTAAACCCTGTCAGGGCCCGGGGATTTATCCACTCTGACTTGCCTCAACACCAGTGTCCTTCAGGGACCGAGGGAAAACACTGTCAGGGCCCGGGGATTTATCCACTCTGACTTGCCTCAACACCCGTCTCCTTCAGGGACCGAGGGTAAACCCTGTCAGGGCCCGGGGATTTATCCACTCTGACTTGCCTCAACACCAGTCTCCTTCAGGGACAGAGGGTAAACCGTGTCAGGGCCCGGGGATTTATCCAGTCTGACTTGCCTCAACACCAGTCTCCTTCAGGGACAGAGGGTAAACCCTGTCAGGGCCTGGGGATTTATCCACTCTGACTTGCCTCAACACCAGTCTCCTTCAGGGACCGAGGGTAAACCGTGTCAGGTCCCGGGGATTTATCCACTCTGACTTGCCTCAACACCAGTCTCCTTCAGGGAACGAGGGTAATCCCTGTCAGGTCCTGGGGATTTATCCACTCTGACTTGCCTCAACACCGTCTCCTTCAGGGACCAAGTGTAATCCCTGTCAGGGCCTGGGGATTTATCCACTCTGACAAGCCTCAACACCCGTCTCCTTCAGGGTCCGAGGGTAAACCCTCTCAGGGCCTGGGGATTTATCCACCGTGACTTGCCTCAACACCAGTCTCCTTCAGGGACCGAGGGTAAACCCAGTGAGTGCCCGGGGATTTATCCACTCTGACTTGCCTCAACACCCGTCTCCTTCAGGGACCGTGGGTAAACTTTGTCAGGGCCAGGGGATTTATCCACTCTGACTTGCCTCAACAACAGTCTCCTTCAGGGACCAGGGTAAACCCTGTCAGGGCTTGGGGATTTATCCACTTTGACAAGCCTCAACACCAGTCTCCTTCAGGGACCGAGGGTAAACCCTGTCAGGGCCCGCGGATATATCCACTCTGAATTGCCTCAACACCCGTCTCCTTCTTGGACCGAGGGTAAACACTGTCAGGGTCCGGCGATTTATCCACTCTGACTTGCCTCAACACCAGTCTCCTTCAGGGACCGAGGGTAAACCCTATCAGGGCCTGGGGATTTACCCACACTGAATTGCCTCAACACCAGTCTCCTTCAGGGACCGAGGGTAAACCCTGTCAGGGCCCGGGGATTTATCCACTCTGACTTGCCTCAACACCAGTCTCCTTCAGGGACCGAGGGTAAACCCTGTCAGGGCCCGGGGATTTATCCACTCTGACTTGCCTCAACACCAGTCTCCCTCAGGGACCGAGGGTTAACCCTGTCAGGGCCTGGGGATTTATCCACTCTGACTTGCCTCAACACCAGTCTCCTTCAGGGACCGAGGGTTAACCCTGTCAGGGCCTGGGGATTTATCCACTCTGACTTGCCTCAACACCAGTCTCCTTCAGGGACAGAGGGTAAACCCTGTCAGGGCCTGGGGATTTATCCACTCTGACTTGCCTCAACACCAGTCTCCTTCAGGGATCGAGGGTAAACCGTGTCAGGTCCCGGGGATTTATCCACTCTGACTTGCCTCAACACCAGTCTCCTTCAGGGAACGAGGGTAATCCCTGTCAGGGCCTGGGGATTTATCCACTCTGACTTGCCTCAACACCGTCTCCTTCAGGGACCAAGGGTAATCCCTGTCAGGGCCTGGGGATTTATCCACTCTGACAAGCCTCAACACCCGTCTCCTTCAGGGTCCGAGGGTAAACCCTCTCAGGGCCTGGGGATTTATCCACCGTGACTTGCCTCAACACCAGTCTCCTTCAGGGACCGAGGGTAAACCCAGTCAGGGCCCGGGGATTTATCCACTCTGACTTGCCTCAACACACGTCTCCTTCAGGCACCGAGGGTAAACTTTGTCAAGGCCCGGGGATTTATCCACTCTGACTTGCCTCAACAACAGTCTCCTTCAGGGACCAGGGTAAACCCTGTCAGGGCTTGGGGATTTATCCACTTTGACAAGCCTCAACACCAGTCTCCTTCAGGGACCGAGGGTAAACCCTGTCAGGGCCCGGGGATATATCCACTCTGACTTGCCTCAACACCCGTCTCCTTCTTGGACCGAGGGTAAACCCTGTCAGGGCCCGGGGATTTATCCACTCTGACTTGCCTCAACACCAGTCTCCTTCAGGGACAGAGGGTAAACCCTGTCAGTGCCCGGGGAGTTATCCGCTCTGACTTGCCTCAACACCAGTCTCCTTCAGGGACCGAGGGTAAACCCTGTCAGGGCCTGGGGATTTATCCACTCTGACTTGCCTCAACACCAGTCTCCTTCAGGGACCGAGGGTAAACCCTGTCAGGGCCCGGGGATTTATCCACTCTGACTTGCCTCAACACCAGTCTCCTTCAGGGACATAGGGTTAACCCTGTCAGGGCCCAGGGATTTATCCACTCTGACTTGCCTCAACACCAGTCTCCTTCAGGATCCGAGGGTAAACCCTGTCAGGGCCTGGGGATTTATGCACCGTGACTTGCCTCAACACCAGTCTCCTTCAGGGACCGAGGGTAAACCCAGTCAGGGCCCGGGGATTTATCCACTCTGACTTGCATCAACACCCGTCTCCTTCAGGGACCGAGGGTAAACTTTGTCAGGGCCCGGGGATTTATCCACTCTGACTTGCCTCAACAACAGTCTCCTTCAGGGACCGAGGGTAAACCCTATCAGGGCCTGGGGATTTACCCACACTGAATTGCCTCAACACCAGTCTCCTTCAGGGACCGAGGGTAAACCCTGTCAGGGCCCGGGGATTTATCCACTCTGACTTGCCTCAACACCAGTCTCCTTCAGGGACCGAGGGTAAACCCTGTCAGGGCCCGGGGATTTATCCACTCTGACTTGCCTCAACACCAGTCTCCTTCAGGGACATAGGGTTAACCCTGTCAGGGCCTGGGGATTTATGCACTCTGACTTGCCTCAACACCAGTCTCCTTCAGGGACCGAGGGTAAACCCTGTCAGGGCCCGGGGAATTATCCGCTCTGACTTGCCTCAACACCAGTCTCCTTCAGGGACCGAGGGTAAACCCTGTCAGGGCCCGGGGATTTATCCACTCTGACTTGCCTCAACACCAGTCTCCTTCAGGGAACGAGGGTAAACCCTGTCAGGGCCCGGGGATTTATCCACTCTGACTTGCCTCAACACCAGTCTCCTTCAGGGACAGAGGGTAAACCCTGTCAGGGCCCGGGGAATTATCCGCTCTGACTTGCCTCAACACCAGTCTCCTTCAGGGACCGAGGGTAAACCCTGTCAGGGCCTGGGGATTTATCCATTCTGACTTGCCTCAACACCAGTCTCCTTCAGGGACCGAGGGTAAACCCTGTCAGGGCCCGGGGATTTATCCGCTCTGACTTGCCTCAACACCAGTCTCCTTCAGGGACCGAGGGTAAACCCTGTCAGGGCCCGGGGATTTATCCACTCTGACTTGCCTCAACACCAGTCTCCTTCAGGGACAGAGGGTAAACCCTGTCAGGGCCTGGGGATTTATCCACTCTGCCTTGCCTCAACACCAGTCTCCTTCAGGGAACGAGGGTAAACACTGTCAGGGCCCGGGGATTTATCCACTCTGACTTGCCTCAACACCAGTCTCCCTCAGGGACCGAGGGTAAACCCTGTCAGGGCCCGGGGATTTATCCGCTCTGACTTGCCTCAACACCAGTCTCCTTCAGGGACCGAGGGTAAACCCTGTCAGGGCCCGGGGATTTATCCACTCTGACTTGCCTCAACACCAGTCTCCTTCAGTGACCGAGGGTAAACCCTGTCAGGGTCCGGCGATTTATCCACTCTGACTTGCCTCAACACCAGTCTCCTTCAGGGACCGAGGGTAAACCCTATCAGGGCCTGGGGATTTACCCACACTGAATTGCCTCAACACCAGTCTCCTTCAGGGACCGAGGGTAAACCCTGTCAGGGCCCGGGGATTTATCCACTCTGACTTGCCTCAACACCAGGCTCCTTCAGGGACCGAGGGTAAACCCTGTCAGGGCCCGGGGATTTATCCACTCTGACTTGCCTCAACACCAGTCTCCTTCAGGGACATAGGGTTAACCCTGTCAGGGCCTGGGGATTTATGCACTCTGACTTGCCTCAACACCAGTCTCCTTCAGGGACCGAGGGTTAACCCTGTCAGGGCCTGGGGATTTATCCACTCTGACTTGCCTCAACACCAGTCTCCTTCAGGGACAGAGGGTAAACCCTGTCAGGGCCCGGGGAATTATCCGCTCTGACTTGCCTCAACACCAGTCTCCTTCAGGGACCGAGGGTAAACCCTGTCAGGGCCTGGGGATTTATCCGCTCTGACTTGCCTCAACACCAGTCTCCTTCAGGGACAGAGGGTAAACCCTGTCAGGGCCCGGGGAATTATCCGCTCTGACTTGCCTCAACACCAGTCTCCTTCAGGGACAGAGGGTAAACCCTGTCAGGGCCCGGGGATTTATCCACTCTGACTTGCCTCAACACCAGTCTCCTTCAGGGACCGAGGGTAAACCCTGTCAGGGCCCGGGGATTTATCCACTCTGACTTGCCTCAACACCAGTCTCCTTCAGGGACCGAGGGTAAACCCTGTCAGGGCCCGGGGATTTATCCACTCTGACTTGCCTCAACACCAGTCTCCTTCAGGGACAGAGGGTAAACCCTGTCAGGGCCTGGGGATTTATCCACTCTGCCTTGCCTCAACACCAGTCTCCTTCAGGGAACGAGGGTAAACACTGTCAGGGCCCAGGGATTTATCCACTCTGACTTGCCTCAACACCAGTCTCCTTCAGGATCCGAGGGTAAACCCTGTCAGGGCCTGGGGATTTATCCACTCTGACTTGCCTCAACACCGTCTCCTTCAGGGACCAAGGGTAAACCCTCTCAGGGCCTGGGGATTTATCCACCGTGACTTGCCTCAACACCAGTCTCCTTCAGGGACCGAGGGTAAACCCAGTCAGGGCCCGGGGATTTATCCACTCTGACTTGCATCAACACCCGTCTCCTTCAGGGACCGAGGGTAAACCCTATCAGGGCCTGGGGATTTACCCACACTGAATTGCCTCAACACCAGTCTCCTTCAGGGACCGAGGGTAAACCCTGTCAGGGCCCGGGGATTTATCCACTCTGACTTGCCTCAACACCAGTCTCCTTCAGGGACCGAGGGTAAACCCTGTCAGGGCCCGGGGATTTATCCACTCTGACTTGCCTCAACACCAGTCTCCTTCAGGGACCGAGGGTAAACCCTGTCAGGGCCCGGGGATTTATCCACTCTGACTTGCCTCAACACCAGTCTCCTTCAGGGACCGAGGGTAAACCCTGTCAGGGCCCGGGGAATTATCCGCTCTGACTTGCCTCAACACCAGTCTCCTTCAGGGACCGAGGGTAAACCCTGTCAGGGCCCGGGGATTTATCCACTCTGACTTGCCTCAACACCAGTCTCCTTCAGGGACCGAGGGTAAACCCTGTCAGGGCCCGGGGATTTATCCACTCTGACTTGCCTCAACACCAGTCTCCTTCAGGGACAGAGGGTAAACCCTGTCAGGGCCCGGGGAATTATCCGCTCTGACTTGCCTCAACACCAGTCTCCTTCAGGGACCGAGGGTAAACCCTGTCAGGGCCTGGGGATTTATCCATTCTGACTTGCCTCAACACCAGTCTCCTTCAGGGACCGAGGGTAAACCCTGTCAGGGCCCGGGGATTTATCCGCTCTGACTTGCCTCAACACCAGTCTCCTTCAGGGACCGAGGGTAAACCCTGTCAGGGCCCGGGGATTTATCCACTCTGACTTGCCTCAACACCAGTCTCCTTCAGGGACAGAGGGTAAACCCTGTCAGGGCCTGGGGATTTATCCACTCTGCCTTGCCTCAACACCAGTCTCCTTCAGGGAACGAGTGTAAACACTGTCAGGGCCCGGGGATTTATCCACTCTGACTTGCCTCAACACCAGTCTCCCTCAGGGACCGAGGGTAAACCCTGTCAGGGCCCGGGGATTTATCCGCTCTGACTTGCCTCAACACCAGTCTCCTTCAGGGACCGAGGGTAAACCCTGTCAGGGCCCGGGGATTTATCCACTCTGACTTGCCTCAAAACCAGTCTCCTTCCGTGACCGAGGGTAAACCCTGTCAGGGCCCGGGGATTTATCCACTCTGACTTGCCTCAACACCAGTCTCCTTCAGGGACAGAGGGTAAACCCTGTCAGGGCCTGGGGATTTATCCACTCTGCCTTGCCTCAACACCAGTCTCCTTCAGGGAACGAGGGTAAACACTGTCAGGGCCCAGGGATTTATCCACTCTGACTTGCCTCAACACCAGTCTCCTTCAGGGACAGAGGGTAAACCCTGTCAGGGCCTGGGGATTTATCCACTCTGCCTTGCCTCAACACCAGTCTCCTTCAGGGAACGAGTGTAAACACTGTCAGGGCCCGGGGATTTATCCACTCTGACTTGCCTCAACACCAGTCTCCCTCAGGGACCGAGGGTAAACCCTGTCAGGGCCCGGGGATTTATCCGCTCTGACTTGCCTCAACACCAGTCTCCTTCAGGGACCGAGGGTAAACCCTGTCAGGGCCCGGGGATTTATCCACTCTGACTTGCCTCAAAACCAGTCTCCTTCAGTGACCGAGGGTAAACCCTGTCAGGGCCCGGGGATTTATCCACTCTGACTTGCCTCAACACCAGTCTCCTTCAGGGACAGAGGGTAAACCCTGTCAGGGCCTGGGGATTTATCCACTCTGCCTTGCCTCAACACCAGTCTCCTTCAGGGAACGAGGGTAAACACTGTCAGGGCCCAGGGATTTATCCACTCTGACTTGCCTCAACACCAGTCTCCTTCAGGATCCGAGGGTAAACCCTGTCAGGGCCTGGGGATTTATCCACTCTGACTTGCCTCAACACCGTCTCCTTCAGGGACCAAGGGTAAACCCTCTCAGGGCCTGGTGATTTATCCACCGTGACTTGCCTCAACACCAGTCTCCTTCAGGGACCGAGGGTAAACCCAGTCAGGGCCCGGGGATTTATCCACTCTGACTTGCCTCAACACCAGTCTCCTTCAGGGACAGAGGGTAAACCCTGTCAGGGCCCGGGGAATTATCCGCTCTGACTTGCCTCAACACCAGTCTCCTTCAGGGACCGAGGGTAAACCCTGTCAGGGCCTGGGGATTTATCCACTCTGACTTGCCTCAACACCAGTCTCCTTCAGGGACCGAGGGTAAACCCTCTCAGGGCCCGGGGATTTATCCGCTCTGACTTGCCTCAACACCAGTCTCCTTCAGGGACCGAGGGTAAACCCTGTCAGGGCCTGGGGATTTATCCACTCTGACTTGCCTCAACACCAGTCTCCTTCAGTGACCGAGGGTAAACCCTGTCAGGGCCCGGGGATTTATCCACTCTGACTTGCCTCAACACCAGTCTCCTTCAGGGACGGAGTGTAAACCGTGTCAGGGCCCGGGGATTTATCCACTCTGACTTGCCTCAACACCAGTCTCCTTCAGGGACCGAGGGTAATCCCTGTCAGGTCCTGGGGATTTATCCACCGTGACTTGTCTCAACACCAGTCTCCTTCAGGGACCGAGGGTAAACCCTGTCAGGGCCCGGGGATTTATCCACCGTGACTTGTCTCAACACCAGTCTCCTTCAGGGACCGAGGGTAAACCCTGTCAGGGCCTGGGGATTTATCCACCGTGACTTGCCTCAACACCAGTCTCTTTCAGGGACCGAGGGTAAACCCAGTCAGGGCCCGGGGATTTATCCACTCTGACTTGCCTCAACACCAGTCTCTTTCAGGGACCGAGGGTAAACCCTGTCAGGGCCCGGGGATTTATCCACTCTGACTTGCCTCAACACCCGTCTCCTTCAGGGACCGAGGGTAAACCCTGTCAGGGCCCGGGGATTTATCCACTCTGACTTGCCTCAACACCAGTCCCCTTCAGGGACCGAGGGTAAACCCTGTCAGTGCCCGAGGATTTATCCACTCTGACTGGTTTCAACACCCGTCTCCTTCAGGGACCGAGGGTAAACCCTGTCAGGTTCCGGGGATTTATCCACTCTGAATTGCCTCAACACCAGTCTGCTTCAAGGACCGAGGGTAAACCCTGTCAGGGCCCGGGGATTTACCCACTCTGAATTGCCTCAACACCCGTCTCCTTCAGGGTCCGAGGGTAAACCCTGTCAGGGCCTAGGGATTTATACACCGTGACGTGCCTCAACACCCGTCTCCTTCAGGGACCGAGGGTAAACCCTGTCAGGACCCGGGGATTTATCCACTCTGACTTGCCTCAACACCAGTCTCCTTCAGGGACCGAGGGTAAACCCTGTCAGGTCCCGGGGATTTACCCACTCTGAATTGCCTCAACACCAGTCTCCTTCAGGGACAGAGGGTAAACCATGTCAGTGCCCGGGGTTTTATCCACTCTGACTTGCCTCAACACCAGTCTGCTTCAGGGACCGAGGGTAAACACTGTCAGCGCCCGGGGATTTATCCAATCTGACTTGCCTCAACACCAGTCTCCTTCAGGGACCGAGGGTAAACACTGTCAGGGCCCGGGGATTTATCCACCCTGACTTGCCTCAACACCAGTCTCCTTCAGGGACCGAGGGTAATCCCTGTCAGGGCCCGGGGATTTATCCACTCTGACTTGCCTCAACACCCGTCTCCTTCAGGGACCGAGGGTAAACCCTGTCAGGGCCCGGGGATTTATCCACCCTGACTTGCCTCAACACCAGTCTCCTTCAGGGACCGAGGGTAAACACTGTCAGGGCCCGGGGATTTATCCACCCTGACTTGCCTCAACACCCGTCTCCTTCAGGGACCGAGGGTAAACCCTGTCAGGGCCCGGTGATTTATCCATTCTGACTTGCCTCAACACCAGTGTCCTTCAGGGACCGAGGGTAAACACTGTCAGGGCCCGGGGATTTATCCACTCTGACTTGCCTCAACACCCGTCTCCTTCAGGGACCGAGGGTAAACCCTGTCAGGGCCCGGGGATTTATCCACTCTGACTTGCCTCAACAACAGTCTCCTTCAGGGACCAGGGTAAACCCTGTCAGGGCTTGGGGATTTATCCACTTTGACAAGCCTCAACACCAGTCTCCTTCAGGGACCGAGGGTAAACCCTGTCAGGGCCCGGGGATATATCCACTCTGACTTGCCTCAACACCCGTCTCCTTCTTGGACCGAGGGTAAACACTGTCAGGGTCCGGCGATTTATCCACTCTGACTTGCCTCAACACCAGTCTCCTTCAGGGACCGAGGGTAAACCCTATCAGGGCCTGGGGATTTACCCACACTGAATTGCCTCAACACCAGTCTCCTTCAGGGACCGAGGGTAAACCCTGTCAGGGCCCGGGGATTTATCCACTCTGACTTGCCTCAACACCAGTCTCCTTCAGGGACCGAGGGTAAACCCTGTCGGGGCCCGGGGATTTATCCACTCTGACTTGTCTCAACACCAGTCTCCTTCAGGGACCGAGGGTTAACCCTGTCAGGGCCTGGGGATTTATCCACTCTGACTTGCCTCAACACCAGTCTCCTTCAGGTACCGAGGGTTAACCCTGTCAGGGCCTGGGGATTTATCCACTCTGACTTGCCTCAACACCAGTCTCCTTCAGGGACAGAGGGTAAACCCTGTCAGGGCCCGGGGAATTATCCGCTCTGACTTGCCTCAACACCAGTCTCCTTCAGGGACCGAGGGTAAACCCTGTCAGGGCCTGGGGATTTATCCGCTCTGACTTGCCTCAACACCAGTCTCCTTCAGGGACAGAGGGTAAACCCTGTCAGGGCCTGGGGATTTATCCACTCTGACTTGCCTCAACACCAGTCTCCTTCAGGGACCGAGGGTAAACCGTGTCAGGTCCCGGGGATTTATCCACTCTGACTTGCCTCAACACCAGTCTCCTTCAGGGAACGAGGGTAATCCCTGTCAGGGCCTGGGGATTTATCCACTCTGACTTGCCTCAACACCGTCTCCTTCAGGGACCAAGGGTAATCCCTGTCAGGGCCTGGGGATTTATCCACTCTGACAAGCCTCAACACCCGTCTCCTTCAGGGTCCGAGGGTAAACCCTCTCAGGGCCTGGGGATTTATCCACCGTGACTTGCCTCAACACCAGTCTCCTTCAGGGACCGAGGGTAAACCCAGTCAGGGCTCGGGGATTTATCCACTCTGACTTGCCTCAACACCCGTCTCCTTCAGGGACCGAGGGTAAACTTTGTCAGGGCCCGGGGATTTATCCACTCTGACTTGCCTCAACAACAGTCTCCTTCAGGGACCAGGGTAAACCCTGTCAGGGCTTGGGGATTTATCCACTTTGACAAGCCTCAACACCAGTCTCCTTCAGGGACCGAGGGTAAACCCTGTCAGGGCCGGGGGATATATCCACTCTGACTTGCCTCAACACCCGTCTCCTTCTTGGACCGAGGGTAAACCCTGTCAGGGTCCGGCGATTTATCCACTCTGACTTGCCTCAACACCAGTCTCCTTCAGGGACCGAGGGTAAACCCTATCAGGGCCTGGGGATTTACCCACACTGAATTGCCTCAACACCAGTCTCCTTCAGGGACCGAGGGTAAACCCTGTCAGGGCCCGGGGATTTATCCACTCTGACTTGCCTCAACACCAGTCTCCTTCAGGGACATAGGGTTAACCCTGTCAGGGCCCAGGGATTTATCCACTCTGACTTGCCTCAACACCAGTCTCCTTCAGGATCCGAGGGTAAACCCTGTCAGGGCCTGGGGATTTATGCACCGTGACTTGCCTCAACACCAGTCTCCTTCAGGGACCGAGGGTAAACCCAGTCAGGGCCCGGGGATTTATCCACTCTGACTTGCATCAACACCCGTCTCCTTCAGGGACCGAGGGTAAACTTTGTCAGGGCCCGGGGATTTATCCACTCTGACTTGCCTCAACACCAGTCTCCTTCAGGGACCGAGGGTAAACCCTATCAGGGCCTGGGGATTTACCCACACTGAATTGCCTCAACACCAGTCTCCTTCAGGGACCGAGGGTAAACCCTGTCAGGGCCCGGGGATTTATCCACTCTGACTTGCCTCAACACCAGTCTCCTTCAGGGACCGAGGGTAAACCCTGTCAGGGCCCGGGGATTTATCCACTCTGACTTGCCTCAACACCAGTCTCCTTCAGGGACATAGGGTTAACCCTGTCAGGGCCTGGGGATTTATGCACTCTGACTTGCCTCAACACCAGTCTCCTTCAGGGACCGAGGGTAAACCCTGTCAGGGCCCGGGGAATTATCCGCTCTGACTTGCCTCAACACCAGTCTCCTTCAGGGACCGAGGGTAAACCCTGTCAGGGCCCGGGGATTTATCCACTCTGACTTGCCTCAACACCAGTCTCCTTCAGGGACCGAGGGTAAACCCTGTCAGGGCCCGGGGATTTATCCACTCTGACTTGCCTCAACACCAGTCTCCTTCAGGGACAGAGGGTAAACCCTGTCAGGGCCCGGGGAATTATCCGCTCTGACTTGCCTCAACACCAGTCTCCTTCAGGGACCGAGGGTAAACCCTGTCAGGGCCTGGGGATTTATCCATTCTGACTTGCCTCAACACCAGTCTCCTTCAGGGACCGAGGGTAAACCCTGTCAGGGCCCGGGGATTTATCCGCTCTGACTTGCCTCAACACCAGTCTCCTTCAGGGACCGAGGGTAAACCCTGTCAGGGCCCGGGGATTTATCCACTCTGACTTGCCTCAACACCAGTCTCCTTCAGGGACAGAGGGTAAACCCTGTCAGGGCCTGGGGATTTATCCACTCTGCCTTGCCTCAACACCAGTCTCCTTCAGGGAACGAGGGTAAACACTGTCAGGGCCCGGGGATTTATCCACTCTGACTTGCCTCAACACCAGTCTCCCTCAGGGACCGAGGGTAAACCCTGTCAGGGCCCGGGGATTTATCCGCTCTGACTTGCCTCAACACCAGTCTCCTTCAGGGACCGAGGGTAAACCCTGTCAGGGCCCGGGGATTTATCCACTCTGACTTGCCTCAACACCAGTCTCCTTCAGTGACCGAGGGTAAACCCTGTCAGGGCCCGGGGATTTATCCACTCTGACTTGCCTCAACACCAGTCTCCTTCAGGGACAGAGGGTAAACCCTGTCAGGGCCCGGGGAATTATCCGCTCTGACTTGCCTCAACACCAGTCTCCTTCAGGGACCGAGGGTAAACCCTGTCAGGGCCTGGGGATTTATCCACTCTGACTTGCCTCAACACCAGTCTCCTTCAGGGACCAGGGTAAACCCTGTCAGGGCTTGGGGATTTATCCACTTTGACAAGCCTCAACACCAGTCTCCTTCAGGGACCGAGGGTAAACCCTGTCAGGGCCCGGGGATATATCCACTCTGACTTGCCTCAACACCCGTCTCCTTCTTGGACAGAGGGTAAACCCTGTCAGGGTCCGGCGATTTATCCACTCTGACTTGCCTCAACACCAGTCTCTTTCAGGGACCGAGGGTAAACCCTGTCAGGGCCCGGGGATTTATCCACCGTGACTTGCCTCAACACCAGTCTCCTTCAGGGACCGAGGGTAAACCCTGTCAGGGCCCGGGGAATTATCCGCTCTGACTTGCCTCAACACCAGTCTCCTTCAGGGACCGAGGGTAAACCCTGTCAGGGCCTGGGGATTTATCCGCTCTGACTTGCCTCAACACCAGTCTCCTTCAGGGACAGAGGGTAAACCCTGTCAGGACCCGGGGATTTATCCACTCTGACTTGCCTCAACACCAGTCTCCTTCAGGGACCGAGGGTAAACCCTGTCAGGTCCCGGGGATTTACCCACTCTGAATTGCCTCAACACCAGTCTCCTTCAGGGACAGAGGGTAAACCATGTCAGTGCCCGGGGTTTTATCCACTCTGACTTGCCTCAACACCAGTCTGCTTCAGGGACCGAGGGTAAACACTGTCAGCGCCCGGGGATTTATCCAATCTGACTTGCCTCAACACCAGTCTCCTTCAGGGACCGAGGGTAAACACTGTCAGGGCCCGGGGATTTATCCACCCTGACTTGCCTCAACACCAGTCTCCTTCAGGGACCGAGGGTAATCCCTGTCAGGGCCCGGGGATTTATCCACTCTGACTTGCCTCAACACCCGTCTCCTTCAGGGACCAAGTGTAATCCCTGTCAGGGCCCGGGGATTTATCCACCCTGACAAGCCTCAACACCCGTCTCCTTCAGGGTCCGAGGGTAAACCCTCTCAGGGCCTGGGGATTTATCCACCGTGACTTGCCTCAACACCAGTCTCCTTCAGGGACCGAGGGTAAACCCAGTGAGTGCCCGGGGATTTATCCACTCTGACTTGCCTCAACACCCGTCTCCTTCAGGGACCGTGGGTAAACTTTGTCAGGGCCAGGGGATTTATCCACTCTGACTTGCCTCAACAACAGTCTCCTTCAGGGACCAGGGTAAACCCTGTCAGGGCTTGGGGATTTATCCACTTTGACAAGCCTCAACACCAGTCTCCTTCAGGGACCGAGGGTAAACCCTGTCAGGGCCCGCGGATATATCCACTCTGAATTGCCTCAACACCCGTCTCCTTCTTGGACCGAGGGTAAACACTGTCAGGGTCCGGCGATTTATCCACTCTGACTTGCCTCAACACCAGTCTCCTTCAGGGACCGAGGGTAAACCCTATCAGGGCCTGGGGATTTACCCACACTGAATTGCCTCAACACCAGTCTCCTTCAGGGACCGAGGGTAAACCCTGTCAGGGCCCGGGGATTTATCCACTCTGACTTGCCTCAACACCAGTCTCCTTCAGGGACCGAGGGTAAACCCTGTCAGGGCCCGGGGATTTATCCACTCTGACTTGCCTCAACACCAGTCTCCCTCAGGGACCGAGGGTTAACCCTGTCAGGGCCTGGGGATTTATCCACTCTGACTTGCCTCAACACCAGTCTCCTTCAGGGACCGAGGGTTAACCCTGTCAGGGCCTGGGGATTTATCCACTCTGACTTGCCTCAACACCAGTCTCCTTCAGGGACAGAGGGTAAACCCTGTCAGGGCCTGGGGATTTATCCACTCTGACTTGCCTCAACACCAGTCTCCTTCAGGGATCGAGGGTAAACCGTGTCAGGTCCCGGGGATTTATCCACTCTGACTTGCCTCAACACCAGTCTCCTTCAGGGAACGAGGGTAATCCCTGTCAGGGCCTGGGGATTTATCCACTCTGACTTGCCTCAACACCGTCTCCTTCAGGGACCAAGGGTAATCCCTGTCAGGGCCTGGGGATTTATCCACTCTGACAAGCCTCAACACCCGTCTCCTTCAGGGTCCGAGGGTAAACCCTCTCAGGGCCTGGGGATTTATCCACCGTGACTTGCCTCAACACCAGTCTCCTTCAGGGACCGAGGGTAAACCCAGTCAGGGCCCGGGGATTTATCCACTCTGACTTGCCTCAACACACGTCTCCTTCAGGCACCGAGGGTAAACTTTGTCAAGGCCCGGGGATTTATCCACTCTGACTTGCCTCAACAACAGTCTCCTTCAGGGACCAGGGTAAACCCTGTCAGGGCTTGGGGATTTATCCACTTTGACAAGCCTCAACACCAGTCTCCTTCAGGGACCGAGGGTAAACCCTGTCAGGGCCCGGGGATATATCCACTCTGACTTGCCTCAACACCCGTCTCCTTCTTGGACCGAGGGTAAACCCTGTCAGGGCCCGGGGATTTATCCACTCTGACTTGCCTCAACACCAGTCTCCTTCAGGGACAGAGGGTAAACCCTGTCAGTGCCCGGGGAGTTATCCGCTCTGACTTGCCTCAACACCAGTCTCCTTCAGGGACCGAGGGTAAACCCTGTCAGGGCCTGGGGATTTATCCACTCTGACTTGCCTCAACACCAGTCTCCTTCAGGGACCGAGGGTAAACCCTGTCAGGGCCCGGGGATTTATCCACTCTGACTTGCCTCAACACCAGTCTCCTTCAGGGACATAGGGTTAACCCTGTCAGGGCCCAGGGATTTATCCACTCTGACTTGCCTCAACACCAGTCTCCTTCAGGATCCGAGGGTAAACCCTGTCAGGGCCTGGGGATTTATGCACCGTGACTTGCCTCAACACCAGTCTCCTTCAGGGACCGAGGGTAAACCCAGTCAGGGCCCGGGGATTTATCCACTCTGACTTGCATCAACACCCGTCTCCTTCAGGGACCGAGGGTAAACTTTGTCAGGGCCCGGGGATTTATCCACTCTGACTTGCCTCAACAACAGTCTCCTTCAGGGACCGAGGGTAAACCCTATCAGGGCCTGGGGATTTACCCACACTGAATTGCCTCAACACCAGTCTCCTTCAGGGACCGAGGGTAAACCCTGTCAGGGCCCGGGGATTTATCCACTCTGACTTGCCTCAACACCAGTCTCCTTCAGGGACCGAGGGTAAACCCTGTCAGGGCCCGGGGATTTATCCACTCTGACTTGCCTCAACACCAGTCTCCTTCAGGGACATAGGGTTAACCCTGTCAGGGCCTGGGGATTTATGCACTCTGACTTGCCTCAACACCAGTCTCCTTCAGGGACCGAGGGTAAACCCTGTCAGGGCCCGGGGAATTATCCGCTCTGACTTGCCTCAACACCAGTCTCCTTCAGGGACCGAGGGTAAACCCTGTCAGGGCCCGGGGATTTATCCACTCTGACTTGCCTCAACACCAGTCTCCTTCAGGGAACGAGGGTAAACCCTGTCAGGGCCCGGGGATTTATCCACTCTGACTTGCCTCAACACCAGTCTCCTTCAGGGACAGAGGGTAAACCCTGTCAGGGCCCGGGGAATTATCCGCTCTGACTTGCCTCAACACCAGTCTCCTTCAGGGACCGAGGGTAAACCCTGTCAGGGCCTGGGGATTTATCCATTCTGACTTGCCTCAACACCAGTCTCCTTCAGGGACCGAGGGTAAACCCTGTCAGGGCCCGGGGATTTATCCGCTCTGACTTGCCTCAACACCAGTCTCCTTCAGGGACCGAGGGTAAACCCTGTCAGGGCCCGGGGATTTATCCACTCTGACTTGCCTCAACACCAGTCTCCTTCAGGGACAGAGGGTAAACCCTGTCAGGGCCTGGGGATTTATCCACTCTGCCTTGCCTCAACACCAGTCTCCTTCAGGGAACGAGGGTAAACACTGTCAGGGCCCGGGGATTTATCCACTCTGACTTGCCTCAACACCAGTCTCCCTCAGGGACCGAGGGTAAACCCTGTCAGGGCCCGGGGATTTATCCGCTCTGACTTGCCTCAACACCAGTCTCCTTCAGGGACCGAGGGTAAACCCTGTCAGGGCCCGGGGATTTATCCACTCTGACTTGCCTCAACACCAGTCTCCTTCAGTGACCGAGGGTAAACCCTGTCAGGGTCCGGCGATTTATCCACTCTGACTTGCCTCAACACCAGTCTCCTTCAGGGACCGAGGGTAAACCCTATCAGGGCCTGGGGATTTACCCACACTGAATTGCCTCAACACCAGTCTCCTTCAGGGACCGAGGGTAAACCCTGTCAGGGCCCGGGGATTTATCCACTCTGACTTGCCTCAACACCAGGCTCCTTCAGGGACCGAGGGTAAACCCTGTCAGGGCCCGGGGATTTATCCACTCTGACTTGCCTCAACACCAGTCTCCTTCAGGGACATAGGGTTAACCCTGTCAGGGCCTGGGGATTTATGCACTCTGACTTGCCTCAACACCAGTCTCCTTCAGGGACCGAGGGTTAACCCTGTCAGGGCCTGGGGATTTATCCACTCTGACTTGCCTCAACACCAGTCTCCTTCAGGGACAGAGGGTAAACCCTGTCAGGGCCCGGGGAATTATCCGCTCTGACTTGCCTCAACACCAGTCTCCTTCAGGGACCGAGGGTAAACCCTGTCAGGGCCTGGGGATTTATCCGCTCTGACTTGCCTCAACACCAGTCTCCTTCAGGGACAGAGGGTAAACCCTGTCAGGGCCCGGGGAATTATCCGCTCTGACTTGCCTCAACACCAGTCTCCTTCAGGGACAGAGGGTAAACCCTGTCAGGGCCCGGGGATTTATCCACTCTGACTTGCCTCAACACCAGTCTCCTTCAGGGACCGAGGGTAAACCCTGTCAGGGCCCGGGGATTTATCCACTCTGACTTGCCTCAACACCAGTCTCCTTCAGGGACCGAGGGTAAACCCTGTCAGGGCCCGGGGATTTATCCACTCTGACTTGCCTCAACACCAGTCTCCTTCAGGGACAGAGGGTAAACCCTGTCAGGGCCTGGGGATTTATCCACTCTGCCTTGCCTCAACACCAGTCTCCTTCAGGGAACGAGGGTAAACACTGTCAGGGCCCAGGGATTTATCCACTCTGACTTGCCTCAACACCAGTCTCCTTCAGGATCCGAGGGTAAACCCTGTCAGGGCCTGGGGATTTATCCACTCTGACTTGCCTCAACACCGTCTCCTTCAGGGACCAAGGGTAAACCCTCTCAGGGCCTGGGGATTTATCCACCGTGACTTGCCTCAACACCAGTCTCCTTCAGGGACCGAGGGTAAACCCAGTCAGGGCCCGGGGATTTATCCACTCTGACTTGCATCAACACCCGTCTCCTTCAGGGACCGAGGGTAAACCCTATCAGGGCCTGGGGATTTACCCACACTGAATTGCCTCAACACCAGTCTCCTTCAGGGACCGAGGGTAAACCCTGTCAGGGCCCGGGGATTTATCCACTCTGACTTGCCTCAACACCAGTCTCCTTCAGGGACCGAGGGTAAACCCTGTCAGGGCCCGGGGATTTATCCACTCTGACTTGCCTCAACACCAGTCTCCTTCAGGGACCGAGGGTAAACCCTGTCAGGGCCCGGGGATTTATCCACTCTGACTTGCCTCAACACCAGTCTCCTTCAGGGACCGAGGGTAAACCCTGTCAGGGCCCGGGGAATTATCCGCTCTGACTTGCCTCAACACCAGTCTCCTTCAGGGACCGAGGGTAAACCCTGTCAGGGCCCGGGGATTTATCCACTCTGACTTGCCTCAACACCAGTCTCCTTCAGGGACCGAGGGTAAACCCTGTCAGGGCCCGGGGATTTATCCACTCTGACTTGCCTCAACACCAGTCTCCTTCAGGGACAGAGGGTAAACCCTGTCAGGGCCCGGGGAATTATCCGCTCTGACTTGCCTCAACACCAGTCTCCTTCAGGGACCGAGGGTAAACCCTGTCAGGGCCTGGGGATTTATCCATTCTGACTTGCCTCAACACCAGTCTCCTTCAGGGACCGAGGGTAAACCCTGTCAGGGCCCGGGGATTTATCCGCTCTGACTTGCCTCAACACCAGTCTCCTTCAGGGACCGAGGGTAAACCCTGTCAGGGCCCGGGGATTTATCCACTCTGACTTGCCTCAACACCAGTCTCCTTCAGGGACAGAGGGTAAACCCTGTCAGGGCCTGGGGATTTATCCACTCTGCCTTGCCTCAACACCAGTCTCCTTCAGGGAACGAGTGTAAACACTGTCAGGGCCCGGGGATTTATCCACTCTGACTTGCCTCAACACCAGTCTCCCTCAGGGACCGAGGGTAAACCCTGTCAGGGCCCGGGGATTTATCCGCTCTGACTTGCCTCAACACCAGTCTCCTTCAGGGACCGAGGGTAAACCCTGTCAGGGCCCGGGGATTTATCCACTCTGACTTGCCTCAAAACCAGTCTCCTTCCGTGACCGAGGGTAAACCCTGTCAGGGCCCGGGGATTTATCCACTCTGACTTGCCTCAACACCAGTCTCCTTCAGGGACAGAGGGTAAACCCTGTCAGGGCCTGGGGATTTATCCACTCTGCCTTGCCTCAACACCAGTCTCCTTCAGGGAACGAGGGTAAACACTGTCAGGGCCCAGGGATTTATCCACTCTGACTTGCCTCAACACCAGTCTCCTTCAGGGACAGAGGGTAAACCCTGTCAGGGCCTGGGGATTTATCCACTCTGCCTTGCCTCAACACCAGTCTCCTTCAGGGAACGAGTGTAAACACTGTCAGGGCCCGGGGATTTATCCACTCTGACTTGCCTCAACACCAGTCTCCCTCAGGGACCGAGGGTAAACCCTGTCAGGGCCCGGGGATTTATCCGCTCTGACTTGCCTCAACACCAGTCTCCTTCAGGGACCGAGGGTAAACCCTGTCAGGGCCCGGGGATTTATCCACTCTGACTTGCCTCAAAACCAGTCTCCTTCAGTGACCGAGGGTAAACCCTGTCAGGGCCCGGGGATTTATCCACTCTGACTTGCCTCAACACCAGTCTCCTTCAGGGACAGAGGGTAAACCCTGTCAGGGCCTGGGGATTTATCCACTCTGCCTTGCCTCAACACCAGTCTCCTTCAGGGAACGAGGGTAAACACTGTCAGGGCCCAGGGATTTATCCACTCTGACTTGCCTCAACACCAGTCTCCTTCAGGATCCGAGGGTAAACCCTGTCAGGGCCTGGGGATTTATCCACTCTGACTTGCCTCAACACCGTCTCCTTCAGGGACCAAGGGTAAACCCTCTCAGGGCCTGGTGATTTATCCACCGTGACTTGCCTCAACACCAGTCTCCTTCAGGGACCGAGGGTAAACCCAGTCAGGGCCCGGGGATTTATCCACTCTGACTTGCCTCAACACCAGTCTCCTTCAGGGACAGAGGGTAAACCCTGTCAGGGCCCGGGGAATTATCCGCTCTGACTTGCCTCAACACCAGTCTCCTTCAGGGACCGAGGGTAAACCCTGTCAGGGCCTGGGGATTTATCCACTCTGACTTGCCTCAACACCAGTCTCCTTCAGGGACCGAGGGTAAACCCTCTCAGGGCCCGGGGATTTATCCACTCTGACTTGCCTCAACACCAGTCTCCTTCAGGGACCGAGGGTAAACCCTGTCAGGGCCTGGGGATTTATCCACTCTGACTTGCCTCAACACCAGTCTCCTTCAGTGACCGAGGGTAAACCCTGTCAGGGCCCGGGGATTTATCCACTCTGACTTGCCTCAACACCAGTCTCCTTCAGGGACGGAGTGTAAACCGTGTCAGGGCCCGGGGATTTATCCACTCTGACTTGCCTCAACACCAGTCTCCTTCAGGGACCGAGGGTAATCCCTGTCAGGTCCTGGGGATTTATCCACCGTGACTTGTCTCAACACCAGTCTCCTTCAGGGACCGAGGGTAAACCCTGTCAGGGCCCGGGGATTTATCCACCGTGACTTGTCTCAACACCAGTCTCCTTCAGGGACCGAGGGTAAACCCTGTCAGGGCCTGGGGATTTATCCACCGTGACTTGCCTCAACACCAGTCTCTTTCAGGGACCGAGGGTAAACCCAGTCAGGGCCCGGGGATTTATCCACTCTGACTTGCCTCAACACCAGTCTCTTTCAGGGACCGAGGGTAAACCCTGTCAGGGCCCGGGGATTTATCCACTCTGACTTGCCTCAACACCCGTCTCCTTCAGGGACCGAGGGTAAACCCTGTCTGGGCCCGGGGATTTATCCACTCTGACTTGCCTCAACACCAGTCCCCTTCAGGGACCGAGGGTAAACCCTGTCAGTGCCCGAGGATTTATCCACTCTGACTGGTTTCAACACCCGTCTCCTTCAGGGACCGAGGGTAAACCCTGTCAGGTTCCGGGGATTTATCCACTCTGACTTGCCTCAACACCAGTCTGCTTCAAGGACCGAGGGTAAACCCTGTCAGGGCCCGGGGATTTACCCACTCTGAATTGCCTCAACACCCGTCTCCTTCAGGGTCCGAGGGTAAACCCTGTCAGGGCCTAGGGATTTATACACCGTGACGTGCCTCAACACCCGTCTCCTTCAGGGACCGAGGGTAAACCCTGTCAGGACCCGGGGATTTATCCACTCTGACTTGCCTCAACACCAGTCTCCTTCAGGGACCGAGGGTAAACCCTGTCAGGTCCCGGGGATTTACCCACTCTGAATTGCCTCAACACCAGTCTCCTTCAGGGACAGAGGGTAAACCATGTCAGTGCCCGGGGTTTTATCCACTCTGACTTGCCTCAACACCAGTCTGCTTCAGGGACCGAGGGTAAACACTGTCAGCGCCCGGGGATTTATCCAATCTGACTTGCCTCAACACCAGTCTCCTTCAGGGACCGAGGGTAAACACTGTCAGGGCCCGGGGATTTATCCACCCTGACTTGCCTCAACACCAGTCTCCTTCAGGGACCGAGGGTAATCCCTGTCAGGGCCCGGGGATTTATCCACTCTGACTTGCCTCAACACCCGTCTCCTTCAGGGACCGAGGGTAAACCCTGTCAGGGCCCGGGGATTTATCCACCCTGACTTGCCTCAACACCAGTCTCCTTCAGGGACCGAGGGTAAACACTGTCAGGGCCCGGGGATTTATCCACCCTGACTTGCCTCAACACCCGTCTCCTTCAGGGACCGAGGGTAAACCCTGTCAGGGCCCGGTGATTTATCCATTCTGACTTGCCTCAACACCAGTGTCCTTCAGGGACCGAGGGTAAACACTGTCAGGGCCCGGGGATTTATCCACTCTGACTTGCCTCAACACCCGTCTCCTTCAGGGACCGAGGGTAAACCCTGTCAGGGCCCGGGGATTTATCCACTCTGACTTGCCTCAACAACAGTCTCCTTCAGGGACCAGGGTAAACCCTGTCAGGGCTTGGGGATTTATCCACTTTGACAAGCCTCAACACCAGTCTCCTTCAGGGACCGAGGGTAAACCCTGTCAGGGCCCGGGGATATATCCACTCTGACTTGCCTCAACACCCGTCTCCTTCTTGGACCGAGGGTAAACACTGTCAGGGTCCGGCGATTTATCCACTCTGACTTGCCTCAACACCAGTCTCCTTCAGGGACCGAGGGTAAACCCTATCAGGGCCTGGGGATTTACCCACACTGAATTGCCTCAACACCAGTCTCCTTCAGGGACCGAGGGTAAACCCTGTCAGGGCCCGGGGATTTATCCACTCTGACTTGCCTCAACACCAGTCTCCTTCAGGGACCGAGGGTAAACCCTGTCGGGGCCCGGGGATTTATCCACTCTGACTTGCCTCAACACCAGTCTCCTTCAGGGACCGAGGGTTAACCCTGTCAGGGCCTGGGGATTTATCCACTCTGACTTGCCTCAACACCAGTCTCCTTCAGGTACCGAGGGTTAACCCTGTCAGGGCCTGGGGATTTATCCACTCTGACTTGCCTCAACACCAGTCTCCTTCAGGGACAGAGGGTAAACCCTGTCAGGGCCCGGGGAATTATCCGCTCTGACTTGCCTCAACACCAGTCTCCTTCAGGGACCGAGGGTAAACCCTGTCAGGGCCTGGGGATTTATCCGCTCTGACTTGCCTCAACACCAGTCTCCTTCAGGGACAGAGGGTAAACCCTGTCAGGGCCTGGGGATTTATCCACTCTGACTTGCCTCAACACCAGTCTCCTTCAGGGACCGAGGGTAAACCGTGTCAGGTCCCGGGGATTTATCCACTCTGACTTGCCTCAACACCAGTCTCCTTCAGGGAACGAGGGTAATCCCTGTCAGGGCCTGGGGATTTATCCACTCTGACTTGCCTCAACACCGTCTCCTTCAGGGACCAAGGGTAATCCCTGTCAGGGCCTGGGGATTTATCCACTCTGACAAGCCTCAACACCCGTCTCCTTCAGGGTCCGAGGGTAAACCCTCTCAGGGCCTGGGGATTTATCCACCGTGACTTGCCTCAACACCAGTCTCCTTCAGGGACCGAGGGTAAACCCAGTCAGGGCTCGGGGATTTATCCACTCTGACTTGCCTCAACACCCGTCTCCTTCAGGGACCGAGGGTAAACTTTGTCAGGGCCCGGGGATTTATCCACTCTGACTTGCCTCAACAACAGTCTCCTTCAGGGACCAGGGTAAACCCTGTCAGGGCTTGGGGATTTATCCACTTTGACAAGCCTCAACACCAGTCTCCTTCAGGGACCGAGGGTAAACCCTGTCAGGGCCGGGGGATATATCCACTCTGACTTGCCTCAACACCCGTCTCCTTCTTGGACCGAGGGTAAACCCTGTCAGGGTCCGGCGATTTATCCACTCTGACTTGCCTCAACACCAGTCTCCTTCAGGGACCGAGGGTAAACCCTATCAGGGCCTGGGGATTTACCCACACTGAATTGCCTCAACACCAGTCTCCTTCAGGGACCGAGGGTAAACCCTGTCAGGGCCCGGGGATTTATCCACTCTGACTTGCCTCAACACCAGTCTCCTTCAGGGACATAGGGTTAACCCTGTCAGGGCCCAGGGATTTATCCACTCTGACTTGCCTCAACACCAGTCTCCTTCAGGATCCGAGGGTAAACCCTGTCAGGGCCTGGGGATTTATGCACCGTGACTTGCCTCAACACCAGTCTCCTTCAGGGACCGAGGGTAAACCCAGTCAGGGCCCGGGGATTTATCCACTCTGACTTGCATCAACACCCGTCTCCTTCAGGGACCGAGGGTAAACTTTGTCAGGGCCCGGGGATTTATCCACTCTGACTTGCCTCAACACCAGTCTCCTTCAGGGACCGAGGGTAAACCCTATCAGGGCCTGGGGATTTACCCACACTGAATTGCCTCAACACCAGTCTCCTTCAGGGACCGAGGGTAAACCCTGTCAGGGCCCGGGGATTTATCCACTCTGACTTGCCTCAACACCAGTCTCCTTCAGGGACCGAGGGTAAACCCTGTCAGGGCCCGGGGATTTATCCACTCTGACTTGCCTCAACACCAGTCTCCTTCAGGGACATAGGGTTAACCCTGTCAGGGCCTGGGGATTTATGCACTCTGACTTGCCTCAACACCAGTCTCCTTCAGGGACCGAGGGTAAACCCTGTCAGGGCCCGGGGAATTATCCGCTCTGACTTGCCTCAACACCAGTCTCCTTCAGGGACCGAGGGTAAACCCTGTCAGGGCCCGGGGATTTATCCACTCTGACTTGCCTCAACACCAGTCTCCTTCAGGGACCGAGGGTAAACCCTGTCAGGGCCCGGGGATTTATCCACTCTGACTTGCCTCAACACCAGTCTCCTTCAGGGACAGAGGGTAAACCCTGTCAGGGCCCGGGGAATTATCCGCTCTGACTTGCCTCAACACCAGTCTCCTTCAGGGACCGAGGGTAAACCCTGTCAGGGCCTGGGGATTTATCCATTCTGACTTGCCTCAACACCAGTCTCCTTCAGGGACCGAGGGTAAACCCTGTCAGGGCCCGGGGATTTATCCGCTCTGACTTGCCTCAACACCAGTCTCCTTCAGGGACCGAGGGTAAACCCTGTCAGGGCCCGGGGATTTATCCACTCTGACTTGCCTCAACACCAGTCTCCTTCAGGGACAGAGGGTAAACCCTGTCAGGGCCTGGGGATTTATCCACTCTGCCTTGCCTCAACACCAGTCTCCTTCAGGGAACGAGGGTAAACACTGTCAGGGCCCGGGGATTTATCCACTCTGACTTGCCTCAACACCAGTCTCCCTCAGGGACCGAGGGTAAACCCTGTCAGGGCCCGGGGATTTATCCGCTCTGACTTGCCTCAACACCAGTCTCCTTCAGGGACCGAGGGTAAACCCTGTCAGGGCCCGGGGATTTATCCACTCTGACTTGCCTCAACACCAGTCTCCTTCAGTGACCGAGGGTAAACCCTGTCAGGGCCCGGGGATTTATCCACTCTGACTTGCCTCAACACCAGTCTCCTTCAGGGACAGAGGGTAAACCCTGTCAGGGCCCGGGGAATTATCCGCTCTGACTTGCCTCAACACCAGTCTCCTTCAGGGACCGAGGGTAAACCCTGTCAGGGCCTGGGGATTTATCCACTCTGACTTGCCTCAACACCAGTCTCCTTCAGGGACCAGGGTAAACCCTGTCAGGGCTTGGGGATTTATCCACTTTGACAAGCCTCAACACCAGTCTCCTTCAGGGACCGAGGGTAAACCCTGTCAGGGCCCGGGGATATATCCACTCTGACTTGCCTCAACACCCGTCTCCTTCTTGGACAGAGGGTAAACCCTGTCAGGGTCCGGCGATTTATCCACTCTGACTTGCCTCAACACCAGTCTCTTTCAGGGACCGAGGGTAAACCCTGTCAGGGCCCGGGGATTTATCCACCGTGACTTGCCTCAACACCAGTCTCCTTCAGGGACCGAGGGTAAACCCTGTCAGGGCCCGGGGAATTATCCGCTCTGACTTGCCTCAACACCAGTCTCCTTCAGGGACCGAGGGTAAACCCTGTCAGGGCCTGGGGATTTATCCGCTCTGACTTGCCTCAACACCAGTCTCCTTCAGGGACAGAGGGTAAACCCTGTCAGGACCCGGGGATTTATCCACTCTGACTTGCCTCAACACCAGTCTCCTTCAGGGACCGAGGGTAAACACTGTCAGGGCCCGGGGATTTATCCACCCTGACTTGCCTCAACACCCGTCTCCTTCAGGGACCGAGGGTAAACCCTGTCAGGGCCCGGTGATTTATCCATTCTGACTTGCCTCAACACCAGTGTCCTTCAGGGACCGAGGGTAAACACTGTCAGGGCCCGGGGATTTATCCACTCTGACTTGCCTCAACACCCGTCTCCTTCAGGGACCGAGGGTAAACCCTGTCAGGGCCCGGGGATTTATCCACTCTGACTTGCCTCAACAACAGTCTCCTTCAGGGACCAGGGTAAACCCTGTCAGGGCTTGGGGATTTATCCACTTTGACAAGCCTCAACACCAGTCTCCTTCAGGGACCGAGGGTAAACCCTGTCAGGGCCCGGGGATATATCCACTCTGACTTGCCTCAACACCCGTCTCCTTCTTGGACCGAGGGTAAACACTGTCAGGGTCCGGCGATTTATCCACTCTGACTTGCCTCAACACCAGTCTCCTTCAGGGACCGAGGGTAAACCCTATCAGGGCCTGGGGATTTACCCACACTGAATTGCCTCAACACCAGTCTCCTTCAGGGACCGAGGGTAAACCCTGTCAGGGCCCGGGGATTTATCCACTCTGACTTGCCTCAACACCAGTCTCCTTCAGGGACCGAGGGTAAACCCTGTCGGGGCCCGGGGATTTATCCACTCTGACTTGCCTCAACACCAGTCTCCTTCAGGGACCGAGGGTTAACCCTGTCAGGGCCTGGGGATTTATCCACTCTGACTTGCCTCAACACCAGTCTCCTTCAGGTACCGAGGGTTAACCCTGTCAGGGCCTGGGGATTTATCCACTCTGACTTGCCTCAACACCAGTCTCCTTCAGGGACAGAGGGTAAACCCTGTCAGGGCCCGGGGAATTATCCGCTCTGACTTGCCTCAACACCAGTCTCCTTCAGGGACCGAGGGTAAACCCTGTCAGGGCCTGGGGATTTATCCGCTCTGACTTGCCTCAACACCAGTCTCCTTCAGGGACAGAGGGTAAACCCTGTCAGGGCCTGGGGATTTATCCACTCTGACTTGCCTCAACACCAGTCTCCTTCAGGGACCGAGGGTAAACCGTGTCAGGTCCCGGGGATTTATCCACTCTGACTTGCCTCAACACCAGTCTCCTTCAGGGAACGAGGGTAATCCCTGTCAGGGCCTGGGGATTTATCCACTCTGACTTGCCTCAACACCGTCTCCTTCAGGGACCAAGGGTAATCCCTGTCAGGGCCTGGGGATTTATCCACTCTGACAAGCCTCAACACCCGTCTCCTTCAGGGTCCGAGGGTAAACCCTCTCAGGGCCTGGGGATTTATCCACCGTGACTTGCCTCAACACCAGTCTCCTTCAGGGACCGAGGGTAAACCCAGTCAGGGCTCGGGGATTTATCCACTCTGACTTGCCTCAACACCCGTCTCCTTCAGGGACCGAGGGTAAACTTTGTCAGGGCCCGGGGATTTATCCACTCTGACTTGCCTCAACAACAGTCTCCTTCAGGGACCAGGGTAAACCCTGTCAGGGCTTGGGGATTTATCCACTTTGACAAGCCTCAACACCAGTCTCCTTCAGGGACCGAGGGTAAACCCTGTCAGGGCCGGGGGATATATCCACTCTGACTTGCCTCAACACCCGTCTCCTTCTTGGACCGAGGGTAAACCCTGTCAGGGTCCGGCGATTTATCCACTCTGACTTGCCTCAACACCAGTCTCCTTCAGGGACCGAGGGTAAACCCTATCAGGGCCTGGGGATTTACCCACACTGAATTGCCTCAACACCAGTCTCCTTCAGGGACCGAGGGTAAACCCTGTCAGGGCCCGGGGATTTATCCACTCTGACTTGCCTCAACACCAGTCTCCTTCAGGGACATAGGGTTAACCCTGTCAGGGCCCAGGGATTTATCCACTCTGACTTGCCTCAACACCAGTCTCCTTCAGGATCCGAGGGTAAACCCTGTCAGGGCCTGGGGATTTATGCACCGTGACTTGCCTCAACACCAGTCTCCTTCAGGGACCGAGGGTAAACCCAGTCAGGGCCCGGGGATTTATCCACTCTGACTTGCATCAACACCCGTCTCCTTCAGGGACCGAGGGTAAACTTTGTCAGGGCCCGGGGATTTATCCACTCTGACTTGCCTCAACAACAGTCTCCTTCAGGGACCGAGGGTAAACCCTATCAGGGCCTGGGGATTTACCCACACTGAATTGCCTCAACACCAGTCTCCTTCAGGGACCGAGGGTAAACCCTGTCAGGGCCCGGGGATTTATCCACTCTGACTTGCCTCAACACCAGTCTCCTTCAGGGACCGAGGGTAAACCCTGTCAGGGCCCGGGGATTTATCCACTCTGACTTGCCTCAACACCAGTCTCCTTCAGGGACATAGGGTTAACCCTGTCAGGGCCTGGGGATTTATGCACTCTGACTTGCCTCAACACCAGTCTCCTTCAGGGACCGAGGGTAAACCCTGTCAGGGCCCGGGGAATTATCCGCTCTGACTTGCCTCAACACCAGTCTCCTTCAGGGACCGAGGGTAAACCCTGTCAGGGCCCGGGGATTTATCCACTCTGACTTGCCTCAACACCAGTCTCCTTCAGGGACCGAGGGTAAACCCTGTCAGGGCCCGGGGATTTATCCACTCTGACTTGCCTCAACACCAGTCTCCTTCAGGGACAGAGGGTAAACCCTGTCAGGGCCCGGGGAATTATCCGCTCTGACTTGCCTCAACACCAGTCTCCTTCAGGGACCGAGGGTAAACCCTGTCAGGGCCTGGGGATTTATCCATTCTGACTTGCCTCAACACCAGTCTCCTTCAGGGACCGAGGGTAAACCCTGTCAGGGCCCGGGGATTTATCCGCTCTGACTTGCCTCAACACCAGTCTCCTTCAGGGACCGAGGGTAAACCCTGTCAGGGCCCGGGGATTTATCCACTCTGACTTGCCTCAACACCAGTCTCCTTCAGGGACAGAGGGTAAACCCTGTCAGGGCCTGGGGATTTATCCACTCTGCCTTGCCTCAACACCAGTCTCCTTCAGGGAACGAGGGTAAACACTGTCAGGGCCCGGGGATTTATCCACTCTGACTTGCCTCAACACCAGTCTCCCTCAGGGACCGAGGGTAAACCCTGTCAGGGCCCGGGGATTTATCCGCTCTGACTTGCCTCAACACCAGTCTCCTTCAGGGACCGAGGGTAAACCCTGTCAGGGCCCGGGGATTTATCCACTCTGACTTGCCTCAACACCAGTCTCCTTCAGTGACCGAGGGTAAACCCTGTCAGGGCCCGGGGATTTATCCACTCTGACTTGCCTCAACACCAGTCTCCTTCAGGGACAGAGGGTAAACCCTGTCAGGGCCCGGGGAATTATCCGCTCTGACTTGCCTCAACACCCGTCTCCTTCAGGGACCGAGGGTAAACCCTGTCAGGGCCCGGTGATTTATCCATTCTGACTTGCCTCAACACCAGTGTCCTTCAGGGACCGAGGGTAAACACTGTCAGGGCCCGGGGATTTATCCACTCTGACTTGCCTCAACACCCGTCTCCTTCAGGGACCGAGGGTAAACCCTGTCAGGGCCCGGGGATTTATCCACTCTGACTTGCCTCAACAACAGTCTCCTTCAGGGACCAGGGTAAACCCTGTCAGGGCTTGGGGATTTATCCACTTTGACAAGCCTCAACACCAGTCTCCTTCAGGGACCGAGGGTAAACCCTGTCAGGGCCCGGGGATATATCCACTCTGACTTGCCTCAACACCCGTCTCCTTCTTGGACCGAGGGTAAACACTGTCAGGGTCCGGCGATTTATCCACTCTGACTTGCCTCAACACCAGTCTCCTTCAGGGACCGAGGGTAAACCCTATCAGGGCCTGGGGATTTACCCACACTGAATTGCCTCAACACCAGTCTCCTTCAGGGACCGAGGGTAAACCCTGTCAGGGCCCGGGGATTTATCCACTCTGACTTGCCTCAACACCAGTCTCCTTCAGGGACCGAGGGTAAACCCTGTCGGGGCCCGGGGATTTATCCACTCTGACTTGCCTCAACACCAGTCTCCTTCAGGGACCGAGGGTTAACCCTGTCAGGGCCTGGGGATTTATCCACTCTGACTTGCCTCAACACCAGTCTCCTTCAGGTACCGAGGGTTAACCCTGTCAGGGCCTGGGGATTTATCCACTCTGACTTGCCTCAACACCAGTCTCCTTCAGGGACAGAGGGTAAACCCTGTCAGGGCCCGGGGAATTATCCGCTCTGACTTGCCTCAACACCAGTCTCCTTCAGGGACCGAGGGTAAACCCTGTCAGGGCCTGGGGATTTATCCGCTCTGACTTGCCTCAACACCAGTCTCCTTCAGGGACAGAGGGTAAACCCTGTCAGGGCCTGGGGATTTATCCACTCTGACTTGCCTCAACACCAGTCTCCTTCAGGGACCGAGGGTAAACCGTGTCAGGTCCCGGGGATTTATCCACTCTGACTTGCCTCAACACCAGTCTCCTTCAGGGAACGAGGGTAATCCCTGTCAGGGCCTGGGGATTTATCCACTCTGACTTGCCTCAACACCGTCTCCTTCAGGGACCAAGGGTAATCCCTGTCAGGGCCTGGGGATTTATCCACTCTGACAAGCCTCAACACCCGTCTCCTTCAGGGTCCGAGGGTAAACCCTCTCAGGGCCTGGGGATTTATCCACCGTGACTTGCCTCAACACCAGTCTCCTTCAGGGACCGAGGGTAAACCCAGTCAGGGCTCGGGGATTTATCCACTCTGACTTGCCTCAACACCCGTCTCCTTCAGGGACCGAGGGTAAACTTTGTCAGGGCCCGGGGATTTATCCACTCTGACTTGCCTCAACAACAGTCTCCTTCAGGGACCAGGGTAAACCCTGTCAGGGCTTGGGGATTTATCCACTTTGACAAGCCTCAACACCAGTCTCCTTCAGGGACCGAGGGTAAACCCTGTCAGGGCCGGGGGATATATCCACTCTGACTTGCCTCAACACCCGTCTCCTTCTTGGACCGAGGGTAAACCCTGTCAGGGTCCGGCGATTTATCCACTCTGACTTGCCTCAACACCAGTCTCCTTCAGGGACCGAGGGTAAACCCTATCAGGGCCTGGGGATTTACCCACACTGAATTGCCTCAACACCAGTCTCCTTCAGGGACCGAGGGTAAACCCTGTCAGGGCCCGGGGATTTATCCACTCTGACTTGCCTCAACACCAGTCTCCTTCAGGGACATAGGGTTAACCCTGTCAGGGCCCAGGGATTTATCCACTCTGACTTGCCTCAACACCAGTCTCCTTCAGGATCCGAGGGTAAACCCTGTCAGGGCCTGGGGATTTATGCACCGTGACTTGCCTCAACACCAGTCTCCTTCAGGGACCGAGGGTAAACCCAGTCAGGGCCCGGGGATTTATCCACTCTGACTTGCATCAACACCCGTCTCCTTCAGGGACCGAGGGTAAACTTTGTCAGGGCCCGGGGATTTATCCACTCTGACTTGCCTCAACACCAGTCTCCTTCAGGGACCGAGGGTAAACCCTATCAGGGCCTGGGGATTTACCCACACTGAATTGCCTCAACACCAGTCTCCTTCAGGGACCGAGGGTAAACCCTGTCAGGGCCCGGGGATTTATCCACTCTGACTTGCCTCAACACCAGTCTCCTTCAGGGACCGAGGGTAAACCCTGTCAGGGCCCGGGGATTTATCCACTCTGACTTGCCTCAACACCAGTCTCCTTCAGGGACATAGGGTTAACCCTGTCAGGGCCTGGGGATTTATGCACTCTGACTTGCCTCAACACCAGTCTCCTTCAGGGACCGAGGGTAAACCCTGTCAGGGCCCGGGGAATTATCCGCTCTGACTTGCCTCAACACCAGTCTCCTTCAGGGACCGAGGGTAAACCCTGTCAGGGCCCGGGGATTTATCCACTCTGACTTGCCTCAACACCAGTCTCCTTCAGGGACCGAGGGTAAACCCTGTCAGGGCCCGGGGATTTATCCACTCTGACTTGCCTCAACACCAGTCTCCTTCAGGGACAGAGGGTAAACCCTGTCAGGGCCCGGGGAATTATCCGCTCTGACTTGCCTCAACACCAGTCTCCTTCAGGGACCGAGGGTAAACCCTGTCAGGGCCTGGGGATTTATCCATTCTGACTTGCCTCAACACCAGTCTCCTTCAGGGACCGAGGGTAAACCCTGTCAGGGCCCGGGGATTTATCCGCTCTGACTTGCCTCAACACCAGTCTCCTTCAGGGACCGAGGGTAAACCCTGTCAGGGCCCGGGGATTTATCCACTCTGACTTGCCTCAACACCAGTCTCCTTCAGGGACAGAGGGTAAACCCTGTCAGGGCCTGGGGATTTATCCACTCTGCCTTGCCTCAACACCAGTCTCCTTCAGGGAACGAGGGTAAACACTGTCAGGGCCCGGGGATTTATCCACTCTGACTTGCCTCAACACCAGTCTCCCTCAGGGACCGAGGGTAAACCCTGTCAGGGCCCGGGGATTTATCCGCTCTGACTTGCCTCAACACCAGTCTCCTTCAGGGACCGAGGGTAAACCCTGTCAGGGCCCGGGGATTTATCCACTCTGACTTGCCTCAACACCAGTCTCCTTCAGTGACCGAGGGTAAACCCTGTCAGGGCCCGGGGATTTATCCACTCTGACTTGCCTCAACACCAGTCTCCTTCAGGGACAGAGGGTAAACCCTGTCAGGGCCCGGGGAATTATCCGCTCTGACTTGCCTCAACACCAGTCTCCTTCAGGGACCGAGGGTAAACCCTGTCAGGGCCTGGGGATTTATCCACTCTGACTTGCCTCAACACCAGTCTCCTTCAGGGACCAGGGTAAACCCTGTCAGGGCTTGGGGATTTATCCACTTTGACAAGCCTCAACACCAGTCTCCTTCAGGGACCGAGGGTAAACCCTGTCAGGGCCCGGGGATATATCCACTCTGACTTGCCTCAACACCCGTCTCCTTCTTGGACAGAGGGTAAACCCTGTCAGGGTCCGGCGATTTATCCACTCTGACTTGCCTCAACACCAGTCTCTTTCAGGGACCGAGGGTAAACCCTGTCAGGGCCCGGGGATTTATCCACCGTGACTTGCCTCAACACCAGTCTCCTTCAGGGACCGAGGGTAAACCCTGTCAGGGCCCGGGGAATTATCCGCTCTGACTTGCCTCAACACCAGTCTCCTTCAGGGACCGAGGGTAAACCCTGTCAGGGCCTGGGGATTTATCCGCTCTGACTTGCCTCAACACCAGTCTCCTTCAGGGACAGAGGGTAAACCCTGTCAGGACCCGGGGATTTATCCACTCTGACTTGCCTCAACACCAGTCTCCTTCAGGGACCGAGGGTAAACCCTGTCAGGTCCCGGGGATTTACCCACTCTGAATTGCCTCAACACCAGTCTCCTTCAGGGACAGAGGGTAAACCATGTCAGTGCCCGGGGTTTTATCCACTCTGACTTGCCTCAACACCAGTCTGCTTCAGGGACCGAGGGTAAACACTGTCAGCGCCCGGGGATTTATCCAATCTGACTTGCCTCAACACCAGTCTCCTTCAGGGACCGAGGGTAAACACTGTCAGGGCCCGGGGATTTATCCACCCTGACTTGCCTCAACACCAGTCTCCTTCAGGGACCGAGGGTAATCCCTGTCAGGGCCCGGGGATTTATCCACTCTGACTTGCCTCAACACCCGTCTCCTTCAGGGACCGAGGGTAAACCCTGTCAGGGCCCGGGGATTTATCCACCCTGACTTGCCTCAACACCAGTCTCCTTCAGGGACCGAGGGTAAACACTGTCAGGGCCCGGGGATTTATCCACCCTGACTTGCCTCAACACCCGTCTCCTTCAGGGACCGAGGGTAAACCCTGTCAGGGCCCGGTGATTTATCCATTCTGACTTGCCTCAACACCAGTGTCCTTCAGGGACCGAGGGTAAACACTGTCAGGGCCCGGGGATTTATCCACTCTGACTTGCCTCAACACCCGTCTCCTTCAGGGACCGAGGGTAAACCCTGTCAGGGCCCGGGGATTTATCCACTCTGACTTGCCTCAACAACAGTCTCCTTCAGGGACCAGGGTAAACCCTGTCAGGGCTTGGGGATTTATCCACTTTGACAAGCCTCAACACCAGTCTCCTTCAGGGACCGAGGGTAAACCCTGTCAGGGCCCGGGGATATATCCACTCTGACTTGCCTCAACACCCGTCTCCTTCTTGGACCGAGGGTAAACACTGTCAGGGTCCGGCGATTTATCCACTCTGACTTGCCTCAACACCAGTCTCCTTCAGGGACCGAGGGTAAACCCTATCAGGGCCTGGGGATTTACCCACACTGAATTGCCTCAACACCAGTCTCCTTCAGGGACCGAGGGTAAACCCTGTCAGGGCCCGGGGATTTATCCACTCTGACTTGCCTCAACACCAGTCTCCTTCAGGGACCGAGGGTAAACCCTGTCGGGGCCCGGGGATTTATCCACTCTGACTTGCCTCAACACCAGTCTCCTTCAGGGACCGAGGGTTAACCCTGTCAGGGCCTGGGGATTTATCCACTCTGACTTGCCTCAACACCAGTCTCCTTCAGGTACCGAGGGTTAACCCTGTCAGGGCCTGGGGATTTATCCACTCTGACTTGCCTCAACACCAGTCTCCTTCAGGGACAGAGGGTAAACCCTGTCAGGGCCCGGGGAATTATCCGCTCTGACTTGCCTCAACACCAGTCTCCTTCAGGGACCGAGGGTAAACCCTGTCAGGGCCTGGGGATTTATCCGCTCTGACTTGCCTCAACACCAGTCTCCTTCAGGGACAGAGGGTAAACCCTGTCAGGGCCTGGGGATTTATCCACTCTGACTTGCCTCAACACCAGTCTCCTTCAGGGACCGAGGGTAAACCGTGTCAGGTCCCGGGGATTTATCCACTCTGACTTGCCTCAACACCAGTCTCCTTCAGGGAACGAGGGTAATCCCTGTCAGGGCCTGGGGATTTATCCACTCTGACTTGCCTCAACACCGTCTCCTTCAGGGACCAAGGGTAATCCCTGTCAGGGCCTGGGGATTTATCCACTCTGACAAGCCTCAACACCCGTCTCCTTCAGGGTCCGAGGGTAAACCCTCTCAGGGCCTGGGGATTTATCCACCGTGACTTGCCTCAACACCAGTCTCCTTCAGGGACCGAGGGTAAACCCAGTCAGGGCTCGGGGATTTATCCACTCTGACTTGCCTCAACACCCGTCTCCTTCAGGGACCGAGGGTAAACTTTGTCAGGGCCCGGGGATTTATCCACTCTGACTTGCCTCAACAACAGTCTCCTTCAGGGACCAGGGTAAACCCTGTCAGGGCTTGGGGATTTATCCACTTTGACAAGCCTCAACACCAGTCTCCTTCAGGGACCGAGGGTAAACCCTGTCAGGGCCGGGGGATATATCCACTCTGACTTGCCTCAACACCCGTCTCCTTCTTGGACCGAGGGTAAACCCTGTCAGGGTCCGGCGATTTATCCACTCTGACTTGCCTCAACACCAGTCTCCTTCAGGGACCGAGGGTAAACCCTATCAGGGCCTGGGGATTTACCCACACTGAATTGCCTCAACACCAGTCTCCTTCAGGGACCGAGGGTAAACCCTGTCAGGGCCCGGGGATTTATCCACTCTGACTTGCCTCAACACCAGTCTCCTTCAGGGACATAGGGTTAACCCTGTCAGGGCCCAGGGATTTATCCACTCTGACTTGCCTCAACACCAGTCTCCTTCAGGATCCGAGGGTAAACCCTGTCAGGGCCTGGGGATTTATGCACCGTGACTTGCCTCAACACCAGTCTCCTTCAGGGACCGAGGGTAAACCCAGTCAGGGCCCGGGGATTTATCCACTCTGACTTGCATCAACACCCGTCTCCTTCAGGGACCGAGGGTAAACTTTGTCAGGGCCCGGGGATTTATCCACTCTGACTTGCCTCAACAACAGTCTCCTTCAGGGACCGAGGGTAAACCCTATCAGGGCCTGGGGATTTACCCACACTGAATTGCCTCAACACCAGTCTCCTTCAGGGACCGAGGGTAAACCCTGTCAGGGCCCGGGGATTTATCCACTCTGACTTGCCTCAACACCAGTCTCCTTCAGGGACCGAGGGTAAACCCTGTCAGGGCCCGGGGATTTATCCACTCTGACTTGCCTCAACACCAGTCTCCTTCAGGGACATAGGGTTAACCCTGTCAGGGCCTGGGGATTTATGCACTCTGACTTGCCTCAACACCAGTCTCCTTCAGGGACCGAGGGTAAACCCTGTCAGGGCCCGGGGAATTATCCGCTCTGACTTGCCTCAACACCAGTCTCCTTCAGGGACCGAGGGTAAACCCTGTCAGGGCCCGGGGATTTATCCACTCTGACTTGCCTCAACACCAGTCTCCTTCAGGGACCGAGGGTAAACCCTGTCAGGGCCCGGGGATTTATCCACTCTGACTTGCCTCAACACCAGTCTCCTTCAGGGACAGAGGGTAAACCCTGTCAGGGCCCGGGGAATTATCCGCTCTGACTTGCCTCAACACCAGTCTCCTTCAGGGACCGAGGGTAAACCCTGTCAGGGCCTGGGGATTTATCCATTCTGACTTGCCTCAACACCAGTCTCCTTCAGGGACCGAGGGTAAACCCTGTCAGGGCCCGGGGATTTATCCGCTCTGACTTGCCTCAACACCAGTCTCCTTCAGGGACCGAGGGTAAACCCTGTCAGGGCCCGGGGATTTATCCACTCTGACTTGCCTCAACACCAGTCTCCTTCAGGGACAGAGGGTAAACCCTGTCAGGGCCTGGGGATTTATCCACTCTGCCTTGCCTCAACACCAGTCTCCTTCAGGGAACGAGGGTAAACACTGTCAGGGCCCGGGGATTTATCCACTCTGACTTGCCTCAACACCAGTCTCCCTCAGGGACCGAGGGTAAACCCTGTCAGGGCCCGGGGATTTATCCGCTCTGACTTGCCTCAACACCAGTCTCCTTCAGGGACCGAGGGTAAACCCTGTCAGGGCCCGGGGATTTATCCACTCTGACTTGCCTCAACACCAGTCTCCTTCAGTGACCGAGGGTAAACCCTGTCAGGGCCCGGGGATTTATCCACTCTGACTTGCCTCAACACCAGTCTCCTTCAGGGACAGAGGGTAAACCCTGTCAGGGCCCGGGGAATTATCCGCTCTGACTTGCCTCAACACCAGTCTCCTTCAGGGACCGAGGGTAAACCCTGTCAGGGCCTGGGGATTTATCCACTCTGACTTGCCTCAACACCAGTCTCCTTCAGGGACCAGGGTAAACCCTGTCAGGGCTTGGGGATTTATCCACTTTGACAAGCCTCAACACCAGTCTCCTTCAGGGACCGAGGGTAAACCCTGTCAGGGCCCGGGGATATATCCACTCTGACTTGCCTCAACACCCGTCTCCTTCTTGGACAGAGGGTAAACCCTGTCAGGGTCCGGCGATTTATCCACTCTGACTTGCCTCAACACCAGTCTCTTTCAGGGACCGAGGGTAAACCCTGTCAGGGCCCGGGGATTTATCCACCGTGACTTGCCTCAACACCAGTCTCCTTCAGGGACCGAGGGTAAACCCTGTCAGGGCCCGGGGAATTATCCGCTCTGACTTGCCTCAACACCAGTCTCCTTCAGGGACCGAGGGTAAACCCTGTCAGGGCCTGGGGATTTATCCGCTCTGACTTGCCTCAACACCAGTCTCCTTCAGGGACAGAGGGTAAACCCTGTCAGGGCCCGGGGAATTATCCGCTCTGACTTGCCTCAACACCAGTCTCCTTCAGGGACAGAGGGTAAACCCTGTCAGGGCCCGGGGATTTATCCACTCTGACTTGCCTCAACACCAGTCTCCTTCAGGGACCGAGGGTAAACCCTGTCAGGGCCCGGGGATTTATCCACTCTGACTTGCCTCAACACCAGTCTCCTTCAGGGACCGAGGGTAAACCCTGTCAGGGCCCGGGGATTTATCCACTCTGACTTGCCTCAACACCAGTCTCCTTCAGGGAACGAGGGTAAACACTGTCAGGGCCCAGGGATTTATCCACTCTGACTTGCCTCAACACCAGTCTCCTTCAGGATCCGAGGGTAAACCCTGTCAGGGCCTGGGGATTTATCCACTCTGACTTGCCTCAACACCGTCTCCTTCAGGGACCAAGGGTAAACCCTCTCAGGGCCTGGGGATTTATCCACCGTGACTTGCCTCAACACCAGTCTCCTTCAGGGACCGAGGGTAAACCCAGTCAGGGCCCGGGGATTTATCCACTCTGACTTGCATCAACACCCGTCTCCTTCAGGGACCGAGGGTAAACCCTATCAGGGCCTGGGGATTTACCCACACTGAATTGCCTCAACACCAGTCTCCTTCAGGGACCGAGGGTAAACCCTGTCAGGGCCCGGGGATTTATCCACTCTGACTTGCCTCAACACCAGTCTCCTTCAGGGACCGAGGGTAAACCCTGTCAGGGCCCGGGGATTTATCCACTCTGACTTGCCTCAACACCAGTCTCCTTCAGGGACATAGGGTTAACCCTGTCAGGGCCTGGGGATTTATGCACTCTGACTTGCCTCAACACCAGTCTCCTTCAGGGACCGAGGGTAAACCCTGTCAGGGCCCGGGGAATTATCCGCTCTGACTTGCCTCAACACCAGTCTCCTTCAGGGACCGAGGGTAAACCCTGTCAGGGCCCGGGGATTTATCCACTCTGACTTGCCTCAACACCAGTCTCCTTCAGGGACCGAGGGTAAACCCTGTCAGGGCCCGGGGATTTATACACTCTGACTTGCCTCAACACCAGTCTCCTTCAGGGACAGAGGGTAAACCCTGTCAGGGCCCGGGGAATTATCCGCTCTGACTTGCCTCAACACCAGTCTCCTTCAGGGACCGAGGGTAAACCCTGTCAGGGCCTGGGGATTTATCCATTCTGACTTGCCTCAACACCAGTCTCCTTCAGGGACCGAGGGTAAACCCTGTCAGGGCCTGGGGATTTATGCACTCTGACTTGCCTCAACACCAGTCTCCTTCAGGGACCGAGGGTTAACCCTGTCAGGGCCCGGGGATTTATCCACTCTGACTTGCCTCAACACCAGTCTCCGTCAGGGACAGAGGGTAAACCCTGTCAGGGCCCGGGGAATTATCCGCTCTGACTTGCCTCAACACCAGTCTCCTTCAGGGACCGAGGGTAAACCCTGTCAGGGCCTGGGGATTTATCCGCTCTGACTTGCCTCAACACCAGTCTCCTTCAGGGACAGAGGGTAAACCCTGTCAGGGCCCGCGGAATTATCCGCTCTGACTTGCCTCAACACCAGTCTCCTTCAGGGACAGAGGGTAAACCCTGTCAGGGCCCGGGGATTTATCCACTCTGACTTGCCTCAACACCAGTCTCCTTCAGGGACCGAGGGTAAACCCTGTCAGGGCCCGGGGATTTATACACTCTGACTTGCCTCAACACCAGTCTCCTTCAGGGACCGAGGGTAAACCCTGTCAGGGCCCGGGGATTTATCCACTCTGACTTGCCTCAACACCAGTCTCCTTCAGGGACAGAGGGTAAACCCTGTCAGGGCCTGGGGATTTATCCACTCTGCCTTGCCTCAACACCAGTCTCCTTCAGGGAACCAGGGTAAACACTGTCAGGGCCCAGGGATTTATCCACTCTGACTTGCCTCAACACCAGTCTCCTTCAGGATCCGAGGGTAAACCCTGTCAGGGCCTGGGGATTTATCCACTCTGACTTGCCTCAACACCGTCTCCTTCAGGGACCAAGGGTAAACCCTCTCAGGGCCTGGTGATTTATCCACCGTGACTTGCCTCAACACCAGTCTCCTTCAGGGACCGAGGGTAAACCCAGTCAGGGCCCGGGGATTTATCCACTCTGACTTGCCTCAACACCAGTCTCCTTCAGGGACAGAGGGTAAACCCTGTCAGGGCCCGGGGAATTATCCGCTCTGACTTGCCTCAACACCAGTCTCCTTCAGGGACCGAGGGTAAACCCTGTCAGGGCCTGGGGATTTATCCACTCTGACTTGCCTCAACACCAGTCTCCTTCAGGGACCGAGGGTAAACCCTCTCAGGGCCCGGGGATTTATCCGCTCTGACTTGCCTCAACACCAGTCTCCTTCAGGGACCGAGGGTAAACCCTGTCAGGGCCTGGGGATTTATCCACTCTGACTTGCCTCAACACCAGTCTCCTTCAGTGACCGAGGGTAAACCCTGTCAGGGCCCGGGGATTTATCCACTCTGACTTGCCTCAACACCAGTCTCCTTCAGGGACGGAGTGTAAACCGTGTCAGGGCCCGGGGATTTATCCACTCTGACTTGCCTCAACACCAGTCTCCTTCAGGGACCGAGGGTAATCCCTGTCAGGTCCTGGGGATTTATCCACCGTGACTTGTCTCAACACCAGTCTCCTTCAGGGACCGAGGGTAAACCCTGTCAGGGCCCGGGGATTTATCCACCGTGACTTGTCTCAACACCAGTCTCCTTCAGGGACCGAGGGTAAACCCTGTCAGGGCCTGGGGATTTATCCACCGTGACTTGCCTCAACACCAGTCTCTTTCAGGGACCGAGGGTAAACCCAGTCAGGGCCCGGGGATTTATCCACTCTGACTTGCCTCAACACCAGTCTCTTTCAGGGACCGAGGGTAAACCCTGTCAGGGCCCGGGGATTTATCCACTCTGACTTGCCTCAACACCCGTCTACTTCAGGGACCGAGGGTAAACCCTGTCAGGGCCCGGGGATTTATCCACTCTGACTTGCCTCAACACCAGTCCCCTTCAGGGACCGAGGGTAAACCCTGTCAGTGCCCGAGGATTTATCCACTCTGACTGGTTTCAACACCCGTCTCCTTCAGGGACCGAGGGTAAACCCTGTCAGGTTCCGGGGATTTATCCACTCTGACTTGCCTCAACACCAGTCTGCTTCAAGGACCGAGGGTAAACCCTGTCAGGGCCCGGGGATTTACCCACTCTGAATTGCCTCAACACCCGTCTCCTTCAGGGTCCGAGGGTAAACCCTGTCAGGGCCTAGGGATTTATACACCGTGACGTGCCTCAACACCCGTCTCCTTCAGGGACCGAGGGTAAACCCTGTCAGGACCCGGGGATTTATCCACTCTGACTTGCCTCAACACCAGTCTCCTTCAGGGACCGAGGGTAAACCCTGTCAGGTCCCGGGGATTTACCCACTCTGAATTGCCTCAACACCAGTCTCCTTCAGGGACAGAGGGTAAAGCATGTCAGTGCCCGGGGTTTTATCCACTCTGACTTGCCTCAACACCAGTCTGCTTCAGGGACCGAGGGTAAACACTGTCAGCGCCCGGGGATTTATCCAATCTGACTTGCCTCAACACCAGTCTCCTTCAGGGACCGAGGGTAAACACTGTCAGGGCCCGGGGATTTATCCACCCTGACTTGCCTCAACACCAGTCTCCTTCAGGGACCGAGGGTAATCCCTGTCAGGGCCCGGGGATTTATCCACTCTGACTTGCCTCAACACCCGTCTCCTTCAGGGACCGAGGGTAAACCCTGTCAGGGCCCGGGGATTTATCCACCCTGACTTGCCTCAACACCAGTCTCCTTCAGGGACCGAGGGTAAACACTGTCAGGGCCCGGGGATTTATCCACCCTGACTTGCCTCAACACCCGTATCCTTCAGGGACCGAGGGTAAACCCTGTCAGGGCCCGGTGATTTATCCATTCTGACTTGCCTCAACACCAGTGTCCTTCAGGGACCGAGGGTAAACACTGTCAGGGCCCGGGGATTTATCCACTCTGACTTGCCTCAACACCCGTCTCCTTCAGGGACCGAGGGTAAACCCTGTCAGGGCCCGGGGATTTATCCACTCTGACTTGCCTCAACAACAGTCTCCTTCAGGGACCAGGGTAAACCCTGTCAGGGCTTGGGGATTTATCCACTTTGACAAGCCTCAACACCAGTCTCCTTCAGGGACCGAGGGTAAACCCTGTCAGGGCCCGGGGATATATCCACTCTGACTTGCCTCAACACCCGTCTCCTTCTTGGACCGAGGGTAAACACTGTCAGGGTCCGGCGATTTATCCACTCTGACTTGCCTCAACACCAGTCTCCTTCAGGGACCGAGGGTAAACCCTATCAGGGCCTGGGGATTTACCCACACTGAATTGCCTCAACACCAGTCTCCTTCAGGGACCGAGGGTAAACCCTGTCAGGGCCCGGGGATTTATCCACTCTGACTTGCCTCAACACCAGTCTCCTTCAGGGACCGAGGGTAAACCCTGTCAGGGCCCGGGGATTTATCCACTCTGACTTGCCTCAACACCAGTCTCCTTCAGGGACCGAGGGTTAACCCTGTCAGGGCCTGGGGATTTATCCACTCTGACTTGCCTCAACACCAGTCTCCTTCAGGTACCGAGGGTTAACCCTGTCAGGGCCTGGGGATTTATCCACTCTGACTTGCCTCAACACCAGTCTCCTTCAGGGACATAGGGTAAACCCTGTCAGGGCCCGGGGAATTATCCGCTCTGACTTGCCTCAACACCAGTCTCCTTCAGGGACCGAGGGTAAACCCTGTCAGGGCCTGGGGATTTATCCGCTCTGACTTGCCTCAACACCAGTCTCCTTCAGGGACAGAGGGTAAACCCTGTCAGGGCCTGGGGATTTATCCACTCTGACTTGCCTCAACACCAGTCTCCTTCAGGGACCGAGGGTAAACCGTGTCAGGTCCCGGGGATTTATCCACTCTGACTTGCCTCAACACCAGTCTCCTTCAGGGAACGAGGGTAATCCCTGTCAGGGCCTGGGGATTTATCCACTCTGACTTGCCTCAACACCGTCTCCTTCAGGGACCAAGGGTAATCCCTGTCAGGGCCTGGGGATTTATCCACTCTGACAAGCCTCAACACCCGTCTCCTTCAGGGTCCGAGGGTAAACCCTCTCAGGGCCTGGGGATTTATCCACCGTGACTTGCCTCAACACCAGTCTCCTTCAGGGACCGAGGGTAAACCCAGTCAGGGCTCGGGGATTTATCCACTCTGACTTGCCTCAAACCAGTCTCCTTCAGGGACCAGGGTAAACCCTGTCAGGGCTTGGGGATTTATCCACTTTGACAAGCCTCAACACCAGTCTCCTTCAGGGACCGAGGGTAAACCCTGTCAGGGCCGGGGGATATATCCACTCTGACTTGCCTCAACACCCGTCTCCTTCTTGGACCGAGGGTAAACCCTGTCAGGGTCCGGCGATTTATCCACTCTGACTTGCCTGAACACCAGTCTCCTTCAGGGACCGAGGGTAAACCCTATCAGGGCCTGGGGATTTACCCACACTGAATTGCCTCAACACCAGTCTCCTTCAGGGACCGAGGGTAAACCCTGTCAGGGCCCGGGGATTTATCCACTCTGACTTGCCTCAACACCAGTCTCCTTCAGGGACATAGGGTTAACCCTGTCAGGGCCCAGGGATTTATCCACTCTGACTTGCCTCAACACCAGTCTCCTTCAGGATCCGAGGGTAAACCCTGTCAGGGCCTGGGGATTTATGCACCGTGACTTGCCTCAACACCAGTCTCCTTCAGGGACCGAGGGTAAACCCAGTCAGGGCCCGGGGATTTATCCACTCTGACTTGCATCAACACCCGTCTCCTTCAGGGACCGAGGGTAAACTTTGTCAGGGCCCGGGGATTTATCCACTCTGACTTGCCTCAACAACAGTCTCCTTCAGGGACCGAGGGTAAACCCTATCAGGGCCTGGGGATTTACCCACACTGAATTGCCTCAACACCAGTCTCCTTCAGGGACCGAGGGTAAACCCTGTCAGGGCCCGGGGATTTATCCACTCTGACTTGCCTCAACACCAGTCTCCTTCAGGGACCGAGGGTAAACCCTGTCAGGGCCCGGGGATTTATCCACTCTGACTTGCCTCAACACCAGTCTCCTTCAGGGACATAGGGTTAACCCTGTCAGGGCCTGGGGATTTATGCACTCTGACTTGCCTCAACACCAGTCTCCTTCAGGGACCGAGGGTAAACCCTGTCAGGGCCCGGGGAATTATCCGCTCTGACTTGCCTCAACACCAGTCTCCTTCAGGGACCGAGGGTAAACCCTGTCAGGGCCCGGGGATTTATCCACTCTGACTTGCCTCAACACCAGTCTCCTTCAGGGACCGAGGGTAAACCCTGTCAGGGCCCGGGGATTTATCCACTCTGACTTGCCTCAACACCAGTCTCCTTCAGGGACAGAGGGTAAACCCTGTCAGGGCCCGGGGAATTATCCGCTCTGACTTGCCTCAACACCAGTCTCCTTCAGGGACCGAGGGTAAACCCTGTCAGGGCCTGGGGATTTATCCATTCTGACTTGCCTCAACACCAGTCTCCTTCAGGGACCGAGGGTAAACCCTGTCAGGGCCCGGGGATTTATCCGCTCTGACTTGCCTCAACACCAGTCTCCTTCAGGGACCGAGGGTAAACCCTGTCAGGGCCCGGGGATTTATCCACTCTGACTTGCCTCAACACCAGTCTCCTTCAGGGACAGAGGGTAAACCCTGTCAGGGCCTGGGGATTTATCCACTCTGCCTTGCCTCAACACCAGTCTCCTTCAGGGAACGAGGGTAAACACTGTCAGGGCCCGGGGATTTATCCACTCTGACTTGCCTCAACACCAGTCTCCCTCAGGGACCGAGGGTAAACCCTGTCAGGGCCCGGGGATTTATCCGCTCTGACTTGCCTCAACACCAGTCTCCTTCAGGGACCGAGGGTAAACCCTGTCAGGGCCCGGGGATTTATCCACTCTGACTTGCCTCAACACCAGTCTCCTTCAGTGACCGAGGGTAAACCCTGTCAGGGCCCGGGGATTTATCCACTCTGACTTGCCTCAACACCAGTCTCCTTCAGGGACAGAGGGTAAACCCTGTCAGGGCCCGGGGAATTATCCGCTCTGACTTGCCTCAACACCAGTCTCCTTCAGGGACCGAGGGTAAACCCTGTCAGGGCCTGGGGATTTATCCACTCTGACTTGCCTCAACACCAGTCTCCTTCAGGGACCAGGGTAAACCCTGTCAGGGCTTGGGGATTTATCCACTTTGACAAGCCTCAACACCAGTCTCCTTCAGGGACCGAGGGTAAACCCTGTCAGGGCCCGGGGATATATCCACTCTGACTTGCCTCAACACCCGTCTCCTTCTTGGACAGAGGGTAAACCCTGTCAGGGTCCGGCGATTTATCCACTCTGACTTGCCTCAACACCCGTCTCTTTCAGGGACCGAGGGTAAACCCTGTCAGGGCCCGGGGATTTATCCACCGTGACTTGCCTCAACACCAGTCTCCTTCAGGGACCGAGGGTAAACCCTGTCAGGGCCCGGGGAATTATCCGCTCTGACTTGCCTCAACACCAGTCTCCTTCAGGGACCGAGGGTAAACCCTGTCAGGGCCTGGGGATTTATCCGCTCTGACTTGCCTCAACACCAGTCTCCTTCAGGGACAGAGGGTAAACCCTGTCAGGGCCCGGGGAATTATCCGCTCTGACTTGCCTCAACACCAGTCTCCTTCAGGGACAGAGGGTAAACCCTGTCAGGGCCCGGGGATTTATCCACTCTGACTTGGCTCAACACCAGTCTCCTTCAGGGACCGAGGGTAAACCCTGTCAGGGCCCGGGGATTTATCCACTCTGACTTGCCTCAACACCAGTCTCCTTCAGGGACCGAGGGTAAACCCTGTCAGGGCCCGGGGATTTATCCACTCTGACTTGCCTCAACACCAGTCTCCTTCAGGGAACGAGGGTAAACACTGTCAGGGCCCAGGGATTTATCCACTCTGACTTGCCTCAACACCAGTCTCCTTCAGGATCCGAGGGTAAACCCTGTCAGGGCCTGGGGATTTATCCACTCTGACTTGCCTCAACACCGTCTCCTTCAGGGACCAAGGGTAAACCCTCTCAGGGCCTGGGGATTTATCCACCGTGACTTGCCTCAACACCAGTCTCCTTCAGGGACCGAGGGTAAACCCAGTCAGGGCCCGGGGATTTATCCACTCTGACTTGCATCAACACCCGTCTCCTTCAGGGACCGAGGGTAAACCCTATCAGGGCCTGGGGATTTACCCACACTGAATTGCCTCAACACCAGTCTCCTTCAGGGACCGAGGGTAAACCCTGTCAGGGCCCGGGGATTTATCCACTCTGACTTGCCTCAACACCAGTCTCCTTCAGGGACCGAGGGTAAACCCTGTCAGGGCCCGGGGATTTATCCACTCTGACTTGCCTCAACACCAGTCTCCTTCAGGGACATAGGGTTAACCCTGTCAGGGCCTGGGGATTTATGCACTCTGACTTGCCTCAACACCAGTCTCCTTCAGGGACCGAGGGTAAACCCTGTCAGGGCCCGGGGAATTATCCGCTCTGACTTGCCTCAACACCAGTCTCCTTCAGGGACCGAGGGTAAACCCTGTCAGGGCCCGGGGATTTATCCACTCTGACTTGCCTCAACACCAGTCTCCTTCAGGGACCGAGGGTAAACCCTGTCAGGGCCCGGGGATTTATCCACTCTGACTTGCCTCAACACCAGTCTCCTTCAGGGACAGAGGGTAAACCCTGTCAGGGCCCGGGGAATTATCCGCTCTGACTTGCCTCAACACCAGTCTCCTTCAGGGACCGAGGGTAAACCCTGTCAGGGCCTGGGGATTTATCCATTCTGACTTGCCTCAACACCAGTCTCCTTCAGGGACCGAGGGTAAACCCTGTCAGGGCCCGGGGATTTATCCGCTCTGACTTGCCTCAACACCAGTCTCCTTCAGGGACCGAGGGTAAACCCTGTCAGGGCCCGGGGATTTATCCACTCTGACTTGCCTCAACACCAGTCTCCTTCAGGGACAGAGGGTAAACCCTGTCAGGGCCTGGGGATTTATCCACTCTGCCTTGCCTCAACACCAGTCTCCTTCAGGGAACGAGTGTAAACACTGTCAGGGCCCGGGGATTTATCCACTCTGACTTGCCTCAACACCAGTCTCCCTCAGGGACCGAGGGTAAACCCTGTCAGGGCCCGGGGATTTATCCGCTCTGACTTGCCTCAACACCAGTCTCCTTCAGGGACCGAGGGTAAACCCTGTCAGGGCCCGGGGATTTATCCACTCTGACTTGCCTCAAAACCAGTCTCCTTCAGTGACCGAGGGTAAACCCTGTCAGGGCCCGGGGATTTATCCACTCTGACTTGCCTCAACACCAGTCTCCTTCAGGGACAGAGGGTAAACCCTGTCAGGGCCCGGGGAATTATCCGCTCTGACTTGCCTCAACACCAGTCTCCTTCAGGGACCGAGGGTAAACCCTGTCAGGGCCTGGGGATTTATCCACTCTGACTTGCCTCAACACCAGTCTCCTTCAGGGACCAGGGTAAACCCTGTCAGGGCTTGGGGATTTATCCACTTTGACAAGCCTCAACACCAGTCTCCTTCAGGGACCGAGGGTAAACCCTGTCAGGGCCCGGGGATATATCCACTCTGACTTGCCTCAACACCCGTCTCCTTCTTGGACAGAGGGTAAACCCTGTCAGGGTCCGGCGATTTATCCACTCTGACTTGCCTCAACACCAGTCTCTTTCAGGGACCGAGGGTAAACCCTGTCAGGGCCCGGGGATTTATCCACCGTGACTTGCCTCAACACCAGTCTCCTTCAGGGACCGAGGGTAAACCCTGTCAGGGCCCGGGGAATTATCCGCTCTGACTTGCCTCAACACCAGTCTCCTTCAGGGACCGAGGGTAAACCCTGTCAGGGCCTGGGGATTTATCCGCTCTGACTTGCCTCAACACCAGTCTCCTTCAGGGACAGAGGGTAAACCCTGTCAGGGCCCGGGGAATTATCCGCTCTGACTTGCCTCAACACCAGTCTCCTTCAGGGACAGAGGGTAAACCCTGTCAGGGCCCGGGGATTTATCCACTCTGACTTGCCTCAACACCAGTCTCCTTCAGGGACCGAGGGTAAACCCTGTCAGGGCCCGGGGATTTATCCACTCTGACTTGCCTCAACACCAGTCTCCTTCAGGGACCGAGGGTAAACCCTGTCAGGGCCCGGGGATTTATCCACTCTGACTTGCCTCAACACCAGTCTCCTTCAGGGACAGAGGGTAAACCCTGTCAGGGCCTGGGGATTTATCCACTCTGCCTTGCCTCAACACCAGTCTCCTTCAGGGAACGAGGGTAAACACTGTCAGGGCCCAGGGATTTATCCACTCTGACTTGCCTCAACACCAGTCTCCTTCAGGATCCGAGGGTAAACCCTGTCAGGGCCTGGGGATTTATCCACTCTGACTTGCCTCAACAACAGTCTCCTTCAGGGACCGAGGGTAAACCCTATCAGGGCCTGGGGATTTACCCACACTGAATTGCCTCAACACCAGTCTCCTTCAGGGACCGAGGGTAAACCCTGTCAGGGCCCGGGGATTTATCCACTCTGACTTGCCTCAACACCAGTCTCCTTCAGGGACCGAGGGTAAACCCTGTCAGGGCCCTGGGATTTATCCACTCTGACTTGCCTCAACACCAGTCTCCTTCAGGGACATAGGGTTAACCCTGTCAGGGCCTGGGGATTTATGCACTCTGACTTGCCTCAACACCAGTCTCCTTCAGGGACCGAGGGTAAACCCTGTCAGGGCCCGGGGAATTATCCGCTCTGACTTGCCTCAACACCAGTCTCCTTCAGGGACCGAGGGTAAACCCTGTCAGGGCCCGGGGATTTATCCACTCTGACTTGCCTCAACACCAGTCTCCTTCAGGGACCGAGGGTAAACCCTGTCAGGGCCCGGGGATTTATCCACTCTGACTTGCCTCAACACCAGTCTCCTTCAGGGACAGAGGGTAAACCCTGTCAGGGCCCGGGGAATTATCCGCTCTGACTTGCCTCAACACCAGTCTCCTTCAGGGACCGAGGGTAAACCCTGTCAGGGCCTGGGGATTTATCCATTCTGACTTGCCTCAACACCAGTCTCCTTCAGGGACCGAGGGTAAACCCTGTCAGGGCCCGGGGATTTATCCGCTCTGACTTGCCTCAACACCAGTCTCCTTCAGGGACCGAGGGTAAACCCTGTCAGGGCCCGGGGATTTATCCACTCTGACTTGCCTCAACACCAGTCTCCTTCAGGGACAGAGGGTAAACCCTGTCAGGGCCTGGGGATTTATCCACTCTGCCTTGCCTCAACACCAGTCTCCTTCAGGGAACGAGGGTAAACACTGTCTGGGCCCGGGGATTTATCCACTCTGACTAGCCTCAACACCAGTCTCCCTCAGGGACCGAGGGTAAACCCTGTCAGGGCCCGGGGATTTATCCGCTCTGACTTGCCTCAACACCAGTCTCCTTCAGGGACCGAGGGTAAACCCTGTCAGGGCCCGGGGATTTATCCACTCTGACTTGCCTCAACACCAGTCTCCTTCAGTGACCGAGGGTAAACCCTGTCAGGGCCCGGGGATTTATCCACTCTGACTTGCCTCAACACCAGTCTCCTTCAGGGACAGAGGGTAAACCCTGTCAGGGCCCGGGGAATTATCCGCTCTGACTTGCCTCAACACCAGTCTCCTTCAGGGACCGAGGGTAAACCCTGTCAGGGCCTGGGGATTTATCCACTCTGACTTGCCTCAACACCAGTCTCCTTCAGGGACCAGGGTAAACCCTGTCAGGGCTTGGGGATTTATCCACTTTGACAAGCCTCAACACCAGTCTCCTTCAGGGACCGAGGGTAAACCCTGTCAGGGCCCGGGGATATATCCACTCTGACTTGCCTCAACACCCGTCTCCTTCTTGGACAGAGGGTAAACCCTGTCAGGGTCCGGCGATTTATCCACTCTGACTTGCCTCAACACCAGTCTCTTTCAGGGACCGAGGGTAAACCCTGTCAGGGCCCGGGGATTTATCCACCGTGACTTGCCTCAACACCAGTCTCCTTCAGGGACCGAGGGTAAACCCAGTCAGGGCTCGGGGATTTATCCACTCTGACTTGCCTCAACACCCGTCTCCTTCAGGGACCGAGGGTAAACTTTGTCAGGGCCCGGGGATTTATCCACTCTGACTTGCCTCAACAACAGTCTCCTTCAGGGACCAGGGTAAACCCTGTCAGGGCTTGGGGATTTATCCACTTTGACAAGCCTCAACACCAGTCTCCTTCAGGGACCGAGGGTAAACCCTGTCAGGGCCGGGGGATATATCCACTCTGACTTGCCTCAACACCCGTCTCCTTCTTGGACCGAGGGTAAACCCTGTCAGGGTCCGGCGATTTATCCACTCTGACTTGCCTGAACACCAGTCTCCTTCAGGGACCGAGGGTAAACCCTATCAGGGCCTGGGGATTTACCCACACTGAATTGCCTCAACACCTGTCTCCTTCAGGGACCGAGGGTAAACCCTGTCAGGGCCCGGGGATTTATCCACTCTGACTTGCCTCAACACCAGTCTCCTTCAGGGACATAGGGTTAACCCTGTCAGGGCCTGGGGATTTATGCACTCTGACTTGCCTCAACACCAGTCTCCTTCAGTGACCGAGGGTAAACCCTGTCAGGGCCCGGGGAATTATCCGCTCTGACTTGCCTCAACACCAGTCTCCTTCAGGGACCGAGGGTAAACCCTGTCAGGGCCTGGGGATTTATCCGCTCTGACTTGCCTCAACACCAGTCTCCTTCAGGGACAGAGGGTAAACCCTGTCAGGGCCCGGGGAATTATCCGCTCTGACTTGCCTCAACACCAGTCTCCTTCAGGGACAGAGGGTAAACCCTGTCAGGGCCCGGGGATTTATCCACTCTGACTTGCCTCAACACCAGTCTCCTTCAGGGACCGAGGGTAAACCCTGTCAGGGCCCGGGGATTTATCCACTCTGACTTGCCTCAACACCAGTCTCCTTCAGGGACCGAGGGTAAACCCTGTCAGGGCCCGGGGATTTATCCACTCTGACTTGCCTCAACACCAGTCTCCTTCAGGGACAGAGGGTAAACCCAGTCAGGGCTCGGGGATTTATCCACTCTGACTTGCCTCAACACCCGTCTCCTTCAGGGACCGAGGGTAAACTTTGTCAGGGCCCGGGGATTTATCCACTCTGACTTGCCTCAACAACAGTCTCCTTCAGGGACCAGGGTAAACCCTGTCAGGGCTTGGGGATTTATCCACTTTGACAAGCCTCAACACCAGTCTCCTTCAGGGACCGAGGGTAAACCCTGTCAGGGCCGGGGGATATATCCACTCTGACTTGCCTCAACACCCGTCTCCTTCTTGGACCGAGGGTAAACCCTGTCAGGGTCCGGCGATTTATCCACTCTGACTTGCCTCAACACCAGTCTCCTTCAGGGACCGAGGGTAAACCCTATCAGGGCCTGGGGATTTACCCACACTGAATTGCCTCAACACCAGTCTCCTTCAGGGACCGAGGGTAAACCCTGTCAGGGCCCGGGGATTTATCCACTCTGACTTGCCTCAACACCAGTCTCCTTCAGGGACCGAGGGTAAACCCTGTCAGGGCCTGGGGATTTATCCGCTCTGACTTGCCTCAACACCAGTCTCCTTCAGGGACAGAGGGTAAACCCTGTCAGGGCCCGGGGAATTATCCGCTCTGACTTGCCTCAACACCAGTCTCCTTCAGGGACAGAGGGTAAACCCTGTCAGGGCCCGGGGATTTATCCACTCTGACTTGCCTCAACACCAGTCTCCTTCAGGGACCGAGGGTAAACCCTGTCAGGGCCCGGGGATTTATCCACTCTGACTTGCCTCAACACCAGTCTCCTTCAGGGACCGAGGGTAAACCCTGTCAGGGCCCGGGGATTTATCCACTCTGACTTGCTTCAACACCAGTCTCCTTCAGGGACAGAGGGTAAACCCTGTCAGGGCCTGGGGATTTATCCACTCTGCCTTGCCTCAACACCAGTCTCCTTCAGGGAACGAGGGTAAACACTGTCAGGGCCGAGGGATTTATCCACTCTGACTTGCCTCAACACCAGTCTCCTTCAGGATACGAGGGTAAACCCTGTCAGGGCCTGGGGATTTATCCACTCTGACTTGCCTCAACACCGTCTCCTTCAGGGACCAAGGGTAAACCCTGTCAGGGCCCGGGGAATTATCCGCTCTGACTTGCCTCAACACCAGTCTCCTTCAGGGACCGAGGGTAAACCCTGTCAGGGCCTGGGGATTTATCCACTCTGACTTGCCTCAACACCAGTCTCCTTCAGGGACCAGGGTAAACCCTGTCAGGGCTTGGGGATTTATCCACTTTGACAAGCCTCAACACCAGTCTCCTTCAGGGACCGAGGGTAAACCCTGTCAGGGCCCGGGGATATATCCACTCTGACTTGCCTCAACACCCGTCTCCTTCTTGGACAGAGGGTAAACCCTGTCAGGGTCCGGCGATTTATCCACTCTGACTTGCCTCAACACCAGTCTCTTTCAGGGACCGAGGGTAAACCCTGTCAGGGCCCGGGGATTTATCCACCGTGACTTGCCTCAACACCAGTCTCCTTCAGGGACCGAGGGTAAACCCTGTCAGGGCCCGGGGAATTATCCGCTCTGACTTGCCTCAACACCAGTCTCCTTCAGGGACCGAGGGTAAACCCTGTCAGGGCCTGGGGATTTATCCGCTCTGACTTGCCTCAACACCAGTCTCCTTCAGGGACAGAGGGTAAACCCTGTCAGGGCCCGGGGAATTATCCGCTCTGACTTGCCTCAACACCAGTCTCCTTCAGGGACAGAGGGTAAACCCTGTCAGGGCTTGGGGATTTATCCACTTTGACAAGCCTCAACACCAGTCTCCTTCAGGGACCGAGGGTAAACCCTGTCAGGGCCCGGGGATATATCCACTCTGACTTGCCTCAACACCCGTCTCCTTCTTGGACAGAGGGTAAACCCTGTCAGGGTCCGGCGATTTATCCACTCTGACTTGCCTCAACACCAGTCTCTTTCAGGGACCGAGGGTAAACCCTGTCAGGGCCCGGGGATTTATCCACCGTGACTTGCCTCAACACCAGTCTCCTTCAGGGACCGAGGGTAAACCCTGTCAGGGCCCGGGGAATTATCCGCTCTGACTTGCCTCAACACCAGTCTCCTTCAGGGACCGAGGGTAAACCCTGTCAGGGCCTGGGGATTTATCCGCTCTGACTTGCCTCAACACCAGTCTCCTTCAGGGACAGAGGGTAAACCCTGTCAGGGCCCGGGGAATTATCCGCTCTGACTTGCCTCAACACCAGTCTCCTTCAGGGACAGAGGGTAAACCCTGTCAGGGCCCGGGGATTTATCCACTCTGACTTGCCTCAACACCAGTCTCCTTCAGGGACCGAGGGTAAACCCTGTCAGGGCCCGGGGATTTATCCACTCTGACTTGCCTCAACACCAGTCTCCTTCAGGGACCGAGGGTAAACCCTGTCAGGGCCCGGGGATTTATCCACTCTGACTTGCCTCAACACCAGTCTCCTTCAGGGAACGAGGGTAAACACTGTCAGGGCCCAGGGATTTATCCACTCTGACTTGCCTCAACACCAGTCTCCTTCAGGATCCGAGGGTAAACCCTGTCAGGGCCTGGGGATTTATCCACTCTGACTTGCCTCAACACCGTCTCCTTCAGGGACCAAGGGTAAACCCTCTCAGGGCCTGGGGATTTATCCACCGTGACTTGCCTCAACACCAGTCTCCTTCAGGGACCGAGGGTAAACCCAGTCAGGGCCCGGGGATTTATCCACTCTGACTTGCATCAACACCCGTCTCCTTCAGGGACCGAGGGTAAACCCTATCAGGGCCTGGGGATTTACCCACACTGAATTGCCTCAACACCAGTCTCCTTCAGGGACCGAGGGTAAACCCTGTCAGGGCCCGGGGATTTATCCACTCTGACTTGCCTCAACACCAGTCTCCTTCAGGGACCGAGGGTAAACCCTGTCAGGGCCCGGGGATTTATCCACTCTGACTTGCCTCAACACCAGTCTCCTTCAGGGACATAGGGTTAACCCTGTCAGGGCCTGGGGATTTATGCACTCTGACTTGCCTCAACACCAGTCTCCTTCAGGGACCGAGGGTAAACCCTGTCAGGGCCCGGGGAATTATCCGCTCTGACTTGCCTCAACACCAGTCTCCTTCAGGGACCGAGGGTAAACCCTGTCAGGGCCCGGGGATTTATCCACTCTGACTTGCCTCAACACCAGTCTCCTTCAGGGACCGAGGGTAAACCCTGTCAGGGCCCGGGGATTTATACACTCTGACTTGCCTCAACACCAGTCTCCTTCAGGGACAGAGGGTAAACCCTGTCAGGGCCCGGGGAATTATCCGCTCTGACTTGCCTCAACACCAGTCTCCTTCAGGGACCGAGGGTAAACCCTGTCAGGGCCTGGGGATTTATCCATTCTGACTTGCCTCAACACCAGTCTCCTTCAGGGACCGAGGGTAAACCCTGTCAGGGCCTGGGGATTTATGCACTCTGACTTGCCTCAACACCAGTCTCCTTCAGGGACCGAGGGTTAACCCTGTCAGGGCCCGGGGATTTATCCACTCTGACTTGCCTCAACACCAGTCTCCGTCAGGGACAGAGGGTAAACCCTGTCAGGGCCCGGGGAATTATCCGCTCTGACTTGCCTCAACACCAGTCTCCTTCAGGGACCGAGGGTAAACCCTGTCAGGGCCTGGGGATTTATCCGCTCTGACTTGCCTCAACACCAGTCTCCTTCAGGGACAGAGGGTAAACCCTGTCAGGGCCCGCGGAATTATCCGCTCTGACTTGCCTCAACACCAGTCTCCTTCAGGGACAGAGGGTAAACCCTGTCAGGGCCCGGGGATTTATCCACTCTGACTTGCCTCAACACCAGTCTCCTTCAGGGACCGAGGGTAAACCCTGTCAGGGCCCGGGGATTTATACACTCTGACTTGCCTCAACACCAGTCTCCTTCAGGGACCGAGGGTAAACCCTGTCAGGGCCCGGGGATTTATCCACTCTGACTTGCCTCAACACCAGTCTCCTTCAGGGACAGAGGGTAAACCCTGTCAGGGCCTGGGGATTTATCCACTCTGCCTTGCCTCAACACCAGTCTCCTTCAGGGAACCAGGGTAAACACTGTCAGGGCCCAGGGATTTATCCACTCTGACTTGCCTCAACACCAGTCTCCTTCAGGATCCGAGGGTAAACCCTGTCAGGGCCTGGGGATTTATCCACTCTGACTTGCCTCAACACCGTCTCCTTCAGGGACCAAGGGTAAACCCTCTCAGGGCCTGGTGATTTATCCACCGTGACTTGCCTCAACACCAGTCTCCTTCAGGGACCGAGGGTAAACCCAGTCAGGGCCCGGGGATTTATCCACTCTGACTTGCCTCAACACCAGTCTCCTTCAGGGACAGAGGGTAAACCCTGTCAGGGCCCGGGGAATTATCCGCTCTGACTTGCCTCAACACCAGTCTCCTTCAGGGACCGAGGGTAAACCCTGTCAGGGCCTGGGGATTTATCCACTCTGACTTGCCTCAACACCAGTCTCCTTCAGGGACCGAGGGTAAACCCTCTCAGGGCCCGGGGATTTATCCGCTCTGACTTGCCTCAACACCAGTCTCCTTCAGGGACCGAGGGTAAACCCTGTCAGGGCCTGGGGATTTATCCACTCTGACTTGCCTCAACACCAGTCTCCTTCAGTGACCGAGGGTAAACCCTGTCAGGGCCCGGGGATTTATCCACTCTGACTTGCCTCAACACCAGTCTCCTTCAGGGACGGAGTGTAAACCGTGTCAGGGCCCGGGGATTTATCCACTCTGACTTGCCTCAACACCAGTCTCCTTCAGGGACCGAGGGTAATCCCTGTCAGGTCCTGGGGATTTATCCACCGTGACTTGTCTCAACACCAGTCTCCTTCAGGGACCGAGGGTAAACCCTGTCAGGGCCCGGGGATTTATCCACCGTGACTTGTCTCAACACCAGTCTCCTTCAGGGACCGAGGGTAAACCCTGTCAGGGCCTGGGGATTTATCCACCGTGACTTGCCTCAACACCAGTCTCTTTCAGGGACCGAGGGTAAACCCAGTCAGGGCCCGGGGATTTATCCACTCTGACTTGCCTCAACACCAGTCTCTTTCAGGGACCGAGGGTAAACCCTGTCAGGGCCCGGGGATTTATCCACTCTGACTTGCCTCAACACCCGTCTACTTCAGGGACCGAGGGTAAACCCTGTCAGGGCCCGGGGATTTATCCACTCTGACTTGCCTCAACACCAGTCCCCTTCAGGGACCGAGGGTAAACCCTGTCAGTGCCCGAGGATTTATCCACTCTGACTGGTTTCAACACCCGTCTCCTTCAGGGACCGAGGGTAAACCCTGTCAGGTTCCGGGGATTTATCCACTCTGACTTGCCTCAACACCAGTCTGCTTCAAGGACCGAGGGTAAACCCTGTCAGGGCCCGGGGATTTACCCACTCTGAATTGCCTCAACACCCGTCTCCTTCAGGGTCCGAGGGTAAACCCTGTCAGGGCCTAGGGATTTATACACCGTGACGTGCCTCAACACCCGTCTCCTTCAGGGACCGAGGGTAAACCCTGTCAGGACCCGGGGATTTATCCACTCTGACTTGCCTCAACACCAGTCTCCTTCAGGGACCGAGGGTAAACCCTGTCAGGTCCCGGGGATTTACCCACTCTGAATTGCCTCAACACCAGTCTCCTTCAGGGACAGAGGGTAAAGCATGTCAGTGCCCGGGGTTTTATCCACTCTGACTTGCCTCAACACCAGTCTGCTTCAGGGACCGAGGGTAAACACTGTCAGCGCCCGGGGATTTATCCAATCTGACTTGCCTCAACACCAGTCTCCTTCAGGGACCGAGGGTAAACACTGTCAGGGCCCGGGGATTTATCCACCCTGACTTGCCTCAACACCAGTCTCCTTCAGGGACCGAGGGTAATCCCTGTCAGGGCCCGGGGATTTATCCACTCTGACTTGCCTCAACACCCGTCTCCTTCAGGGACCGAGGGTAAACCCTGTCAGGGCCCGGGGATTTATCCACCCTGACTTGCCTCAACACCAGTCTCCTTCAGGGACCGAGGGTAAACACTGTCAGGGCCCGGGGATTTATCCACCCTGACTTGCCTCAACACCCGTATCCTTCAGGGACCGAGGGTAAACCCTGTCAGGGCCCGGTGATTTATCCATTCTGACTTGCCTCAACACCAGTGTCCTTCAGGGACCGAGGGTAAACACTGTCAGGGCCCGGGGATTTATCCACTCTGACTTGCCTCAACACCCGTCTCCTTCAGGGACCGAGGGTAAACCCTGTCAGGGCCCGGGGATTTATCCACTCTGACTTGCCTCAACAACAGTCTCCTTCAGGGACCAGGGTAAACCCTGTCAGGGCTTGGGGATTTATCCACTTTGACAAGCCTCAACACCAGTCTCCTTCAGGGACCGAGGGTAAACCCTGTCAGGGCCCGGGGATATATCCACTCTGACTTGCCTCAACACCCGTCTCCTTCTTGGACCGAGGGTAAACACTGTCAGGGTCCGGCGATTTATCCACTCTGACTTGCCTCAACACCAGTCTCCTTCAGGGACCGAGGGTAAACCCTATCAGGGCCTGGGGATTTACCCACACTGAATTGCCTCAACACCAGTCTCCTTCAGGGACCGAGGGTAAACCCTGTCAGGGCCCGGGGATTTATCCACTCTGACTTGCCTCAACACCAGTCTCCTTCAGGGACCGAGGGTAAACCCTGTCAGGGCCCGGGGATTTATCCACTCTGACTTGCCTCAACACCAGTCTCCTTCAGGGACCGAGGGTTAACCCTGTCAGGGCCTGGGGATTTATCCACTCTGACTTGCCTCAACACCAGTCTCCTTCAGGTACCGAGGGTTAACCCTGTCAGGGCCTGGGGATTTATCCACTCTGACTTGCCTCAACACCAGTCTCCTTCAGGGACATAGGGTAAACCCTGTCAGGGCCCGGGGAATTATCCGCTCTGACTTGCCTCAACACCAGTCTCCTTCAGGGACCGAGGGTAAACCCTGTCAGGGCCTGGGGATTTATCCGCTCTGACTTGCCTCAACACCAGTCTCCTTCAGGGACAGAGGGTAAACCCTGTCAGGGCCTGGGGATTTATCCACTCTGACTTGCCTCAACACCAGTCTCCTTCAGGGACCGAGGGTAAACCGTGTCAGGTCCCGGGGATTTATCCACTCTGACTTGCCTCAACACCAGTCTCCTTCAGGGAACGAGGGTAATCCCTGTCAGGGCCTGGGGATTTATCCACTCTGACTTGCCTCAACACCGTCTCCTTCAGGGACCAAGGGTAATCCCTGTCAGGGCCTGGGGATTTATCCACTCTGACAAGCCTCAACACCCGTCTCCTTCAGGGTCCGAGGGTAAACCCTCTCAGGGCCTGGGGATTTATCCACCGTGACTTGCCTCAACACCAGTCTCCTTCAGGGACCGAGGGTAAACCCAGTCAGGGCTCGGGGATTTATCCACTCTGACTTGCCTCAAACCAGTCTCCTTCAGGGACCAGGGTAAACCCTGTCAGGGCTTGGGGATTTATCCACTTTGACAAGCCTCAACACCAGTCTCCTTCAGGGACCGAGGGTAAACCCTGTCAGGGCCGGGGGATATATCCACTCTGACTTGCCTCAACACCCGTCTCCTTCTTGGACCGAGGGTAAACCCTGTCAGGGTCCGGCGATTTATCCACTCTGACTTGCCTGAACACCAGTCTCCTTCAGGGACCGAGGGTAAACCCTATCAGGGCCTGGGGATTTACCCACACTGAATTGCCTCAACACCAGTCTCCTTCAGGGACCGAGGGTAAACCCTGTCAGGGCCCGGGGATTTATCCACTCTGACTTGCCTCAACACCAGTCTCCTTCAGGGACATAGGGTTAACCCTGTCAGGGCCCAGGGATTTATCCACTCTGACTTGCCTCAACACCAGTCTCCTTCAGGATCCGAGGGTAAACCCTGTCAGGGCCTGGGGATTTATGCACCGTGACTTGCCTCAACACCAGTCTCCTTCAGGGACCGAGGGTAAACCCAGTCAGGGCCCGGGGATTTATCCACTCTGACTTGCATCAACACCCGTCTCCTTCAGGGACCGAGGGTAAACTTTGTCAGGGCCCGGGGATTTATCCACTCTGACTTGCCTCAACAACAGTCTCCTTCAGGGACCGAGGGTAAACCCTATCAGGGCCTGGGGATTTACCCACACTGAATTGCCTCAACACCAGTCTCCTTCAGGGACCGAGGGTAAACCCTGTCAGGGCCCGGGGATTTATCCACTCTGACTTGCCTCAACACCAGTCTCCTTCAGGGACCGAGGGTAAACCCTGTCAGGGCCCGGGGATTTATCCACTCTGACTTGCCTCAACACCAGTCTCCTTCAGGGACATAGGGTTAACCCTGTCAGGGCCTGGGGATTTATGCACTCTGACTTGCCTCAACACCAGTCTCCTTCAGGGACCGAGGGTAAACCCTGTCAGGGCCCGGGGAATTATCCGCTCTGACTTGCCTCAACACCAGTCTCCTTCAGGGACCGAGGGTAAACCCTGTCAGGGCCCGGGGATTTATCCACTCTGACTTGCCTCAACACCAGTCTCCTTCAGGGACCGAGGGTAAACCCTGTCAGGGCCCGGGGATTTATCCACTCTGACTTGCCTCAACACCAGTCTCCTTCAGGGACAGAGGGTAAACCCTGTCAGGGCCCGGGGAATTATCCGCTCTGACTTGCCTCAACACCAGTCTCCTTCAGGGACCGAGGGTAAACCCTGTCAGGGCCTGGGGATTTATCCATTCTGACTTGCCTCAACACCAGTCTCCTTCAGGGACCGAGGGTAAACCCTGTCAGGGCCCGGGGATTTATCCGCTCTGACTTGCCTCAACACCAGTCTCCTTCAGGGACCGAGGGTAAACCCTGTCAGGGCCCGGGGATTTATCCACTCTGACTTGCCTCAACACCAGTCTCCTTCAGGGACAGAGGGTAAACCCTGTCAGGGCCTGGGGATTTATCCACTCTGCCTTGCCTCAACACCAGTCTCCTTCAGGGAACGAGGGTAAACACTGTCAGGGCCCGGGGATTTATCCACTCTGACTTGCCTCAACACCAGTCTCCCTCAGGGACCGAGGGTAAACCCTGTCAGGGCCCGGGGATTTATCCGCTCTGACTTGCCTCAACACCAGTCTCCTTCAGGGACCGAGGGTAAACCCTGTCAGGGCCCGGGGATTTATCCACTCTGACTTGCCTCAACACCAGTCTCCTTCAGTGACCGAGGGTAAACCCTGTCAGGGCCCGGGGATTTATCCACTCTGACTTGCCTCAACACCAGTCTCCTTCAGGGACAGAGGGTAAACCCTGTCAGGGCCCGGGGAATTATCCGCTCTGACTTGCCTCAACACCAGTCTCCTTCAGGGACCGAGGGTAAACCCTGTCAGGGCCTGGGGATTTATCCACTCTGACTTGCCTCAACACCAGTCTCCTTCAGGGACCAGGGTAAACCCTGTCAGGGCTTGGGGATTTATCCACTTTGACAAGCCTCAACACCAGTCTCCTTCAGGGACCGAGGGTAAACCCTGTCAGGGCCCGGGGATATATCCACTCTGACTTGCCTCAACACCCGTCTCCTTCTTGGACAGAGGGTAAACCCTGTCAGGGTCCGGCGATTTATCCACTCTGACTTGCCTCAACACCCGTCTCTTTCAGGGACCGAGGGTAAACCCTGTCAGGGCCCGGGGATTTATCCACCGTGACTTGCCTCAACACCAGTCTCCTTCAGGGACCGAGGGTAAACCCTGTCAGGGCCCGGGGAATTATCCGCTCTGACTTGCCTCAACACCAGTCTCCTTCAGGGACCGAGGGTAAACCCTGTCAGGGCCTGGGGATTTATCCGCTCTGACTTGCCTCAACACCAGTCTCCTTCAGGGACAGAGGGTAAACCCTGTCAGGGCCCGGGGAATTATCCGCTCTGACTTGCCTCAACACCAGTCTCCTTCAGGGACAGAGGGTAAACCCTGTCAGGGCCCGGGGATTTATCCACTCTGACTTGGCTCAACACCAGTCTCCTTCAGGGACCGAGGGTAAACCCTGTCAGGGCCCGGGGATTTATCCACTCTGACTTGCCTCAACACCAGTCTCCTTCAGGGACCGAGGGTAAACCCTGTCAGGGCCCGGGGATTTATCCACTCTGACTTGCCTCAACACCAGTCTCCTTCAGGGAACGAGGGTAAACACTGTCAGGGCCCAGGGATTTATCCACTCTGACTTGCCTCAACACCAGTCTCCTTCAGGATCCGAGGGTAAACCCTGTCAGGGCCTGGGGATTTATCCACTCTGACTTGCCTCAACACCGTCTCCTTCAGGGACCAAGGGTAAACCCTCTCAGGGCCTGGGGATTTATCCACCGTGACTTGCCTCAACACCAGTCTCCTTCAGGGACCGAGGGTAAACCCAGTCAGGGCCCGGGGATTTATCCACTCTGACTTGCATCAACACCCGTCTCCTTCAGGGACCGAGGGTAAACCCTATCAGGGCCTGGGGATTTACCCACACTGAATTGCCTCAACACCAGTCTCCTTCAGGGACCGAGGGTAAACCCTGTCAGGGCCCGGGGATTTATCCACTCTGACTTGCCTCAACACCAGTCTCCTTCAGGGACCGAGGGTAAACCCTGTCAGGGCCCGGGGATTTATCCACTCTGACTTGCCTCAACACCAGTCTCCTTCAGGGACATAGGGTTAACCCTGTCAGGGCCTGGGGATTTATGCACTCTGACTTGCCTCAACACCAGTCTCCTTCAGGGACCGAGGGTAAACCCTGTCAGGGCCCGGGGAATTATCCGCTCTGACTTGCCTCAACACCAGTCTCCTTCAGGGACCGAGGGTAAACCCTGTCAGGGCCCGGGGATTTATCCACTCTGACTTGCCTCAACACCAGTCTCCTTCAGGGACCGAGGGTAAACCCTGTCAGGGCCCGGGGATTTATCCACTCTGACTTGCCTCAACACCAGTCTCCTTCAGGGACAGAGGGTAAACCCTGTCAGGGCCCGGGGAATTATCCGCTCTGACTTGCCTCAACACCAGTCTCCTTCAGGGACCGAGGGTAAACCCTGTCAGGGCCTGGGGATTTATCCATTCTGACTTGCCTCAACACCAGTCTCCTTCAGGGACCGAGGGTAAACCCTGTCAGGGCCCGGGGATTTATCCGCTCTGACTTGCCTCAACACCAGTCTCCTTCAGGGACCGAGGGTAAACCCTGTCAGGGCCCGGGGATTTATCCACTCTGACTTGCCTCAACACCAGTCTCCTTCAGGGACAGAGGGTAAACCCTGTCAGGGCCTGGGGATTTATCCACTCTGCCTTGCCTCAACACCAGTCTCCTTCAGGGAACGAGTGTAAACACTGTCAGGGCCCGGGGATTTATCCACTCTGACTTGCCTCAACACCAGTCTCCCTCAGGGACCGAGGGTAAACCCTGTCAGGGCCCGGGGATTTATCCGCTCTGACTTGCCTCAACACCAGTCTCCTTCAGGGACCGAGGGTAAACCCTGTCAGGGCCCGGGGATTTATCCACTCTGACTTGCCTCAAAACCAGTCTCCTTCAGTGACCGAGGGTAAACCCTGTCAGGGCCCGGGGATTTATCCACTCTGACTTGCCTCAACACCAGTCTCCTTCAGGGACAGAGGGTAAACCCTGTCAGGGCCCGGGGAATTATCCGCTCTGACTTGCCTCAACACCAGTCTCCTTCAGGGACCGAGGGTAAACCCTGTCAGGGCCTGGGGATTTATCCACTCTGACTTGCCTCAACACCAGTCTCCTTCAGGGACCAGGGTAAACCCTGTCAGGGCTTGGGGATTTATCCACTTTGACAAGCCTCAACACCAGTCTCCTTCAGGGACCGAGGGTAAACCCTGTCAGGGCCCGGGGATATATCCACTCTGACTTGCCTCAACACCCGTCTCCTTCTTGGACAGAGGGTAAACCCTGTCAGGGTCCGGCGATTTATCCACTCTGACTTGCCTCAACACCAGTCTCTTTCAGGGACCGAGGGTAAACCCTGTCAGGGCCCGGGGATTTATCCACCGTGACTTGCCTCAACACCAGTCTCCTTCAGGGACCGAGGGTAAACCCTGTCAGGGCCCGGGGAATTATCCGCTCTGACTTGCCTCAACACCAGTCTCCTTCAGGGACCGAGGGTAAACCCTGTCAGGGCCTGGGGATTTATCCGCTCTGACTTGCCTCAACACCAGTCTCCTTCAGGGACAGAGGGTAAACCCTGTCAGGGCCCGGGGAATTATCCGCTCTGACTTGCCTCAACACCAGTCTCCTTCAGGGACAGAGGGTAAACCCTGTCAGGGCCCGGGGATTTATCCACTCTGACTTGCCTCAACACCAGTCTCCTTCAGGGACCGAGGGTAAACCCTGTCAGGGCCCGGGGATTTATCCACTCTGACTTGCCTCAACACCAGTCTCCTTCAGGGACCGAGGGTAAACCCTGTCAGGGCCCGGGGATTTATCCACTCTGACTTGCCTCAACACCAGTCTCCTTCAGGGACAGAGGGTAAACCCTGTCAGGGCCTGGGGATTTATCCACTCTGCCTTGCCTCAACACCAGTCTCCTTCAGGGAACGAGGGTAAACACTGTCAGGGCCCAGGGATTTATCCACTCTGACTTGCCTCAACACCAGTCTCCTTCAGGATCCGAGGGTAAACCCTGTCAGGGCCTGGGGATTTATCCACTCTGACTTGCCTCAACAACAGTCTCCTTCAGGGACCGAGGGTAAACCCTATCAGGGCCTGGGGATTTACCCACACTGAATTGCCTCAACACCAGTCTCCTTCAGGGACCGAGGGTAAACCCTGTCAGGGCCCGGGGATTTATCCACTCTGACTTGCCTCAACACCAGTCTCCTTCAGGGACCGAGGGTAAACCCTGTCAGGGCCCTGGGATTTATCCACTCTGACTTGCCTCAACACCAGTCTCCTTCAGGGACATAGGGTTAACCCTGTCAGGGCCTGGGGATTTATGCACTCTGACTTGCCTCAACACCAGTCTCCTTCAGGGACCGAGGGTAAACCCTGTCAGGGCCCGGGGAATTATCCGCTCTGACTTGCCTCAACACCAGTCTCCTTCAGGGACCGAGGGTAAACCCTGTCAGGGCCCGGGGATTTATCCACTCTGACTTGCCTCAACACCAGTCTCCTTCAGGGACCGAGGGTAAACCCTGTCAGGGCCCGGGGATTTATCCACTCTGACTTGCCTCAACACCAGTCTCCTTCAGGGACAGAGGGTAAACCCTGTCAGGGCCCGGGGAATTATCCGCTCTGACTTGCCTCAACACCAGTCTCCTTCAGGGACCGAGGGTAAACCCTGTCAGGGCCTGGGGATTTATCCATTCTGACTTGCCTCAACACCAGTCTCCTTCAGGGACCGAGGGTAAACCCTGTCAGGGCCCGGGGATTTATCCGCTCTGACTTGCCTCAACACCAGTCTCCTTCAGGGACCGAGGGTAAACCCTGTCAGGGCCCGGGGATTTATCCACTCTGACTTGCCTCAACACCAGTCTCCTTCAGGGACAGAGGGTAAACCCTGTCAGGGCCTGGGGATTTATCCACTCTGCCTTGCCTCAACACCAGTCTCCTTCAGGGAACGAGGGTAAACACTGTCTGGGCCCGGGGATTTATCCACTCTGACTAGCCTCAACACCAGTCTCCCTCAGGGACCGAGGGTAAACCCTGTCAGGGCCCGGGGATTTATCCGCTCTGACTTGCCTCAACACCAGTCTCCTTCAGGGACCGAGGGTAAACCCTGTCAGGGCCCGGGGATTTATCCACTCTGACTTGCCTCAACACCAGTCTCCTTCAGTGACCGAGGGTAAACCCTGTCAGGGCCCGGGGATTTATCCACTCTGACTTGCCTCAACACCAGTCTCCTTCAGGGACAGAGGGTAAACCCTGTCAGGGCCCGGGGAATTATCCGCTCTGACTTGCCTCAACACCAGTCTCCTTCAGGGACCGAGGGTAAACCCTGTCAGGGCCTGGGGATTTATCCACTCTGACTTGCCTCAACACCAGTCTCCTTCAGGGACCAGGGTAAACCCTGTCAGGGCTTGGGGATTTATCCACTTTGACAAGCCTCAACACCAGTCTCCTTCAGGGACCGAGGGTAAACCCTGTCAGGGCCCGGGGATATATCCACTCTGACTTGCCTCAACACCCGTCTCCTTCTTGGACAGAGGGTAAACCCTGTCAGGGTCCGGCGATTTATCCACTCTGACTTGCCTCAACACCAGTCTCTTTCAGGGACCGAGGGTAAACCCTGTCAGGGCCCGGGGATTTATCCACCGTGACTTGCCTCAACACCAGTCTCCTTCAGGGACCGAGGGTAAACCCAGTCAGGGCTCGGGGATTTATCCACTCTGACTTGCCTCAACACCCGTCTCCTTCAGGGACCGAGGGTAAACTTTGTCAGGGCCCGGGGATTTATCCACTCTGACTTGCCTCAACAACAGTCTCCTTCAGGGACCAGGGTAAACCCTGTCAGGGCTTGGGGATTTATCCACTTTGACAAGCCTCAACACCAGTCTCCTTCAGGGACCGAGGGTAAACCCTGTCAGGGCCGGGGGATATATCCACTCTGACTTGCCTCAACACCCGTCTCCTTCTTGGACCGAGGGTAAACCCTGTCAGGGTCCGGCGATTTATCCACTCTGACTTGCCTGAACACCAGTCTCCTTCAGGGACCGAGGGTAAACCCTATCAGGGCCTGGGGATTTACCCACACTGAATTGCCTCAACACCTGTCTCCTTCAGGGACCGAGGGTAAACCCTGTCAGGGCCCGGGGATTTATCCACTCTGACTTGCCTCAACACCAGTCTCCTTCAGGGACATAGGGTTAACCCTGTCAGGGCCTGGGGATTTATGCACTCTGACTTGCCTCAACACCAGTCTCCTTCAGTGACCGAGGGTAAACCCTGTCAGGGCCCGGGGAATTATCCGCTCTGACTTGCCTCAACACCAGTCTCCTTCAGGGACCGAGGGTAAACCCTGTCAGGGCCTGGGGATTTATCCGCTCTGACTTGCCTCAACACCAGTCTCCTTCAGGGACAGAGGGTAAACCCTGTCAGGGCCCGGGGAATTATCCGCTCTGACTTGCCTCAACACCAGTCTCCTTCAGGGACAGAGGGTAAACCCTGTCAGGGCCCGGGGATTTATCCACTCTGACTTGCCTCAACACCAGTCTCCTTCAGGGACCGAGGGTAAACCCTGTCAGGGCCCGGGGATTTATCCACTCTGACTTGCCTCAACACCAGTCTCCTTCAGGGACCGAGGGTAAACCCTGTCAGGGCCCGGGGATTTATCCACTCTGACTTGCCTCAACACCAGTCTCCTTCAGGGACAGAGGGTAAACCCAGTCAGGGCTCGGGGATTTATCCACTCTGACTTGCCTCAACACCCGTCTCCTTCAGGGACCGAGGGTAAACTTTGTCAGGGCCCGGGGATTTATCCACTCTGACTTGCCTCAACAACAGTCTCCTTCAGGGACCAGGGTAAACCCTGTCAGGGCTTGGGGATTTATCCACTTTGACAAGCCTCAACACCAGTCTCCTTCAGGGACCGAGGGTAAACCCTGTCAGGGCCGGGGGATATATCCACTCTGACTTGCCTCAACACCCGTCTCCTTCTTGGACCGAGGGTAAACCCTGTCAGGGTCCGGCGATTTATCCACTCTGACTTGCCTCAACACCAGTCTCCTTCAGGGACCGAGGGTAAACCCTATCAGGGCCTGGGGATTTACCCACACTGAATTGCCTCAACACCAGTCTCCTTCAGGGACCGAGGGTAAACCCTGTCAGGGCCCGGGGATTTATCCACTCTGACTTGCCTCAACACCAGTCTCCTTCAGGGACCGAGGGTAAACCCTGTCAGGGCCTGGGGATTTATCCGCTCTGACTTGCCTCAACACCAGTCTCCTTCAGGGACAGAGGGTAAACCCTGTCAGGGCCCGGGGAATTATCCGCTCTGACTTGCCTCAACACCAGTCTCCTTCAGGGACAGAGGGTAAACCCTGTCAGGGCCCGGGGATTTATCCACTCTGACTTGCCTCAACACCAGTCTCCTTCAGGGACCGAGGGTAAACCCTGTCAGGGCCCGGGGATTTATCCACTCTGACTTGCCTCAACACCAGTCTCCTTCAGGGACCGAGGGTAAACCCTGTCAGGGCCCGGGGATTTATCCACTCTGACTTGCTTCAACACCAGTCTCCTTCAGGGACAGAGGGTAAACCCTGTCAGGGCCTGGGGATTTATCCACTCTGCCTTGCCTCAACACCAGTCTCCTTCAGGGAACGAGGGTAAACACTGTCAGGGCCGAGGGATTTATCCACTCTGACTTGCCTCAACACCAGTCTCCTTCAGGATACGAGGGTAAACCCTGTCAGGGCCTGGGGATTTATCCACTCTGACTTGCCTCAACACCGTCTCCTTCAGGGACCAAGGGTAAACCCTGTCAGGGCCCGGGGAATTATCCGCTCTGACTTGCCTCAACACCAGTCTCCTTCAGGGACCGAGGGTAAACCCTGTCAGGGCCTGGGGATTTATCCACTCTGACTTGCCTCAACACCAGTCTCCTTCAGGGACCAGGGTAAACCCTGTCAGGGCTTGGGGATTTATCCACTTTGACAAGCCTCAACACCAGTCTCCTTCAGGGACCGAGGGTAAACCCTGTCAGGGCCCGGGGATATATCCACTCTGACTTGCCTCAACACCCGTCTCCTTCTTGGACAGAGGGTAAACCCTGTCAGGGTCCGGCGATTTATCCACTCTGACTTGCCTCAACACCAGTCTCTTTCAGGGACCGAGGGTAAACCCTGTCAGGGCCCGGGGATTTATCCACCGTGACTTGCCTCAACACCAGTCTCCTTCAGGGACCGAGGGTAAACCCTGTCAGGGCCCGGGGAATTATCCGCTCTGACTTGCCTCAACACCAGTCTCCTTCAGGGACCGAGGGTAAACCCTGTCAGGGCCTGGGGATTTATCCGCTCTGACTTGCCTCAACACCAGTCTCCTTCAGGGACAGAGGGTAAACCCTGTCAGGGCCCGGGGAATTATCCGCTCTGACTTGCCTCAACACCAGTCTCCTTCAGGGACAGAGGGTAAACCCTGTCAGGGCCCGGGGATTTATCCACTCTGACTTGCCTCAACACCAGTCTCCTTCAGGGACCGAGGGTAAACCCTGTCAGGGCCCGGGGATTTATCCACTCTGACTTGCCTCAACACCAGTCTCCTTCAGGGACCGAGGGTAAACCCTGTCAGGGCCCGGGGATTTATCCACTCTGACTTGCCTCAACACCAGTCTCCTTCAGGGACAGAGGGTAAACCCTGTCAGGGCCTGGGGATTTATCCACTCTGCCTTGCCTCAACACCAGTCTCCTTCAGGGAACGAGGGTAAACACTGTCAGGGCCCAGGGATTTATCCACTCTGACTTGCCTCAACACCAGTCTCCTTCAGGATCCGAGGGTAAACCCTGTCAGGGCCTGGGGATTTATCCACTCTGACTTGCCTCAACAACAGTCTCCTTCAGGGACCGAGGGTAAACCCTATCAGGGCCTGGGGATTTACCCACACTGAATTGCCTCAACACCAGTCTCCTTCAGGGACCGAGGGTAAACCCTGTCAGGGCCCGGGGATTTATCCACTCTGACTTGCCTCAACACCAGTCTCCTTCAGGGACCGAGGGTAAACCCTGTCAGGGCCCTGGGATTTATCCACTCTGACTTGCCTCAACACCAGTCTCCTTCAGGGACATAGGGTTAACCCTGTCAGGGCCTGGGGATTTATGCACTCTGACTTGCCTCAACACCAGTCTCCTTCAGGGACCGAGGGTAAACCCTGTCAGGGCCCGGGGAATTATCCGCTCTGACTTGCCTCAACACCAGTCTCCTTCAGGGACCGAGGGTAAACCCTGTCAGGGCCCGGGGATTTATCCACTCTGACTTGCCTCAACACCAGTCTCCTTCAGGGACCGAGGGTAAACCCTGTCAGGGCCCGGGGATTTATCCACTCTGACTTGCCTCAACACCAGTCTCCTTCAGGGACAGAGGGTAAACCCTGTCAGGGCCCGGGGAATTATCCGCTCTGACTTGCCTCAACACCAGTCTCCTTCAGGGACCGAGGGTAAACCCTGTCAGGGCCTGGGGATTTATCCATTCTGACTTGCCTCAACACCAGTCTCCTTCAGGGACCGAGGGTAAACCCTGTCAGGGCCCGGGGATTTATCCGCTCTGACTTGCCTCAACACCAGTCTCCTTCAGGGACCGAGGGTAAACCCTGTCAGGGCCCGGGGATTTATCCACTCTGACTTGCCTCAACACCAGTCTCCTTCAGGGACAGAGGGTAAACCCTGTCAGGGCCTGGGGATTTATCCACTCTGCCTTGCCTCAACACCAGTCTCCTTCAGGGAACGAGGGTAAACACTGTCAGGGCCCGGGGATTTATCCACTCTGACTAGCCTCAACACCAGTCTCCCTCAGGGACCGAGGGTAAACCCTGTCAGGGCCCGGGGATTTATCCGCTCTGACTTGCCTCAACACCAGTCTCCTTCAGGGACCGAGGGTAAACCCTGTCAGGGCCCGGGGATTTATCCACTCTGACTTGCCTCAACACCAGTCTCCTTCAGTGACCGAGGGTAAACCCTGTCAGGGCCCGGGGATTTATCCACTCTGACTTGCCTCAACACCAGTCTCCTTCAGGGACAGAGGGTAAACCCTGTCAGGGCCCGGGGAATTATCCGCTCTGACTTGCCTCAACACCAGTCTCCTTCAGGGACCGAGGGTAAACCCTGTCAGGGCCTGGGGATTTATCCACTCTGACTTGCCTCAACACCAGTCTCCTTCAGGGACCAGGGTAAACCCTGTCAGGGCTTGGGGATTTATCCACTTTGACAAGCCTCAACACCAGTCTCCTTCAGGGACCGAGGGTAAACCCTGTCAGGGCCCGGGGATATATCCACTCTGACTTGCCTCAACACCCGTCTCCTTCTTGGACAGAGGGTAAACCCTGTCAGGGTCCGGCGATTTATCCACTCTGACTTGCCTCAACACCAGTCTCTTTCAGGGACCGAGGGTAAACCCTGTCAGGGCCCGGGGATTTATCCACCGTGACTTGCCTCAACACCAGTCTCCTTCAGGGACCGAGGGTAAACCCAGTCAGGGCTCGGGGATTTATCCACTCTGACTTGCCTCAACACCCGTCTCCTTCAGGGACCGAGGGTAAACTTTGTCAGGGCCCGGGGATTTATCCACTCTGACTTGCCTCAACAACAGTCTCCTTCAGGGACCAGGGTAAACCCTGTCAGGGCTTGGGGATTTATCCACTTTGACAAGCCTCAACACCAGTCTCCTTCAGGGACCGAGGGTAAACCCTGTCAGGGCCGGGGGATATATCCACTCTGACTTGCCTCAACACCCGTCTCCTTCTTGGACCGAGGGTAAACCCTGTCAGGGTCCGGCGATTTATCCACTCTGACTTGCCTGAACACCAGTCTCCTTCAGGGACCGAGGGTAAACCCTATCAGGGCCTGGGGATTTACCCACACTGAATTGCCTCAACACCTGTCTCCTTCAGGGACCGAGGGTAAACCCTGTCAGGGCCCGGGGATTTATCCACTCTGACTTGCCTCAACACCAGTCTCCTTCAGGGACATAGGGTTAACCCTGTCAGGGCCTGGGGATTTATGCACTCTGACTTGCCTCAACACCAGTCTCCTTCAGTGACCGAGGGTAAACCCTGTCAGGGCCCGGGGAATTATCCGCTCTGACTTGCCTCAACACCAGTCTCCTTCAGGGACCGAGGGTAAACCCTGTCAGGGCCTGGGGATTTATCCGCTCTGACTTGCCTCAACACCAGTCTCCTTCAGGGACAGAGGGTAAACCCTGTCAGGGCCCGGGGAATTATCCGCTCTGACTTGCCTCAACACCAGTCTCCTTCAGGGACAGAGGGTAAACCCTGTCAGGGCCCGGGGATTTATCCACTCTGACTTGCCTCAACACCAGTCTCCTTCAGGGACCGAGGGTAAACCCTGTCAGGGCCCGGGGATTTATCCACTCTGACTTGCCTCAACACCAGTCTCCTTCAGGGACCGAGGGTAAACCCTGTCAGGGCCCGGGGATTTATCCACTCTGACTTGCCTCAACACCAGTCTCCTTCAGGGACAGAGGGTAAACCCAGTCAGGGCTCGGGGATTTATCCACTCTGACTTGCCTCAACACCCGTCTCCTTCAGGGACCGAGGGTAAACTTTGTCAGGGCCCGGGGATTTATCCACTCTGACTTGCCTCAACAACAGTCTCCTTCAGGGACCAGGGTAAACCCTGTCAGGGCTTGGGGATTTATCCACTTTGACAAGCCTCAACACCAGTCTCCTTCAGGGACCGAGGGTAAACCCTGTCAGGGCCGGGGGATATATCCACTCTGACTTGCCTCAACACCCGTCTCCTTCTTGGACCGAGGGTAAACCCTGTCAGGGTCCGGCGATTTATCCACTCTGACTTGCCTCAACACCAGTCTCCTTCAGGGACCGAGGGTAAACCCTATCAGGGCCTGGGGATTTACCCACACTGAATTGCCTCAACACCAGTCTCCTTCAGGGACCGAGGGTAAACCCTGTCAGGGCCCGGGGATTTATCCACTCTGACTTGCCTCAACACCAGTCTCCTTCAGGGACCGAGGGTAAACCCTGTCAGGGCCTGGGGATTTATCCGCTCTGACTTGCCTCAACACCAGTCTCCTTCAGGGACAGAGGGTAAACCCTGTCAGGGCCCGGGGAATTATCCGCTCTGACTTGCCTCAACACCAGTCTCCTTCAGGGACAGAGGGTAAACCCTGTCAGGGCCCGGGGATTTATCCACTCTGACTTGCCTCAACACCAGTCTCCTTCAGGGACCGAGGGTAAACCCTATCAGGGCCCGGGGATTTATCCACTCTGACTTGCCTCAACACCAGTCTCCTTCAGGGACCGAGGGTAAACCCTGTCAGGGCCCGGGGATTTATCCACTCTGACTTGCTTCAACACCAGTCTCCTTCAGGGACAGAGGGTAAACCCTGTCAGGGCCTGGGGATTTATCCACTCTGCCTTGCCTCAACACCAGTCTCCTTCAGGGAACGAGGGTAAACACTGTCAGGGCCCAGGGATTTATCCACTCTGACTTGCCTCAACACCAGTCTCCTTCAGGATACGAGGGTAAACCCTGTCAGGGCCTGGGGATTTATCCACTCTGACTTGCCTCAACACCGTCTCCTTCAGGGACCAAGGGTAAACCCTCTCAGGGCCTGGGGATTTATCCACCGTGACTTGCCTCAACACCAGTCTCCTTCAGGGACCGAGGGTAAACCCAGTCAGGGCCCGGGGATTTATCCACTCTGACTTGCATCAACACCCGTCTCCTTCAGGGACAGAGGGTAAACCCTGTCAGGGCCCGGGGAATTATCCGCTCTGACTTGCCTCAACACCAGTCTCCTTCAGGGACAGAGGGTAAACCCTGTCAGGGCCCGGGGATTTATCCACTCTGACTTGCCTCAACACCAGTCTCCTTCAGGGACCGAGGGTAAACCCTGTCAGGGCCCGGGGATTTATCCACTCTGACTTGCCTCAACACCAGTCTCCTTCAGGGACCGAGGGTAAACCCTGTCAGGGCCCGGGGATTTATCCACTCTGACTTGCCTCAACACCAGTCTCCTTCAGGGACAGAGGGTAAACCCTGTCAGGGCCTGGGGATTTATCCACTCTGCCTTGCCTCAACACCAGTCTCCTTCAGGGAACGAGGGTAAACACTGTCAGGGCCCAGGGATTTATCCACTCTGACTTGCCTCAACACCAGTCTCCTTCAGGATCCGAGGGTAAACCCTGTCAGGGCCTGGGGATTTATCCACTCTGACTTGCCTCAACACCGTCTCCTTCAGGGACCAAGGGTAAACCCTCTCAGGGCCTGGGGATTTATCCACCGTGACTTGCCTCAACACCAGTCTCCTTCAGGGACCGAGGGTAAACCCAGTGAGGGCCCGGGGATTTATCCACTCTGACTTGCATCAACACCCGTCTCCTTCAGGGACCGAGGGTAAACTTTGTCAGGGCCCGGGGATTTATCCACTCTGACTTGCCTCAACAACAGTCTCCTTCAGGGACCGAGGGTAAACCCTATCAGGGCCTGGGGATTTACCCACACTGAATTGCCTCAACACCAGTCTCCTTCAGGGACCGAGGGTAAACCCTGTCAGGGCCCGGGGATTTATCCACTCTGACTTGCCTCAACACCAGTCTCCTTCAGGGACCGAGGGTAAACCCTGTCAGGGCCCTGGGATTTATCCACTCTGACTTGCCTCAACACCAGTCTCCTTCAGGGACATAGGGTTAACCCTGTCAGGGCCTGGGGATTTATGCACTCTGACTTGCCTCAACACCAGTCTCCTTCAGGGACCGAGGGTAAACCCTGTCAGGGCCCGGGGAATTATCCGCTCTGACTTGCCTCAACACCAGTCTCCTTCAGGGACCGAGGGTAAACCCTGTCAGGGCCCGGGGATTTATCCACTCTGACTTGCCTCAACACCAGTCTCCTTCAGGGACCGAGGGTAAACCCTGTCAGGGCCCGGGGATTTATCCACTCTGACTTGCCTCAACACCAGTCTCCTTCAGGGACAGAGGGTAAACCCTGTCAGGGCCCGGGGAATTATCCGCTCTGACTTGCCTCAACACCAGTCTCCTTCAGGGACCGAGGGTAAACCCTGTCAGGGCCTGGGGATTTATCCATTCTGACTTGCCTCAACACCAGTCTCCTTCAGGGACCGAGGGTAAACCCTGTCAGGGCCCGGGGATTTATCCGCTCTGACTTGCCTCAACACCAGTCTCCTTCAGGGACCGAGGGTAAACCCTGTCAGGGCCCGGGGATTTATCCACTCTGACTTGCCTCAACACCAGTCTCCTTCAGGGACAGAGGGTAAACCATGTCAGGGCCTGGGGATTTATCCACTCTGCCTTGCCTCAACACCAGTCTCCTTCAGGGAACGAGGGTAAACACTGTCAGGGCCCGGGGATTTATCCACTCTGACTAGCCTCAACACCAGTCTCCCTCAGGGACCGAGGGTAAACCCTGTCAGGGCCCGGGGATTTATCCGCTCTGACTTGCCTCAACACCAGTCTCCTTCAGGGACCGAGGGTAAACCCTGTCAGGGCCCGGGGATTTATCCACTCTGACTTGCCTCAACACCAGTCTCCTTCAGTGACCGAGGGTAAACCCTGTCAGGGCCCGGGGATTTATCCACTCTGACTTGCCTCAACACCAGTCTCCTTCAGGGACAGAGGGTAAACCCTGTCAGGGCCCGGGGAATTATCCGCTCTGACTTGCCTCAACACCAGTCTCCTTCAGGGACCGAGGGTAAACCCTGTCAGGGCCTGGGGATTTATCCACTCTGACTTGCCTCAACACCAGTCTCCTTCAGGGACCAGGGTAAACCCTGTCAGGGCTTGGGGATTTATCCACTTTGACAAGCCTCAACACCAGTCTCCTTCAGGGACCGAGGGTAAACCCTGTCAGGGCCCGGGGATATATCCACTCTGACTTGCCTCAACACCCGTCTCCTTCTTGGACAGAGGGTAAACCCTGTCAGGGTCCGGCGATTTATCCACTCTGACTTGCCTCAACACCAGTCTCTTTCAGGGACCGAGGGTAAACCCTGTCAGGGCCCGGGGATTTATCCACCGTGACTTGCCTCAACACCAGTCTCCTTCAGGGACCGAGGGTAAACCCAGTCAGGGCTCGGGGATTTATCCACTCTGACTTGCCTCAACACCCGTCTCCTTCAGGGACCGAGGGTAAACTTTGTCAGGGCCCGGGGATTTATCCACTCTGACTTGCCTCAACAACAGTCTCCTTCAGGGACCAGGGTAAACCCTGTCAGGGCTTGGGGATTTATCCACTTTGACAAGCCTCAACACCAGTCTCCTTCAGGGACCGAGGGTAAACCCTGTCAGGGCCGGGGGATATATCCACTCTGACTTGCCTCAACACCCGTCTCCTTCTTGGACCGAGGGAAAACCCTGTCAGGGTCCGGCGATTTATCCACTCTGACTTGCCTGAACACCAGTCTCCTTCAGGGACCGAGGGTAAACCCTATCAGGGCCTGGGGATTTACCCACACTGAATTGCCTCAACACCTGTCTCCTTCAGGGACCGAGGGTAAACCCTGTCAGGGCCCGGGGATTTATCCACTCTGACTTGCCTCAACACCAGTCTCCTTCAGGGACATAGGGTTAACCCTGTCAGGGCCTGGGGATTTATGCACTCTGACTTGCCTCAACACCAGTCTCCTTCAGTGACCGAGGGTAAACCCTGTCAGGGCCCGGGGAATTATCCGCTCTGACTTGCCTCAACACCAGTCTCCTTCAGGGACCGAGGGTAAACCCTGTCAGGGCCTGGGGATTTATCCGCTCTGACTTGCCTCAACACCAGTCTCCTTCAGGGACAGAGGGTAAACCCTGTCAGGGCCCGGGGAATTATCCGCTCTGACTTGCCTCAACACCAGTCTCCTTCAGGGACAGAGGGTAAACCCTGTCAGGGCCCGGGGATTTATCCACTCTGACTTGCCTCAACACCAGTCTCCTTCAGGGACCGAGGGTAAACCCTGTCAGGGCCCGGGGATTTATCCACTCTGACTTGCCTCAACACCAGTCTCCTTCAGGGACCGAGGGTAAACCCTGTCAGGGCCCGGGGATTTATCCACTCTGACTTGCCTCAACACCAGTCTCCTTCAGGGACAGAGGGTAAACCCAGTCAGGGCTCGGGGATTTATCCACTCTGACTTGCCTCAACACCCGTCTCCTTCAGGGACCGAGGGTAAACTTTGTCAGGGCCCGGGGATTTATCCACTCTGACTTGCCTCAACAACAGTCTCCTTCAGGGACCAGGGTAAACCCTGTCAGGGCTTGGGGATTTATCCACTTTGACAAGCCTCAACACCAGTCTCCTTCAGGGACCGAGGGTAAACCCTGTCAGGGCCGGGGGATATATCCACTCTGACTTGCCTCAACACCCGTCTCCTTCTTGGACCGAGGGTAAACCCTGTCAGGGTCCGGCGATTTATCCACTCTGACTTGCCTCAACACCAGTCTCCTTCAGGGACCGAGGGTAAACCCTATCAGGGCCTGGGGATTTACCCACACTGAATTGCCTCAACACCAGTCTCCTTCAGGGACCGAGGGTAAACCCTGTCAGGGCCCGGGGATTTATCCACTCTGACTTGCCTCAACACCAGTCTCCTTCAGGGACCGAGGGTAAACCCTGTCAGGGCCTGGGGATTTATCCGCTCTGACTTGCCTCAACACCAGTCTCCTTCAGGGACAGAGGGTAAACCCTGTCAGGGCCCGGGGAATTATCCGCTCTGACTTGCCTCAACACCAGTCTCCTTCAGGGACAGAGGGTAAACCCTGTCAGGGCCCGGGGATTTATCCACTCTGACTTGCCTCAACACCAGTCTCCTTCAGGGACCGAGGGTAAACCCTGTCAGGGCCCGGGGATTTATCCACTCTGACTTGCCTCAACACCAGTCTCCTTCAGGGACCGAGGGTAAACCCTGTCAGGGCCCGGGGATTTATCCACTCTGACTTGCTTCAACACCAGTCTCCTTCAGGGACAGAGGGTAAACCCTGTCAGGGCCTGGGGATTTATCCACTCTGCCTTGCCTCAACACCAGTCTCCTTCAGGGAACGAGGGTAAACACTGTCAGGGCCCAGGGATTTATCCACTCTGACTTGCCTCAACACCAGTCTCCTTCAGGATACGAGGGTAAACCCTGTCAGGGCCTGGGGATTTATCCACTCTGACTTGCCTCAACACCGTCTCCTTCAGGGACCAAGGGTAAACCCTCTCAGGGCCTGGGGATTTATCCACCGTGACTTGCCTCAACACCAGTCTCCTTCAGGGACCGAGGGTAAACCCAGTCAGTGCCCGGGGATTTATCCACTCTGACTTGCATCAACACCCGTCTCCTTCAGGGACCGAGGGTAAACTTTGTCAGGGCCCGGGGATTTATCCACTCTGACTTGCCTCAACAACAGTCTCCTTCAGGGACAGAGGGTAAACCCTGTCAGGGTCCGGCGATTTATCCACTCTGACTTGCCTCAACACCAGTCTCCTTCAGGGACCGAGGGTAAACCCTATCAGGGCCTGGGGATTTACCCACACTGAATTGCCTCAACACCAGTCTAGTTCAGGGACCGAGGGTAAACCCTGTCAGGGCCCGGGGATTTATCCACTCTGACTTGCCTCAACACCAGTCTCTTTCAGGGACCGAGGGTTAACCCTGTCAGGGCCCGGGGATTATCCACTCTGACTTGCCTCAACACCAGTCTCCTTCAGGGACCGAGGGTAAACCCTGTCAGGGCCCGGGGATTTACCCACTCTGACTTGCCTCAACACCAGTCTCCTTCAGGGACCGAGGGTTAACCCTGTCAGGGCCCGGGGATTTATCCACTCTGACTTGCCTCAACACCAGTCTCCTTCAGGGACCGAGGGTAAACCCTGTCAGGGCCCGGGGAATTATCCGCTCTGACTTGCCTCAACACCAGTCTCCTTCAGGGACCGAGGGTAAACCCTGTCAGGGCCCGGGGATTTATCCACTCTGACTTGCCTCAACACCAGTCTCCTTCAGGGACCGAGGGTAAACCCTGTCAGGGCCCGGGGATTTATCCACTCTGACTTGCCTCAACACCAGTCTCCTTCACGGACATAGGGTTAACCCTGTCAGGGCCTGGGGATTTATGCACTCTGACTTGCCTCAACACCAGTCTCCTTCAGGGACCGATGGTTAACCCTGTCAGGGCCTGGGGATTTATCCACTCTGACTTGCCTCAACACCAGTCTCCGTCAGGGACAGAGGGTAAACCCTGTCAGGGCCCGGGGAATTATCCGCTCTGACTTGCCTCAACACCAGTCTCCTTCAGGGACCGAGGGTAAACCCTGTCAGGGCCTGGGGATTTATCCGCTCTGACTTGCCTCAACACCAGTCTCCTTCAGGGACAGAGGGTAAACCCTGTCAGGGCCCGGGGAATTATCCGCTCTGACTTGCCTCAACACCAGTCTCCTTCAGGGACAGAGGGTAAACCCTGTCAGGGCCCGGGGATTTATCCACTCTGACTTGCCTCAACACCAGTCTCCTTCAGGGACAGAGGGTAAACCCTGTCAGGGCCCGGGGATTTATCCACTCTGACTTGCCTCAACACCAGTCTCCTTCAGGGACAGAGGGTAAACCCTGTCAGGGCCTGGGGATTTATCCACTCTGCCTTGCCTCAACACCAGTCTCCTTCAGGGAACGAGGGTAAACACTGTCAGGGCCCAGGGATTTATCCACTCTGACTTGCCTCAACACCAGTCTCCTTCAGGATCCGAGGGTAAACCCTGTCAGGGCCTGGGGATTTATCCACTCTGACTTGCCTCAACACCGTCTCCTTCAGGGACCAAGGGTAAACCCTCTCAGGGCCTGGGGATTTATCCACCGTGACTTGCCTCAACACCAGTCTCCTTCAGGGACCGAGGGTAAACCCAGTCAGGGCCGGGGATTTATCCACTCTGACTTGCATCAACACCCGTCTCCTTCAGGGACCGAGGGTAAACTTTGTCAGGGCCCGGGGATTTATCCACTCTGACTTGCCTCAACAACAGTCTCCTTCAGGGACCGAGGGTAAACCCTACCAGGGCCTGGGGATTTACCCACACTGAATTGCCTCAACACCAGTCTCCTTCAGGGACCGAGGGTAAACCCTGTCAGGGCCCGGGGATTTATCCACTCTGACTTGCCTCAACACCAGTCTCCTTCACGGACATAGGGTTAACCCTGTCAGGGCCTGGGGATTTATGCACTCTGACTTGCCTCAACACCAGTCTCCTTCAGGGACCGAGGGTTAACCCTGTCAGGGCCTGGGGATTTATCCACTCTGACTTGCCTCAACACCAGTCTCCGTCAGGGACAGAGGGTAAACCCTGTCAGGGCCCGGGGAATTATCCGCTCTGACTTGCCTCAACACCAGTCTCCTTCAGGGACCGAGGGTAAACCCTGTCAGGGCCTGGGGATTTATCCGCTCTGACTTGCCTCAACACCAGTCTCCTTCAGGGACAGAGGGTAAACCCTGTCAGGGCCCGGGGATTTATCCACACTGACTTGCCTCAACACCAGTCTCCTTCAGGGACCGAGGGTAAACCCTGTCAGGGCCCGGGGATTTATCCACTCTGACTTGCCTCAACACCAGTCTCCTTCAGGGACCGAGGGTAAACCCTGTCAGGGCCCGGGGATTTATCCACTCTGACTTGCCTCAACACCAGTCTCCTTCAGGGACAGAGGGTAAACCCTGTCAGGGCCTGGGGATTTATCCACTCTGCCTTGCCTCAACACCAGTCTCCTTCAGGGAACGAGGGTAAACACTGTCAGGGCCCAGGGATTTATCCACTCTGACTTGCCTCAACACCAGTCTCCTTCAGGATCCGAGGGTAAACCCTGTCAGGGCCTGGGGATTTATCCACTCTGACTTGCCTCAACACCGTCTCCTTCAGGGACCAAGGGTAAACCCTCTCAGGGCCTGGGGATTTATCCACCGTGACTTGCCTCAACACCAGTCTCCTTCAGGGACCGAGGGTAAACCCAGTCAGGGCCCGGGGATTTATCCACTCTGACTTGCATCAACACCCGTCTCCTTCAGGGACCGAGGGTAAACTTTGTCAGGGCCCGGGGATTTATCCACTCTGACTTGCCTCAACAACAGTCTCCTTCAGGGACCGAGGGTAAACCCTACTAGGGCCTGGGGATTTACCCACACTGAATTGCCTCAACACCAGTCTCCTTCAGGGACCGAGGGTAAACCCTGTCAGGGCCCGGGGATTTATCCACTCTGACTTGCCTCAACACCAGTCTCCTTCAGGGACCGAGGGTAAACCCTGTCAGGGCCCGGGGATTTATCCACTCTGACTTGCCTCAACACCAGTCTCCTTCAGGGACATAGGGTTAACCCTGTCAGGGCCCGGGGATTTATGCACTCTGACTTGCCTCAACACCAGTCTCCTTCAGGGACCGAGGGTAAACCCTGTCAGGGCCCGGGGAATTATCCGCTCTGACTTGCCTCAACACCAGTCTCCTTCAGGAACCGAGGGTAAACCCTGTCAGGGCCCGGGGATTTATCCACTCTGACTTGCCTCAACACCAGTCTCCTTCAGGGACCGAGGGTAAACCCTGTCAGGGCCCGGGGATTTATCCACTCTGACTTGCCTCAACACCAGTCTCCTTCAGGGACAGAGGGTAAACCCTGTCAGGGCCCGGGGAATTATCCGCTCTGACTTGCCTCAACACCAGTCTCCTTCAGGAACCGAGGGTAAACCCTGTCAGGGCCTGGGGATTTATCCATTCTGACTTGCCTCAACACCAGTCTCCTTCAGGGACCGAGGGTAAACCCTGTCAGGGCCCGGGGATTTATCCGCTCTGACTTGCCTCAACACCAGTCTCCTTCAGGGACCGAGGGTAAACCCTGTCAGGGCCCGGGGATTTATCCACTCTGACTTGCCTCAACAACAGTCTCCTTCAGGGACAGAGGGTAAACCCTGTCAGGGCCTGGGGATTTATCCACTCTGCCTTGCCTCAACACCAGTCTCCTTCAGGGAACGAGGGTAAACACTGTCAGGGCCCGGGGATTTATCCACTCTGACTTGCCTCAACACCAGTCTCCCTCAGGGACCGAGGGTAAACCCTGTCAGGGCCCGGGGATTTATCCGCTCTGACTTGCCTCAACACCAGTCTCCTTCAGGGACCGAGGGTAAACCCTGTCAGGGCCCGGGGATTTATCCACTCTGCCTTGCCTCAACACCAGTCTCCTTCAGGGACCGAGGGTAAACCCTGTCAGTTTCCGGGGATTTATCCACTCTGACTTGCCTCAACACCAGTCTGCTTCAAGGACCGAGGGTAAACCCTGTCAGGGCCCGGGGATTTACCCACTCTGAATTGCTTCAACACCCGTCTCCTTCAGGGTCCGAGGGTAAAACCTGTCAGGGCCTAGGGATTTATACACCGTTACGTGCCTCAACACCCGTCTCCTTCAGGGACCGAGGGTAAACCCTGTCAGGACCCGGGGATTTATCCACTCTGACTTGCCTCAACACCAGTCTCCTTCAGGGACCGAGGGTAAACCCTGTCAGGTCCCAGGGATTTACGCACTCTGAATTGCCTCAACACCAGTCTCCTTCAGGGACAGAGGGTAAACCATGTCAGTGCCCGGGGTTTTATCCACTCTGACTTGCCTCAACACCAGTCTGCTTCAGGGACCGAGGGTAAACCCTGTCAGCGCCCGGGGATTTATCCACTCTGACTTGCCTCAACACCAGTCTCCTTCAGGGACCGAGGGTAAACACTGTCAGGGCCCGGGGATTTATCCACCCTGACTTGCCTCAACACCAGTCTCCTTCAGGGACCGAGGGTAATCCCTGTCAGGGCCCGGGGATTTATCCACTCTGACTTGCCTCAACACCAGTCTCCTTCAGGGACCGAGGGTAAACCCTGTCAGGGCCCGGGGATTTATCCACACTGAATTGCCTCAACACCAGTCTCCTTCAGGGACCGAGGGTAAACCCTGTCAGGGCCCGGGGATTTATCCACTCTGACTTGCCTCAACACCAGTCTCCTTCAGGGACCGAGGGTAAACCCTGTCAGGGCCCGGGGATTTATCCACTCTGACTTGCCTCAACACCAGTCTCCTTCAGGGACATAGGGTTAACCCTGTCAGGGCCTGGGGATTTATGCACTCTGACTTGCCTCAACACCAGTCTCCTTCAGGGACCGAGGGTTAACCCTGTCAGGGCCTGGGGATTTATCCACTCTGACTTGCCTCAACACCAGTCTCCTTCAGGGACAGAGGGTAAACCCTGTCAGGGCCCGGGGAATTATCCGCTCTGACTTGCCTCAACACCAGTCTCCTTCAGGGACCGAGGGTAAACCCTGTCAGGGCCTGGGGATTTATCCGCTCTGACTTGCCTCAACACCAGTCTCCTTCAGGGACAGAGGGTAAACCCTGTCAGGGCCCGGGGAATTATCCGCTCTGACTTGCCTCAACACCAGTCTCCTTCAGGGACAGAGGGTAAACCCTGTCAGGGCCCGGGGATTTATCCACTCTGACTTGCCTCAACACCAGTCTCCTTCAGGGACCGAGGGTAAACCCTGTCAGGGCCCGGGGATTTATCCACTCTGACTTGCCTCAACACCAGTCTCCTTCAGGATCCGAGGGTAAACCCTGTCAGGGCCTGGGGATTTATCCACTCTGACTTGCCTCAACACCGTCTCCTTCAGGGACCAAGGGTAAACCCTCTCAGGGCCTGGGGATTTATCCACCGTGACTTGCCTCAACACCAGTCTCCTTCAGGGACCGAGGGTAAACCCAGTCAGGGCCCGGGGATTTATCCACTCTGACTTGCATCAACACCCGTCACCTTCAGGGACCGAGGGTAAACTTTGTCAGGGCCCGGGGATTTATCCACTCTGACTTGCCTCAAAAACAGTCTCCTTCAGGGACCGAGGGTAAACCCTATCAGGGCCTGGGGATTTACCCACACTGAATTGCCTCAACACCAGTCTCCTTCAGGGACCGAGGGTAAACCCTGTCAGGGCCCGGGGATTTATCCACTCTGACTTGCCTCAACACCAGTCTCCTTCAGGGACCGAGGGTAAACCCTGTCAGGGCCCGGGGATTTATCCACTCTGCCTTGCCTCAACACCAGTCTCCTTCAGGGACCGAGGGTAAACCCTGTCAGTTTCCGGGGATTTATCCACTCTGACTTGCCTCAACACCAGTCTGCTTCAAGGACCGAGGGTAAACCCTGTCAGGGCCCGGGGATTTACCCACTCTGAATTGCTTCAACACCCGTCTCCTTCAGGGTCCGAGGGTAAACCCTGTCAGGGCCTAGGGATTTATACACCGTTACGTGCCTCAACACCCGTCTCCTTCAGGGACCGAGGGTAAACCCTGTCAGGACCCGGGGATTTATCCACTCTGACTTGCCTCAACACCAGTCTCCTTCAGGGACCGAGGGTAAACCCTGTCAGGTCCCAGGGATTTACGCACTCTGAATTGCCTCAACACCAGTCTCCTTCAGGGACAGAGGGTAAACCATGTCAGTGCCCGGGGTTTTATCCACTCTGACTTGCCTCAACACCAGTCTGCTTCAGGGACCGAGGGTAAACCCTGTCAGCGCCCGGGGATTTATCCACTCTGACTTGCCTCAACACCAGTCTCCTTCAGGGACCGAGGGTAAACACTGTCAGGGCCCGGGGATTTATCCACCCTGACTTGCCTCAACACCAGTCTCCTTCAGGGACCGAGGGTAATCCCTGTCAGGGCCCGGGGATTTATCCACTCTGACTTGCCTCAACACCAGTCTCCTTCAGGGACCGAGGGTAAACCCTGTCAGGGCCCGGGGATTTATCCACACTGAATTGCCTCAACACCAGTCTCCTTCAGGGACCGAGGGTAAACCCTGTCAGGGCCCGGGGATTTATCCACTCTGACTTGCCTCAACACCAGTCTCCTTCAGGGACCGAGGGTAAACCCTGTCAGGGCCCGGGGATTTATCCACTCTGACTTGCCTCAACACCAGTCTCCTTCAGGGACATAGGGTTAACCCTGTCAGGGCCTGGGGATTTATGCACTCTGACTTGCCTCAACACCAGTCTCCTTCAGGGACCGAGGGTTAACCCTGTCAGGGCCTGGGGATTTATCCACTCTGACTTGCCTCAACACCAGTCTCCTTCAGGGACAGAGGGTAAACCCTGTCAGGGCCCGGGGAATTATCCGCTCTGACTTGCCTCAACACCAGTCTCCTTCAGGGACCGAGGGTAAACCCTGTCAGGGCCTGGGGATTTATCCGCTCTGACTTGCCTCAACACCAGTCTCCTTCAGGGACAGAGGGTAAACCCTGTCAGGGCCCGGGGAATTATCCGCTCTGACTTGCCTCAACACCAGTCTCCTTCAGGGACAGAGGGTAAACCCTGTCAGGGCCCGGGGATTTATCCACTCTGACTTGCCTCAACACCAGTCTCCTTCAGGGACCGAGGGTAAACCCTGTCAGGGCCCGGGGATTTATCCACTCTGACTTGCCTCAACACCAGTCTCCTTCAGGATCCGAGGGTAAACCCTGTCAGGGCCTGGGGATTTATCCACTCTGACTTGCCTCAACACCGTCTCCTTCAGGGACCAAGGGTAAACCCTCTCAGGGCCTGGGGATTTATCCACCGTGACTTGCCTCAACACCAGTCTCCTTCAGGGACCGAGGGTAAACCCAGTCAGGGCCCGGGGATTTATCCACTCTGACTTGCATCAACACCCGTCTCCTTCAGGGACCGAGGGTAAACTTTGTCAGGGCCCGGGGATTTATCCACTCTGACTTGCCTCAAAAACAGTCTCCTTCAGGGACCGAGGGTAAACCCTATCAGGGCCTGGGGATTTACCCACACTGAATTGCCTCAACACCAGTCTCCTTCAGGGACCGAGGGTAAACCCTGTCAGGGCCCGGGGATTTATCCACTCTGACTTGCCTCAACACCAGTCTCCTTCAGGGACATAGGGTTAACCCTGTCAGGGCCTGGGGATTTATGCACTCTGACTTGCCTCAACACCAGTCTCCTTCAGGGACCGAGGGTAAACCCTGTCAGGGCCCGGGGAATTATCCGCTCTGACTTGCCTCAACACCAGTCTCCTTCAGGGACCGAGGGTAAACCCTGTCAGGGCCCGGGGATTTATCCACTCTGACTTGCCTCAACACCAGTCTCCTTCAGGGACCGAGGGTAAACCCTGTCAGGGCCCGGGGATTTATCCACTCTGACTTGCCTCAACACCAGTCTCCTTCAGGGACAGAGGGTAAACCCTGTCAGGGCCCGGGGAATTATCCGCTCTGACTTGCCTCAACACCAGTCTCCTTCAGGGACCGAGGGTAAACCCTGTCAGGGCCTGGGGATTTATCCATTCTGACTTGCCTCAACACCAGTCTCCTTCAGGGACCGAGGGTAAACCCTGTCAGGGCCCGGGGATTTATCCACTCTGCCTTGCCTCAACACCAGTCTCCTTCAGGGAACGAGGGTAAACACTGTCAGGGCCCGGGGATTTATCCACTCTGACTTGCCTCAACACCAGTCTCCCTCAGGGACCGAGGGTAAACCCTGTCAGGGCCCGGGGATTTATCCGCTCTGACTTGCCTCAACACCAGTCTCCTTCAGGGACCGAGGGTAAACCCTGTCAGGGCCCGGGGATTTATCCACTCTGACTTGCCTCAACACCAGTCTCCTTCAGGGACAGAGGGTAAACCCTGTCAGGGCCCGGGGAATTATCCGCTCTGACTTGCCTCAACACCAGTCTCCTTCAGGGACCGAGGGTAAACCCTGTCAGGGCCTGGGGATTTATCCGCTCTGACTTGCCTCAACACCAGTCTCCTTCAGGGACAGAGGGTAAACCCTGTCAGGGCCCGGGGAATTATCCGCTCTGACTTGCCTCAACACCAGTCTCCTTCAGGGACAGAGGGTAAACCCTGTCAGGGCCCGGGGATTTATCCACTCTGACTTGCCTCAACACCAGTCTCCTTCAGGGACCGAGGGTAAACCCTGTCAGGGCCCGGGGATTTATCCACTCTGACTTGCCTCAACACCAGTCTCCTTCAGGATCCGAGGGTAAACCCTGTCAGGGCCTGGGGATTTATCCACTCTGACTTGCCTCAACACCGTCTCCTTCAGGGACCAAGGGTAAACCCTCTCAGGGCCTGGGGATTTATCCACCGTGACTTGCCTCAACACCAGTCTCCTTCAGGGACCGAGGGTAAACCCAGTCAGGGCCCGGGGATTTATCCACTCTGACTTGCATCAACACCCGTCTCCTTCAGGGACCGAGGGTAAACTTTGTCAGGGCCCGGGGATTTATCCACTCTGACTTGCCTCAAAAACAGTCTCCTTCAGGGACCGAGGGTAAACCCTATCAGGGCCTGGGGATTTACCCACACTGAATTGCCTCAACACCAGTCTCCTTCAGGGACCGAGGGTAAACCCTGTCAGGGCCCGGGGATTTATCCACTCTGACTTGCCTCAACACCAGTCTCCTTCAGGGACCGAGGGTAAACCCTGTCAGGGCCCGGGGATTTATCCACTCTGACTTGCCTCAACACCAGTCTCCTTCAGGGACATAGGGTTAACCCTGTCAGGGCCTGGGGATTTATGCACTCTGACTTGCCTCAACCCCAGTCTCCTTCAGGGACCGAGGGTAAACCCTGTCAGGGCCCGGGGAATTATCCGCTCTGACTTGCCTCAACACCAGTCTCCTTCAGGGACAGAGGGTAAACCCTGTCAGGGCCCGGGGATTTATCCACTCTGACTTGCCTCAACACCAGTCTCCTTCAGGGACCGAGGGTAAACCCTGTCAGGGCCCGGGGATTTATCCACTCTGACTTGCCTCAACACCAGTCTCCTTCAGGGACAGAGGGTAAACCCTGTCATGGCCCGGGGAATTATCCGCTCTGACTTGCCTCAACACCAGTCTCCTTCAGGGACCGAGGGTAAACCCTGTCAGGGCCTGGGGATTTATCCATTCTGACTTGCCTCAACACCAGTCTCCTTCAGGGACCGAGGGTAAACCCTGTCAGGGCCCGGGGATTTATCCGCTCTGACTTGCCTCAACACCAGTCTCCTTCAGGGACCGAGGGTAAACCCTGTCAGGGCCCGGGGATTTATCCACTCTGACTTGCCTCAACACCAGTCTCCTTCAGGGACAGAGGGTAAACCCTGTCAGGGCCTGGGGATTTATCCACTCTGCCTTGCCTCAACACCAGTCTCCTTCAGGGAACGAGGGTAAACACTGTCAGGGCCCGGGGATTTATCCACTCTGACTTGCCTCAACACCAGTCTCCCTCAGGGACCGAGGGTAAACCCTGTCAGGGCCCGGGGATTTATCCGCTCTGACTTGCCTCAACACCAGTCTCCTTCAGGGACCGAGGGTAAACCCTGTCAGGACCCGGGGATTTATCCACTCTGACTTGCCTCAACACCAGTCTCCTTCAGTGACCGAGGGTAAACCCTGTCAGGGCCCGGGGTTTTATCCACTCTGACTTGCCTCAACACCAGTCTCCTTCAGGGACAGAGGGTAAACCCTGTCAGGGCCCGGGGAATTATCCGCTCTGACTTGCCTCAACACCAGTCTCCTTCAGGGACCGAGGGTAAACCCTGTCAGGGCCTGGGGATTTATCCACTCTGACTTGCCTCAACACCAGTCTCCTTCAGGGACCAGGGTAAACCCTGTCAGGGCTTGGGGATTTATCCACTTTGACAAGCCTCAACACCAGTCTCCTTCAGGGACCGAGGGTAAACCCTGTCAGGGCCCGGGGATATATCCACTCTGACTTGCCTCATCACCCGTCTCCTTCTTGGACAGAGGGTAAACCCTGTCAGGGTCCGGCGATTTATCCACTCTGACTTGCCTCAACACCAGTCTCTTTCAGGGACCGAGGGTAAACCCTGTCAGGGCCCGGGGATTTATCCACTCTGACTTGCCTCAACACCCGTCTCCTTCAGGGAGCGAGGGTAAACCCTGTCAGGGCCCGGGGATTTATCGACTCTCACTTGCCTCAACACCAGTCCCCTTCAGGGACCGAGGGTAAACCCTGTCAGTGCCCGAGGATTTATCCACTCTGACTGGTTTCAACACCCGTCTCCTTCAGGGACCGAGGGTAAACCCTGTCAGTTTCCGGGGATTTATCCACTCTGACTTGCCTCAACACCAGTCTGCTTCAAGGACCGAGGGTAAACCCTGTCAGGGCCCGGGGATTTACCCACTCTGAATTGCCTCAACACCCGTCTCCTTCAGGGTCCGAGGGTAAACCCTGTCAGGGCCTAGGGATTTATACACCGTGACGTGCCTCAACACCCGTCTCCTTCAGGGACCGAGGGTAAACCCTGTCAGGACCCGGGGATTTATCCACTCTGACTTGCCTCAACACCAGTCTCCTTCAGGGACCGAGGGTAAACCCTGTCAGGGCCCGGGGATTTATCCACTCTGCCTTGCCTCAACACCAGTCTCCTTCAGGGAACGAGGGTAAACACTGTCAGGGCCCGGGGATTTATCCACTCTGACTTGCCTCAACACCAGTCTCCCTCAGGGACCGAGGGTAAACCCTGTCAGGGCCCGGGGATTTATCCGCTCTGACTTGCCTCAACACCAGTCTCCTTCAGGGACCGAGGGTAAACCCTGTCAGGGCCCGGGGATTTATCCACTCTGACTTGCCTCAACACCAGTCTCCTTCAGGGACCGAGGGTAAACCCTGTCAGGGCCCGGGGATTTATCCACTCTGACTTGCCTCAACACCAGTCTCCTTCAGGGACAGAGGGTAAACCCTGTCAGGGCCCGGGGAATTATCCGCTCTGACTTGCCTCAACACCAGTCTCCTTCAGGGACCGAGGGTAAACCCTGTCAGGGCCTGGGGATTTATCCATTCTGACTTGCCTCAACACCAGTCTCCTTCAGGGACCGAGGGTAAACCCTGTCAGGGCCCGGGGATTTATCCACTCTGCCTTGCCTCAACACCAGTCTCCTTCAGGGAACGAGGGTAAACACTGTCAGGGCCCGGGGATTTATCCACTCTGACTTGCCTCAACACCAGTCTCCCTCAGGGACCGAGGGTAAACCCTGTCAGGGCCCGGGGATTTATCCGCTCTGACTTGCCTCAACACCAGTCTCCTTCAGGGACCGAGGGTAAACCCTGTCAGGGCCCGGGGATTTATCCACTCTGACTTGCCTCAACACCAGTCTCCTTCAGGGACAGAGGGTAAACCCTGTCAGGGCCCGGGGAATTATCCGCTCTGACTTGCCTCAACACCAGTCTCCTTCAGGGACCGAGGGTAAACCCTGTCAGGGCCTGGGGATTTATCCGCTCTGACTTGCCTCAACACCAGTCTCCTTCAGGGACAGAGGGTAAACCCTGTCAGGGCCCGGGGAATTATCCGCTCTGACTTGCCTCAACACCAGTCTCCTTCAGGGACAGAGGGTAAACCCTGTCAGGGCCCGGGGATTTATCCACTCTGACTTGCCTCAACACCAGTCTCCTTCAGGGACCGAGGGTAAACCCTGTCAGGGCCCGGGGATTTATCCACTCTGACTTGCCTCAACACCAGTCTCCTTCAGGATCCGAGGGTAAACCCTGTCAGGGCCTGGGGATTTATCCACTCTGACTTGCCTCAACACCGTCTCCTTCAGGGACCAAGGGTAAACCCTCTCAGGGCCTGGGGATTTATCCACCGTGACTTGCCTCAACACCAGTCTCCTTCAGGGACCGAGGGTAAACCCAGTCAGGGCCCGGGGATTTATCCACTCTGACTTGCCTCAACACCCGTCTCCTTCAGGGACCGAGGGTAAACCCTGTCAGGGCCCGGGGATTTATCGACTCTCACTTGCCTCAACACCAGTCCCCTTCAGGGACCGAGGGTAAACCCTGTCAGTGCCCGAGGATTTATCCACTCTGACTGGTTTCAACACCCGTCTCCTTCAGGGACCGAGGGTAAACCCTGTCAGTTTCCGGGGATTTATCCACTCTGACTTGCCTCAACACCAGTCTGCTTCAAGGACCGAGGGTAAACCCTGTCAGGGCACGGGGATTTACCCACTCTGAATTGCCTCAACACCCGTCTCCTTCAGGGTCCGAGGGTAAACCCTGTCAGGGCCTAGGGATTTATACACCGTGACGTGCCTCAACACCCGTCTCCTTCAGGGACCGAGGGTAAACCCTGTCAGGACCCGGGGATTTATCCACTCTGACTTGCCTCAACACCAGTCTCCTTCAGGGACCGAGGGTAAACCCTGTCAGGGCCCGGGGATTTATCCACTCTGCCTTGCCTCAACACCAGTCTCCTTCAGGGAACGAGGGTAAACACTGTCAGGGCCCGGGGATTTATCCACTCTGACTTGCCTCAACACCAGTCTCCCTCAGGGACCGAGGGTAAACCCTGTCAGGGCCCGGGGATTTATCCGCTCTGACTTGCCTCAACACCAGTCTCCTTCAGGGACCGAGGGTAAACCCTGTCAGGGCCCGGGGATTTATCCACTCTGACTTGCCTCAACACCAGTCTCCTTCAGGGACCGAGGGTAAACCCTGTCAGGGCCCGGGGATTTATCCACTCTGACTTGCCTCAACACCAGTCTCCTTCAGGGACAGAGGGTAAACCCTGTCAGGGCCCGGGGAATTATCCGCTCTGACTTGCCTCAACACCAGTCTCCTTCAGGGACCGAGGGTAAACCCTGTCAGGGCCTGGGGATTTATCCATTCTGACTTGCCTCAACACCAGTCTCCTTCAGGGACCGAGGGTAAACCCTGTCAGGGCCCGGGGATTTATCCACTCTGCCTTGCCTCAACACCAGTCTCCTTCAGGGAACGAGGGTAAACACTGTCAGGGCCCGGGGATTTATCCACTCTGACTTGCCTCAACACCAGTCTCCCTCAGGGACCGAGGGTAAACCCTGTCAGGGCCCGGGGATTTATCCGCTCTGACTTGCCTCAACACCAGTCTCCTTCAGGGACAGAGGGTAAACCCTGTCAGGGCCCGGGGAATTATCCGCTCTGACTTGCCTCAACACCAGTCTCCTTCAGGGACCGAGGGTAAACCCTGTCAGGGCCTGGGGATTTATCCGCTCTGACTTGCCTCAACACCAGTCTCCTTCAGGGACAGAGGGTAAACCCTGTCAGGGCCCGGGGAATTATCCGCTCTGACTTGCCTCAACACCAGTCTCCTTCAGGGACAGAGGGTAAACCCTGTCAGGGCCCGGGGATTTATCCACTCTGACTTGCCTCAACACCAGTCTCCTTCAGGGACCGAGGGTAAACCCTGTCAGGGCCCGGGGATTTATCCACTCTGACTTGCCTCAACACCAGTCTCCTTCAGGATCCGAGGGTAAACCCTGTCAGGGCCTGGGGATTTATCCACTCTGACTTGCCTCAACACCGTCTCCTTCAGGGACCAAGGGTAAACCCTCTCAGGGCCTGGGGATTTATCCACCGTGACTTGCCTCAACACCAGTCTCCTTCAGGGACCGAGGGTAAACCCAGTCAGGGCCCGGGGATTTATCCACTCTGACTTGCATCAACACCCGTCTCCTTCAGGGACCGAGGGTAAACTTTGTCAGGGCCCGGGGATTTATCCACACTGACTTGCCTCAAAAACAGTCTCCTTCAGGGACCGAGGGTAAACCCTATCAGGGCCTGGGGATTTACCCACACTGAATTGCCTCAACACCAGTCTCCTTCAGGGACCGAGGGTAAACCCTGTCAGGGCCCGGGGATTTATCCACTCTGACTTGCCTCAACACCAGTCTCCTTCAGGGACCGAGGGTAAACCCTGTCAGGGCCCGGGGATTTATCCACTCTGACTTGCCTCAACACCAGTCTCCTTCAGGGACATAGGGTTAACCCTGTCAGGGCCTGGGGATTTATGCACTCTGACTTGCCTCAACACCAGTCTCCTTCAGGGACCGAGGGTAAACCCTGTCAGGGCCCGGGGAATTATCCGCTCTGACTTGCCTCAACACCAGTCTCCTTCAGGGACCGAGGGTAAACCCTGTCAGGGCCCGGGGATTTATCCACTCTGACTTGCCTCAACACCAGTCTCCTTCAGGGACCGAGGGTAAACCCTGTCAGGGCCCGGGGATTTATCCACTCTGACTTGCCTCAACACCAGTCTCCTTCAGGGACAGAGGGTAAACCCTGTCATGGCCCGGGGAATTATCCGCTCTGACTTGCCTCAACACCAGTCTCCTTCAGGGACCGAGGGTAAACCCTGTCAGGGCCTGGGGATTTATCCATTCTGACTTGCCTCAACACCAGTCTCCTTCAGGGACCGAGGGTAAACCCTGTCAGGGCCCGGGGATTTATCCGCTCTGACTTGCCTCAACACCAGTCTCCTTCAGGGACCGAGGGTAAACCCTGTCAGGGCCCGGGGATTTATCCACTCTGACTTGCCTCAACACCAGTCTCCTTCAGGGACAGAGGGTAAACCCTGTCAGGGCCTGGGGATTTATCCACTCTGCCTTGCCTCAACACCAGTCTCCTTCAGGGAACGAGGTTAAACACTGTCAGGGCCCGGGGATTTATCCACTCTGACTTGCCTCAACACCAGTCTCCCTCAGGGACCGAGGGTAAACCCTGTCAGGGCCCGGGGATTTATCCGCTCTGACTTGCCTCAACACCAGTCTCCTTCAGGGACCGAGGGTAAACCCTGTCAGGGCCCGGGGATTTATCCACTCTGACTTGCCTCAACACCAGTCTCCTTCAGTGACCGAGGGTAAACCCTGTCAGGGCCCGGGGTTTTATCCACTCTGACTTGCCTCAACACCAGTCTCCTTCAGGGACAGAGGGTAAACCCTGTCAGGGCCCGGGGAATTATCCGCTCTGACTTGCCTCAACACCAGTCTCCTTCAGGGACCGAGGGTAAACCCTGTCAGGGCCTGGGGATTTATCCACTCTGACTTGCCTCAACACCAGTCTCCTTCAGGGACCAGGGTAAACCCTGTCAGGGCTTGGGGATTTATCCACTTTGACAAGCCTCAACACCAGTCTCCTTCAGGGACCGAGGGTAAACCCTGTCAGGGCCCGGGGATATATCCACTCTGACTTGCCTCATCACCCGTCTCCTTCTTGGACAGAGGGTAAACCCTGTCAGGGTCCGGCGATTTATCCACTCTGACTTGCCTCAACACCAGTCTCTTTCAGGGACCGAGGGTAAACCCTGTCAGGGCCCGGGGATTTATCCACTCTGACTTGCCTCAACACCCGTCTCCTTCAGGGACCGAGGGTAAACCCTGTCAGGGCCCGGGGATTTATCGACTCTCACTTGCCTCAACACCAGTCCCCTTCAGGGACCGAGGGTAAACCCTGTCAGTGCCCGAGGATTTATCCACTCTGACTGGTTTCAACACCCGTCTCCTTCAGGGACCGAGGGTAAACCCTGTCAGTTTCCGGGGATTTATCCACTCTGACTTGCCTCAACACCAGTCTGCTTCAAGGACCGAGGGTAAACCCTGTCAGGGCCCGGGGATTTACCCACTCTGAATTGCCTCAACACCCGTCTCCTTCAGGGTCCGAGGGTAAACCCTGTCAGGGCCTAGGGATTTATACACCGTGACGTGCCTCAACACCCGTCTCCTTCAGGGACCGAGGGTAAACCCTGTCAGGACCCGGGGATTTATCCACTCTGACTTGCCTCAACACCAGTCTCCTTCAGGGACCGAGGGTAAACCCTGTCAGGTCCCAGGGATTTACCCACTCTGAATTGCCTCAACACCAGTCTCCTTCAGGGACAGAGGGTAAACCATGTCAGTGCCCGGGGTTTTATCCACTCTGACTTGCCTCAACACCAGTCTGCTTCAGGGACCGAGGGTAAACCCTGTCAGCGCCCGGGGATTTATCCACACTGAATTGCCTCAACACCAGTCTCCTTCAGGGACCGAGGGTAAACCCTGTCAGGGCCCGGGGATTTATCCACTCTGACTTGCCTCAACACCAGTCTCCTTCAGGGACCGAGGGTAAACCCTGTCAGGGCCCGGGGATTTATCCACTCTGACTTGCCTCAACACCAGTCTCCTTCAGGGACATAGGGTTAACCCTGTCAGGGCCTGGGGATTTATGCACTCTGACTTGCCTCAACACCAGTCTCCTTCAGGGACCGAGGGTTAACCCTGTCAGGGCCTGGGGATTTATCCACTCTGACTTGCCTCAACACCAGTCTCCTTCAGGGACAGAGGGTAAACCCTGTCAGGGCCCGGGGAATTATCCGCTCTGACTTGCCTCAACACCAGTCTCCTTCAGGGACCGAGGGTAAACCCTGTCAGGGCCTGGGGATTTATCCGCTCTGACTTGCCTCAACACCAGTCTCCTTCAGGGACAGAGGGTAAACCCTGTCAGGGCCCGGGGAATTATCCGCTCTGACTTGCCTCAACACCAGTCACCTTCAGGGACAGAGGGTAAACCCTGTCAGGGCCCGGGGATTTATCCACTCTGACTTGCCTCAACACCAGTCTCCTTCAGGGACCGAGGGTAAACCCTGTCAGGGCCCGGGGATTTATCCACTCTGACTTGCCTCAACACCAGTCTCCTTCAGGGACCGAGGGTAAACCCTGTCAGGGCCCGGGGATTTATCCACTCTGACTTGCCTCAACACCAGTCTCCTTCAGGGACAGAGGGTAAACCCTGTCAGGGCCTGGGGATTTATCCACTCTGCCTTGCCTCAACACCAGTCTCCTTCAGGGAACGAGGGTAAACACTGTCAGGGCCCGGGGATTTATCCACTCTGACTTGCCTCAACACCAGTCTCCCTCAGGGACCGAGGGTAAACCCTGTCAGGGCCCGGGGAATTATCCGCTCTGACTTGCCTCAACACCAGTCTCCTTCAGGGACCGAGGGTAAACCCTGTCAGGGCCCGGGGATTTATCCACTCTGACTTGCCTCAACACCAGTCTCCTTCAGGGACCGAGGGTAAACCCTGTCAGGGCCCGGGGATTTATCCACTCTGACTTGCCTCAACACCAGTCTCCTTCAGGGACAGAGGGTAAACCCTGTCAGGGCCCGGGGAATTATCCGCTCTGACTTCCCTCAACACCAGTCTCCTTCAGGGACCGAGGGTAAACCCTGTCAGGGCCCGGGGATTTATCCACTCTGACTTGCCTCAACACCAGTCTCCTTCAGGGACCAGGGTAAACCCTGTCAGGGCTTGGGGATTTATCCACTTTGACAAGCCTCAACACCAGTCTCCTTCAGGGACCGAGGGTAAACCCTGTCAGGGCCCGGGGATATATCCACTCTGACTTGCCTCAACACCCGTCTCCTTCTTGGACAGAGGGTAAACCCTGTCAGGGTCCGGCGATTTATCCACTCTGACTTGCCTCAACACCAGTCTCCTTCAGGGACCGAGGGTAAACCCTATCAGGGCCTGGGGATTTACCCACACTGAATTGCCTCAACACCAGTCTCCTTCAGGGACCGAGGGTAAACCCTGTCAGGGCCCGGGGATTTATACACTCTGACTTGCCTCAACACCAGTCTCCTTCAGGGACCGAGGGTAAACCCTGTCAGGGCCCGGGGATTTATCCACTCTGACTTGCCTCAACACCAGTCTCCTTCAGGGACATAGGGTTAACCCTGTCAGGGCCTGGGGATTTATGCACTCTGACTTGCCTCAACACCAGTCTCCTTCAGCGACCGAGGGTTAACCCTGTCAGGGCCTGGGGATTTATCCACTCTGACTTGCCTCAACACCAGTCTCCTTCAGGGACAGAGGGTAAACCCTGTCAGGGCCCGGGGAATTATCCGCTCTGACTTGCCTCAACACCAGTCTCCTTCAGGGACCGAGGGTAAACCCTGTCAGGGCCTGGGGATTTATCCGCTCTGACTTGCCTCAACACCAGTCTCCTTCAGGGACAGAGGGTAAACCCTGTCAGGGCCCGGGGAATTATCCGCTCTGACTTGCCTCAACACCAGTCTCCTTCAGGGACAGAGGGTAAACCCTGTCAGGTCCCGGGGATTTATCCACTCTGACTTGCCTCAACACCAGTCTCCTTCAGGGACCGAGGGTAAACCCTGTCAGGGCCCGGGGATTTATCCACTCTGACTTGCCTCAACACCAGTCTCCTTCAGGGACCGAGGGTAAACCCTGTCAGGGCCCGGGGATTTATCCACTCTGACTTGCCTCAACACCAGTCTCCTTCAGGGACAGAGGGTAAACCCTGTCAGGGCCTGGGGATTTATCCACTCTGCCTTGCCTCAACACCAGTCTCCTTCAGGGAACGAGGGTAAACACTGTCAGGGCCCAGGGATTTATCCACTCTGACTTGCCTCAACACCGTCTCCTTCAGGGACCAAGGGTAAACCCTCTCAGGGCCTGGGGATTTATCCACCGTGACTTGCCTCAACACCAGTCTCCTTCAGGGACCGAGGGTAAACCCAGTCAGGGCCCGGGGATTTATCCACTCTGACTTGCATCAACACCCGTCTCCTTCAGGGACCGAGGGTAAACTTTGTCAGGGCCCGGGGAATTATCCACTCTGACTTGCCTCAACAACAGTCTCCTTCAGGGACAGAGGGTAAACCCTGTCAGGGTCCGGCGATTTATCCACTCTGACTTGCCTCAACACCAGTCTCCTTCAGGGACCGAGGGTAAACCCTATCAGGGCCTGGGGATTTACCCACACTGAATTGCCTCAACACCAGTCTAGTTCAGGGACCGAGGGTAAACCCTGTCAGGGCCCGGGGATTTATCCACTCTGACTTGCCTCAACACCAGTCTCCTTCAGGGACCGAGGGTTAACCCTGTCAGGGCCCGGGGATTTATCCACTCTGACTTGCCTCAACACCAGTCTCCCTCAGGGACCGAGGGTAAACCCTGTCAGGGCCCGGGGAATTATCCGCTCTGACTTGCCTCAACACCAGTCTCCTTCAGGGACCGAGGGTAAACCCTGTCAGGGCCCGGGGATTTATCCACTCTGACTTGCCTCAACACCAGTCTCCTTCAGGGACCGAGGGTAAACCCTGTCAGGGCCCTGGGATTTATCCACTCTGACTTGCCTCAACACCAGTCTCCTTCAGGGACAGAGGGTAAACCCTGTCAGGGCCCGGGGAATTATCCGCTCTGACTTGCCTCAACACCAGTCTCCTTCAGGGACCGAGGGTAAACCCTGTCAGGGCCTGGGGATTTATCCACTCTGACTTGCCTCAACACCAGTCTCCTTCTGGGACCGAGGGTAAACCCTGTCAGGGCCCGGGGATTTATCCGCTCTGACTTGCCTCAACACCAGTCTCCTTCAGGGACCGAGGGTAAACCCTGTCAGGGCCCGGGGATTTATCCACTCTGACTTGCCTCAACACCAGTCTCCTTCAGGGACAGAGGGTAAACCCTGTCAGGGCCCGGGAATTATCCGCTCTGACTTGCCTCAACACCAGTCTCCTTCAGGGACCGAGGGTAAACCCTGTCAGGGCCTGGGGATTTATCCACTCTGACTTGCCTCAACACCAGTCTCCTTCAGGGACCGAGGGTAAACCCTCTCAGGGCCCGGGGATTTATCCGCTCTGACTTGCCTCAACACCAGTCTCCTTCAGGGACCGAGGGTAAACCCTGTCAGGGCCTGGGGATTTATCCACTCTGACTTGCCTCAACACCAGTCTCCTTCAGTGACCGATGGTAAACCCTGTCAGGGCCCGGGGATTTATCCACTCTGACTTGCCTCAACACCAGTCTCCTTCAGGGACAGAGTGTAAACCGTGTCAGGGCCCGGGGATTTATCCACTCTGACTTGCCTCAACACCAGTCTCCTTCAGGGACCGAGGGTAATCCCTGTCAGGTCCTGGGGATTTATCCACCGTGACATGTCTCAACACCAGTCTCCTTCAGGGACCGAGGGTAAACCCTGTCAGGGCCCGGGGATTTATCCACCGTGACTTGTCTCAACACCAGTCTCCTTCAGGGACCGAGGGTAAACCCTGTCAGGGCCTGGGGATTTATCCACCGTGACTTGCCTCAACACCAGTCTCTTTCAGGGACCGAGGGTAAACCCAGTCAGGGCCCGGGGATTTATCCACTCTGACTTGCCTCAACACCAGTCTCTTTCAGGGACCGAGGGTAAACCCTGTCAGTGCCCGAGGATTTATCCACTCTGACTGGTTTCAACACCCTTCTCCTTCAGGGACCGAGGGTAAACCCTGTCAGGTTCCGGGGATTTATCCACTCTGACTTGCCTCAACACCAGTCTGCTTCAAGGACCGAGGGTAAACCCTGTCAGGGCCCGGGGATTTACCCACTCTGAATTGCCTCAACACCCGTCTCCTTCAGGGTCCGAGGGTAAACCCTGTCAGGGCCTAGGGATTTATACACCGTGACGTGCCTCAACACCCGTCTCCTTCAGGGACCGAGGGTAAACCCTGTCAGGACCCGGGGATTTATCCACTCTGACTTGCCTCAACACCAGTCTCCTTCAGGGACCGAGGGTAAACCCTGTCAGGTCCCGGGGATTTACCCACTCTGAATTGCCTCAACACCAGTCTCCTTCAGGGACAGAGGGTAAACCATGTCAGTGCCCGGGGTTTTATCCACTCTGACTTGCCTCAACACCAGTCTGCTTCAGGGACCGAGGGTAAACCCTGTCAGCGCCCGGGGATTTATCCACTCTGACTTGCCTCAACACCAGTCTCCTTCAGGGACCGAGGGTAAACACTGTCAGGGCCCGGGGATTTATCCACCCTGACTTGCCTCAACACCAGTCTCCTTCAGGGACCGAGGGTAATCCCTGTCAGGGCCCGGGGATTTATCCACTCTGACTTGCCTCAACACCCGTCTCCTTCAGGGACCGAGGGTAAACCCTGTCAGGGCCCGGGGATTTATCCACCCTGACTTGCCTCAACACCAGTCTCCTTCAGGGACCGAGGGTAAACACTGTCAGGGCCCGGGGATTTATCCACCCTGACTTGCCTCAACACCCGTCTCCTTCAGGGAACGAGGGTAATCCCTGACAGGGCCTGGGGATTTATCCACTCTGACTTGCCTCAACACCGTCTCCTTCAGGGACCAAGGGTAATCCCTGTCAGGGCCTGGGGATTTATCCACTCTGACAAGTCTCAACACCCGTCTCCTTCAGGGTCCGAGGGTAAACCCTCTCAGGGCATGGGGATTTATCCACCGTGACTTGCCTCAACACCAGTCTCCTTCAGGAACCGAGGGTAAACCCAGTCAGGGCCCGGGGATTTATCCACTCTGACTTGCCTCAACACCCGTCTCCTTCAGGGACCGAGGGTAAACTTTGTCAGGGCCCGGGGATTTATCCACTCTGACTTGCCTCAACAACAGTCTCCTTCAGGGACCAGGGTAAACCCTGTCAGGGCTTGGGGATTTATCCACTTTGACAAGCCTCAACACCAGTCTCCTTCAGGGACCGAGGGTAAACCCTGTCAGGGCCCGGGGATATATCCACTCTGACTTGCCTCAACACCCGTCTCCTTCTTGGACCGAGGGTAAACCCTGTCAGGGTCCGGCGATTTATCCACTCTGACTTGCCTCAACACCAGTCTCCTTCAGGGACCGAGGGTAAACCCTATCAGGGCCAGGGATTTACCCACACTGAATTGCCTCAACACCAGTCTCCTTCAGGGACCGAGGGTAAACCCTGTCAGGGCCCGGGGATTTATCCACTCTGACTTGCCTCAACACCAGTCTCCTTCAGGGACCGAGGGTAAACCCTGTCAGGGCCCGGGGATTTATCCACTCTGACTTGCCTCAACACCAGTCTCCTTCAGGGACCGAGGGTTAACCCTGTCAGGGCCTGGGGATTTATCCACTCTGACTTGCCTCAACACCAGCCTCCTTCAGGGACCGAGGGTTAACCCTGTCAGGGCCTGGGGATTTATCCACTCTGACTTGCCTCAACACCAGTCTCCTTCAGGGACAGAGGGTAAACCCTGTCAGGGCCCGGGGAATTATCCGCTCTGACTTGCCTCAACACCAGTCTCCTTCAGGGACCGAGGGTAAACCCTGTCAGGGCCTGGGGATTTATCCGCTCTGACTTGCCTCAACACCAGTCTCCTTCAGGGACAGAGGGTAAACCCTGTCAGGGCCCGTGGAATTATCCGCTCTGACTTGCCTCAACACCAGTCTCCTTCAGGGACCGAGGGTAAACCCTGTCAGGGCCTGGGGTTTTATCCGCTCTGACTTGCCTCAACACCAGTCTCCTTCAGGGACCGAGGGTAAACCCTGTCAGGGCCCGGGGATTTATCCGCTCTGACTTGCCTCAACACCAGTCTCCTTCAGGGACCGAGGGTAAACCCTGCCAGGGCCCGGGGATTTATCCGCTCTGACTTGCCTCAACACCAGTCTCCTTCAGTGACCGAGGGTAAACCCTGTCAGGGCCCGGGGATTTATCCACTCTGACTTGCCTCAACACCAGTCTCCTTCAGGGACAGAGGGTAAACCGTGTCAGGGCCCGGGGATTTATCCACTCTGACTTGCCTCAACACCAGTCTCCTTCAGGGACCGAGGGTAATCCCTGTCAGGTCCTGGGGATTTATCCACCGTGACTTGCCTCAACACCAGTCTCTTTCAGGGACCGAGGGTAAACACAGTCAGGGCCCGGGGATTTATCCACTCTGACTTGCCTCAACTCCCGTCTCCTTCAGGGACCGAGGGTAAACACTGTCAGGGCCCGGGGATTTATCCACTCTGACTTGCCTCAACTCCCGTCTCCTTCAGGGACCGAGGGTAAACCCTATCAGTGCCCAGGGATTTATCCACTCTGACTTGCCTCAACACCAGTCTCCTTCAGGGTCCGAGGGTAAACCCTGTCAGTGCCCGGGGATTTATACACTCTGACTTGCCTCAACACCAGTCTCCGTCAGGGACCGAGGTTAAACCCTGTCAGTGCCCGGGGATTTATCCACTCTGACTTGCCTCAACACCAGTCTCCTTCAGGGACCGAGGGTAAACCCTCTCAGGGCCCGGGGATTTATCCACTCTGACAAGCCTGAACAGCAGTCTCCTTCAGGGACCGAGGGTAAACCCTGTCAGGGCCAGGGGATTTATCTACTCTGACTTGCCTCAACACCAGTCTCCTTCAGGGACCGAGGGTAATCCCTATCAGGGCCCGGGGATTTATACACTCTGACTTGCCTCAACACCAGTCTGCTTCAGGGTCCGAGGGTAAACCCTGTCAGTGCCCGGGGATTTATACACTCTGACTTGCCTCAACACCAGTCTCCGTCAGGGACCGAGGGTAAACCCTGTCAGTGCCCGGGGATTTATCCACTCTGACTTGCCTCAACACCAGTCTCCTTCAGGGACCGAGGGTAATCCCTATCAGGGCCCGGGGATTTATACACTCTGACTTGCCTCAACACCAGTCTCCTTCTGGGACCGAGGGTAAACCCTGTCAGCGCCAAGGGATTTATCCACTCTGACTTGCCTCAACACCAGTCTCCTTCAGGGACCGAGGGTAAACCCTGTCAGCGCCAAGGGATTTATCCACTCTGACTTGCCTCAACACCAGTCTCCTTCAGGGACCGAGGGTAAACCCTGTCAGGGCCCGGGGATTTACCCACTCTGACTTGCCTCAACACCAGTCTCCTTCAGGGACCGAGGGTAAACACTGTCAGGGCCCGGGGATTTATCCACTCTGACTTGCTTCAACACCCGTCTCCTTCAGGGACCGAGGGTAAACCCTGTCAGGGCCCGGGGATTTATCCACTCTGACTTGCATCAACACCAGTCTCCTTCAGGGACCGAGGGTAAACCCTGTCAGGGCCCGGGGATTTTTCCACTCTGACTTGCCTCAACACCAGTCTCCTTCAGGGACAGAGGGTAAACCGTGTCAGGGCCTGGGGATTTAACCACTCTGACTTGCCTCAACACCAGTCTCCTTCAGGGACCGAGGGTAAACCCTGTCAGGGCCTGGGGATTTATCCTCTCCGACTTGCCTCAACACCAGTCTCCTTCAGGGACCGAGGGTAAACCGTGTCAGGGCCCGGGGTTTTATCCACTCTGACTTGCCTCAACACCCGTCTCCTTCAGGGACCGAGGGTAAACCCTGTCAGGGCCTGGGGATTTATCCACTCTGACTTGCCTCAACACCAGTCTCCTTCAGGGACCGAGGTTAATCCCTGTCAGGGCCCGGGGATTTATCCACTCTGACTTGCCTCAACACCAGTCTCCTTCAGGGACCGAGGGTAAACCCTGTCAGGGCCCGGGGATTTATCCACTCTGACTTGCCTCAACACCAGTCTCCTTCAGGGACCGAGGGTAAACCCTGTCAGGGCACGGGGATTTATCCACTCTGACTTGCCTCAAAACCAGTCTCCTTCAGGGACAGAGGGTAAACCCTGTCAGGGCCCAGGGATTTATCCGCTCTGACTTGCCTCAACACCAGTCTCCTTCAGGGACCGAGGGTAAACCCTGTCAGGGCCTGGGGATTTATCCACTCTGACTTGCCTCAACACCAGTCTCCTTCAGGGACCGAGGGTAAACCCAGTCAGGGCCTGGGGATTTATCCACTCTGACTTGCCTCAACACCAGTCTCCTTCAGGGACCGAGGGTAAACCCTGTCAGGGCCCGGGGATTTATCCGCTCTGACTTGCCTCAACACCAGTCTCCTTCAGGGACCGAGGGTAATCCCTATCAGGGCCCGGGGATTTATACACTGTGACTTGCCTCAACACCAGTCTCCTTCTGGGACCGAGGGTAAACCCTGTCAGCGCCAAGGGATTTATCCACTCTGACTTGCCTCAACACCAGTCTCCTTCAGGGACCGAGGGTAAACCCTGTCAGCGCCAAGGGATTTATCCACTCTGACTTGCCTCAACACCAGTCTCCTTCAGGGACCGAGGGTAAACCCTGTCAGGGCCCGGGGATTTACCCACTCTGACTTGCCTCAACACCAGTCTCCTTCAGGGACCGAGGGTAAACACTGTCAGGGCCCGGGGATTTATCCACTCTGACTTGCCTCAACACCCGTCTCCTTCAGGGACCGAGGGTAAACCCTGTCAGGGCCCGGGGATTTATCCACTCTGACTTGCATCAACACCAGTCTCCTTCAGGGACCGAGGGTAAACCCTGTCAGGGCCCGGGGATTTATCCACTCTGACTTGCCTCAACACCAGTCTCCTTCAGGGACAGAGGGTAAACCGTGTCAGGGCCCGGGGATTTATCCACTCTGACTTGCCTCAACACCAGTCTCCTTCAGGGACCGAGGGTAAACCCTGTCAGGGCCTGGGGATTTAACCACTCTGACTTGCCTCAACACCAGTCTCCTTCAGGGACCGAGGGTAAACCCTGTCAGGGCCTGGGGATTTATCCACTCTGACTTGCCTCAACACCAGTCTCCTTCAGGGACCGAGGGTAAACCGTGTCAGGGCCCGGGGTTTTATCCACTCTGACTTGCCTCAACACCCGTCTCCTTCAGGGACCGAGGGTAAACCCTGTCAGGGTCTGGGGATTTATCCACTCTGACTTGCCTCAACACCAGTCTCCTTCAGGTACCGAGGTTAATCCCTGTCAGGGCCTGGGGATTTATCCACTCTGACTTGCCTCAACACCAGTCTCCTTCAGGGACCGAGGGTAAACCCTGTCAGGGCCCAGGGATTTATCCGCTCTGACATGCCTCAACACCAGTCTCCTTCAGGGACCGAGGGTAAACCCTGTCAGGGCCTGGGGATTTATCCACTCTGACTTGCCTCAACACCAGTCTCCTTCAGGGACAGAGGGTAAACCCTGTCACGGCCTGGGGATTTATCTACTCTGACTTGCCTCAACACCAGTCTCCTTCAGGGTCGGGGGGAATACCCTGTCAGGGCTTGGGGGTTTATCCACTCTGACTTGCCTCAACACCAGTCTCCTTCAGGGACCGAGGGTAAACCCTGTCAGGGCCTGGGGATTTATCCACTCTGACTTGCCTCAACACCAGTCTCCTTCAGGGACCGAGGGTAAACCCAGTCAGGGCCTGGGGATTTATCCACTCTGACTTGCCTCAACACCAGTCTCCTTCAGGGACCGAGGGTAAACCCTGTCAGGGCCCGTGGATTTATCCGCTCTGACTTGCCTCAACACCAGTCTCCTTCAGGGACCGAGGGTAAACCCTGTCAGGGCCCGGGGATTTATCCACTCTGACTTGCCTGAACACCAGTCTCCTTCAGGGACCGAGTGTAAACCCTGTCAGGGCCCGGGGATTTATGCGCTCTGACTTGCCTCAACACCATTCTCCTTCAGGGACCGAGGGTAAACACTGTCAGGGCCTGGGGATTTATCCACTCTGACTTGCCTCAACACCAGTCTCCTTCAGGGACCGAGGGTAAACCCTGTCAGGGCCCGGGGATTTATCCGCTCTGACATGCCTCAACACCAGTCTCCTTCAGGGACCGAGGGTAAACCCTGTCAGGGCCTGGGGATTTATCCACTCTGACTTGCCTCAACACCAGTCTCCTTCAGGGACAGAGGGTAAACCCTGTCACGGCCTGGGGATTTATCTACTCTGACTTGCCTCAACAACAGTCTCCTTCAGGGTCGGGGGGAATACCCTGTCAGGGCTTGGGGGTTTATCCACTCTGACTTGCCTCAACACCAGTCTCCTTCAGGGACAGAGGGTAAACCCTGTCAGGGCCTGGGGATTTATCCACTCTGACTTGCCTCAACACCAGTCTCCTTCAGGGTCCGAGGGTAAACCCTGTCAGGGCCTAGGGATTTATACACCGTGACGTGCCTCAACACCCGTCTCCTTCAGGGTCCGAGGGTAATCCCTGTCAGGTCCCGGGGATTTACCCACTCTGAATTGCCTCAACACCAGTCTCCTTCAGGGACCGAGGGTAAACCATGTCAGTGCCCGGGGTTTTATCCACTCTGACTTGCCTCAACACCAGTCTGCTTCAGGGACCGAGGGTAAACCCTGTCAGGGCCCGGGGATTTATCCACTCTGACTTGCCTCAACAGCAGTCTCCTTCAGGGACCGAGGGTAAACCATGTCAGTGCCCGGGGTTTTATCCACTCTGACTTGCCTCAACACCAGTATCCTTCAGGGACCGAGGGTAAACACTGTCAGGGCCCGGGGATTTATCCACCCTGACTTGCCTCAACACCAGTCTCCTTCAGGGACCGAGGGTAAACACTGTCAGGGCCCGGGGATTTATCCACCCTGACTTGCCTCAGCACCCGTCTCCTTCAGGGACCGAGGGTAAATCCTGTCTGTGCCCGGGGATTTATCCACTCTGACTTGCCTCAACACCAGTCTCCTTCAGGGACCGAGGGCAAACCCTGTCAGGGCCCGGGGATTTATCCACTCTGACTTGCCTCAACACCAGTCTCCTTCAGGGACCGAGGGCAAATCCTGTCAGTGCCCGGGGATTTATCCACTCTGACTTGCCTCAACACCAGTCTCCTTCAGGGACCGAGGGCAAACCCTGTCAGGGCCCGGGGATTTATCCACTCAGACTTGCCTCAGCACCAGGCTCCGTCAGGGACCGATGGTAAACCCTGTCAGGTCCCGGGGATTTATCCACTCTGACTTGCCTCAACACCAGTCTCCTTCAGGGACCGAGGGTAAACCCTGTCAGGGCCCGGGGATTTATCCACTCTGACTTGCCTCAACACCAGTCTCCTTCAGGGACCGAGGGTAAACCCTGTCAGGGCCCGGGGATTTATCCACTCTGACTTGCCTCAACACCAGTCTCCTTCAGGGACCGAGGGTAAACCCTGTCAGGGCCCGGGGATTTATCCACTCTGACTTGCCTCAACACCAGTCTCCTTCAGGGACCGAGGGTAAACCCTGTCAGGGCCTGGGGATTTATCCACTCTGACTTGCCTCAACACCAGGCTCCGTCAGGGACCGATGGTAAACCCTGTCAGGGCCCGGGGATTTATCCACTCTGACTTGCCTCAACACCAGTCTCCTTCAGGGACCGAGGGTAAACCCTGTCAGGGCCCGGGGATTTATCCACTCTGACTTGCCTCAACACCAGTCTCCGTCCGGGACCGAGGATAAACCGTGTCAGGGCCCGGGGATTTATCCACTCTGACTTGCCTCAACACCAGTCTCCTTCAGGGACCGAGGGTAAACCCAGTCAGGGCCCGGGGATTTATCCACTCTGACTTGCCTGAACACCAGTCTCCTTCAGGGACCGAGTGTAAACCCTGTCAGGGCCCGGGGATTTATGCGCTCTGACTTGCCTCAACACCATTCTCCTTCAGGGACCGAGGGTAAACCCTGTCAGGGCCTGGGGATTTATCCACTCTGACTTGCCTCAACACCAGTCTCCTTCAGGGACCGAGGGTAAACCCTGTCAGGGCCCGGGGATTTATCCGCTCTGACATGCCTCAACACCAGTCTCCTTCAGGGACCGAGGGTAAACCCTGTCAGGGCCTGGGGATTTATCCACTCTGACTTGCCTCAACACCAGTCTCCTTCAGGGACAGAGGGTAAACCCTGTCACGGCCTGGGGATTTATCTACTCTGACTTGCCTCAACACCAGTCTCCTTCAGGGTCGGGGGGAATACCCTGTCAGGGCTTGGGGGTTTATCCACTCTGACTTGCCTCAACACCAGTCTCCTTCAGGGACAGAGGGTAAACCCTGTCAGGGCCTGGGGATTTATCCACTCTGACTTGCCTCAACACCAGTCTCCTTCAGGGTCCGAGGGTAAACCCTGTCAGGGCCTAGGGATTTATACACCGTGACGTGCCTCAACACCCGTCTCCTTCAGGGTCCGAGGGTAATCCCTGTCAGGTCCCGGGGATTTACCCACTCTGAATTGCCTCAACACCAGTCTCCTTCAGGGACCGAGGGTAAACCATGTCAGTGCCCGGGGTTTTATCCACTCTGACTTGCCTCAACACCAGTCTGCTTCAGGGACCGAGGGTAAACCCTGTCAGGGCCCGGGGATTTATCCACTCTGACTTGCCTCAACAGCAGTCTCCTTCAGGGACCGAGGGTAAACCATGTCAGTGCCCGGGGTTTTATCCACTCTGACTTGCCTCAACACCAGTATCCTTCAGGGACCGAGGGTAAACACTGTCAGGGCCCGGGGATTTATCCACCCTGACTTGCCTCAACACCAGTCTCCTTCAGGGACCGAGGGTAAACACTGTCAGGGCCCGGGGATTTATCCACCCTGACTTGCCTCAGCACCCGTCTCCTTCAGGGACCGAGGGTAAATCCTGTCTGTGCCCGGGGATTTATCCACTCTGACTTGCCTCAACACCAGTCTCCTTCAGGGACCGAGGGCAAACCCTGTCAGGGCCCGGGGATTTATCCACTCTGACTTGCCTCAACACCAGTCTCCTTCAGGGACCGAGGGCAAACCCTGTCAGGGCCCGGGGATTTATCCACTCTGACTTGCCTCAACACCAGTCTCCTTCAGGGACCGAGGGTAAACCCTGTCAGGGCCCGGGGATTTATCCACCCTGACTTGCCTCAGCACCCGTCTCCTTCAGGGACCGAGGGTAAATCCTGTCTGTGCCCGGGGATTTATCCACTCTGACTTGCCTCAACACCAGTCTCCTTCAGGGACCGAGGGCAAACCCTGTCAGGGCCCGGGGATTTATCCACTCTGACTTGCCTCAACACCAGTCTCCTTCAGGGACCGAGGGCAAACCCTGTCAGGGCCCGGGGATTTATCCACTCTGACTTGCCTCAGCACCAGACTCCGTCAGGGACCGATGGTAAACCCTGTCAGGTCCCGGGGATTTATCCACTCTGACTTGCCTCAACACCAGTCTCCTTCAGGGACCGAGGGTAAACCCTGTCAGGGCCCGGGGATTTATCCACTCTGACTTGCCTCAACACCAGTCTCCTTCAGGGACCGAGGATAAACCCTGTCAGGGCCCGGGGATTTATCCACTCTGACTTGCCTCAACACCAGTCTCCTTCAGGGACCGAGGGTAAACCCTGTCAGGGCCCGGGGATTTATCCACTCTGACTTGCCTCAACACCAGTCTCCTTCAGGGACCGAGGGTAAACCCTGTCAGGGCCTGGGGATTTATCCACTCTGACTTGCCTCAACACCAGGCTCCGTCAGGGACCGATGGTAAACCCTGTCAGGGCCCGGGGATTTATCCACTCTGACTTGCCTCAACACCAGTCTCCTTCAGGGACCGAGGGTAAACCCTGTCAGGGCCCGGGGATTTATCCACTCTGACTTGCCTCAACACCAGTCTCCGTCCGGGACCGAGGATAAACCGTGTCAGGGCCCGGGGATTTATCCACTCTGACTTGCCTCAACACCAGTCTCCTTCAGGGACCGAGGGTAAACCCTGTCAGGGCCCGGGGATTTATCCACTCTGACTTGCCTCAACACCAGACTCCTTCAGGGACAGAGGGTAAACCGTGTCAGGGCCCGGGGATTTATCCAGTCTGACTTGCCTCAACACCAGTCTCCTTCAGTGACAGAGGGTAAACCCTGTCAGGGCCCGGGGATTTATCCACTCTGACTTGCCTCAACACCAGTCTCCTTCAGGGACCGAGGGTAAACCGTGTCAGGTCCCGGGGATTTATCCACTCTGACTTGCCTCAACACCAGTCTCCTTCAGGGAACGAGGGTAAACACTGTCAGGGCCTGGGGATTTATCCACTCTGACTTGCCTCAACACCGTCTCCTTCAGGGACCAAGGGTAAACCCTCTCAGGGCCCGGGGATTTATCCACCGTGACTTGCCTCAACACCAGTCTCCTTCAGGGACCGAGGGTAAACCCAGTCAGGGCCCGGGGATTTATCCACTCTGACTTGCCTCAACACCCGTCTCCTTCAGGGACCGATGGTAAACTTTGTCAGGGCCCGGGGATTTAGCCACTATGACTTGCCTCAACAACAGTCTCCTTCAAGGACCGAGGGTAAACCCTATCAGGGCCTGGGGATTTATACACTCTGACTTGCCTCAACACCAGTCTCCTTCAGGGACCGAGGGTAAACCCTGTCAGGGCCCGTGGATTTATCCACTCTGACTTGCCTCAACACCAGTCTCCTTCAGGGACCGAGGGTAAACCCTGTCAGGGCCTGGGGATTTATCCAATCTGACTTGCCTCAACACCAGTCTCCTTCAGGGTCCGAGGGTAAACCCTGTCAGGGCCCGGGGATTTATCCACTCTGACTTGCCTCAACACCAGTCTCCTTCAGGGACCGAGGGTAAACCCAGTCAGGGCCCGGGGATTTACACACTCTGACTTGCCTCAACACCAGTCTCCTTCAGGGACCGAGGGTAAACCCTGTCAGGGCCCGGGGATTTACCCACACTGAATTGCCGCAACACCAGTCTCCTTCAGGGACCGAGGGTAAACCCTGTCAGGGCCCGGGGATTTATCCACTCTGACTTGCCTCAAAACCAGTCTCCTTCAGGGACCGAGGGTAAACCCTGTCAGGGACCGGGGATTTACCCACACTGAATTGCCTCAACACCAGTCTCCTTCAGGGACCGAGGGTAAACCCTGTCAGGGCCCGGGGATTTATCCACTCTGACTTGCCTCAACACCAGTCTCCTTCAGGGACCGAGGGTAAACCCTGTCAGGGCCCGTGGATTTATCCACTCTGACTTGCCTCAACACCAGTCTCCTTCAGGGACTGAGGGTAAACCCTGTCAGGGCCTGGGGATTTATCCACTCTGACTTGCCTCAACACCAGTCTCCTTCAGGGACCGAGGGTAATCCCTGTCAGGGCCCGGGGATTTATCCACTCTGACTTGCCTCAACACCAGTCTCCTTCAGGGACCGAGGGCAAATCCTGTCAGTGCCCGGGGATTTATCCACTCTGACTTGCCTCAACACCAGTCTCCTTCAGGGACCGAGGGCAAACCCTGTCAGGGCCCGGGGATTTATCCACTCTGACTTGCCTCAACACCAGGCTCCGTCAGGGACCGATGGTAAACCCTGTCAGGGCCCGGGGATTTATCCACTCTGACTTGCCTCAACACCAGTCTCCTTCAGGGACCGAGGGTAAACCCTGTCAGGGCCCGGGGATTTATCCACTCTGACTTGCCTCAACACCAGTCTCCTTCAGGGACCGAGGGTAAACCCTGTCAGGGCCCGGGGATTTATCCACTCTGACTTGCCTCAACACCAGTCTCCTTCAGGGACCGAGGGTAAACCCTGTCAGGGCCCGGGGATTTATCCACTCTGACTTGCCTCAACACCCGTCTCCTTCAGGGACCGAGGGTAAACCCTGTCAGGGCCCGGGGATTTATCCACTCTGACTTGCCTCAACACCAGTCTCATTCAGGGACCGAGGGTAATCCCTGTCAGGTCCCGGGGATTTATCCACTCTGACTTGCCTCAACACCAGTCTCCTTCAGGGACCGAGGGTAAACCCTGTCAGGGCCCGGGGATTTATCCACTCTGACTTGCCTCAACACCAGTCTCCTTCAGGGACCGAGGGTAAACCCTGTCAGGGCCCGGGGATTTATCCACTCTGACTTGCCTCAAAACCAGTCTCCTTCAGGGACAGAGGGTAAACCCTGTCAGGGCCCGGGGATTTATCCGCTCTGACTTGCCTCAACACCAGTCTCCTTCAGGGACCGAGGGTAAACCCTGTCAGGGCCTGGGGATTTATCCACTCTGACTTGCCTCAACACCAGTCTCCTTCAGGGACCGAGGGTAAACCCAGTCAGGGCCTGGGGATTTATCCACTCTGACTTGCCTCAACACCAGTCTCCTTCAGGGACCGAGGGTAAACCCTGTCAGGGCCCGTGGATTTATCCGCTCTGACTTGCCTCAACACCAGTCTCCTTCAGGGACCGAGGGTAAACCCTGTCAGGGCCCGGGGATTTATCCACTCTGACTTGCCTGAACACCAGTCTCCTTCAGGGACCGAGTGTAAACCCTGTCAGGGCCCGGGGATTTATGCGCTCTGACTTGCCTCAACACCATTCTCCTTCAGGGACCGAGGGTAAACCCTGTCAGGGCCTGGGGATTTATCCACTCTGACTTGCCTCAACACCAGTCTCCTTCAGGGACCGAGGGTAAACCCTGTCAGGGCCCGGGGATTTATCCGCTCTGACATGCCTCAACACCAGTCTCCTTCAGGGACCGAGGGTAAACCCTGTCAGGGCCTGGGGATTTATCCACTCTGACTTGCCTCAACACCAGTCTCCTTCAGGGTCGGGGGGAATACCCTGTCAGGGCTTGGGGGTTTATCCACTCTGACTTGCCTCAACACCAGTCTCCTTCAGGGACAGAGGGTAAACCCTGTCAGGGCCTGGGGATTTATCCACTCTGACTTGCCTCAACACCAGTCTCCTTCAGGGTCCGAGGGTAAACCCTGTCAGGGCCTAGGGATTTATACACCGTGACGTGCCTCAACACCCGTCTCCTTCAGGGTCCGAGGGTAATCCCTGTCAGGTCCCGGGGATTTACCCACTCTGAATTGCCTCAACACCAGTCTGCTTCAGGGACCGAGGGTAAACCCTGTCAGGGCCCGGGGATTTATCCACTCTGACTTGCGTCAACAGCAGTCTCCTTCAGGGACCGAGGGTATACCATGTCAGTGCCCGGGGTTTTATCCACTCTGACTTGCCTCAACACCAGTATCCTTCAGGGACCGAGGGTAAACACTGTCAGGGCCCGGGGATTTATCCACCCTGACTTGCCTCAACACCAGTCTCCTTCAGGGACCGAGGGTAAACACTGTCAGGGCCCGGGGATTTATCCACCCTGACTTGCCTCAGCACCCGTCTCCTTCAGGGACCGAGGGTAAATCCTGTCTGTGCCCGGGGATTTATCCACTCTGACTTGCCTCAACACCAGTCTCCTTCAGGGACCGAGGGCAAACCCTGTCAGGGCCCGGGGATTTATCCACTCTGACTTGCCTCAACACCAGTCTCCTTCAGGGACCGAGGGCAAACCCTGTCAGGGCCCGGGGATTTATCCACTCTGACTTGCCTCAGCACCAGGCTCCGTCAGGGACCGATGGTAAACCCTGTCAGGTCCCGGGGATTTATCCACTCTGACTTGCCTCAACACCAGTCTCCTTCAGGGACCGAGGGTAAACCCTGTCAGGGCCCGGGGATTTATCCACTCTGACTTGCCTCAACACCAGTCTCCTTCAGGGACCGAGGGTAAACCCTGTCAGGGCCCGGGGATTTATCCACTCTGACTTGCCTCAACACCAGTCTCCTTCAGGGACCGAGGGTAAACCCTGTCAGGGCCCGGGGATTTATCCACTCTGACTTGCCTCAACACCAGTCTCCTTCAGGGACCGAGGGTAAACCCTGTCAGGGCCTGGGGATTTATCCACTCTGACTTGCCTCAACACCAGGCTCCGTCAGGGACCGATGGTAAACCCTGTCAGGGCCCGGGGATTTATTCACTCTGACTTGCCTCAACACCAGTCTCCTTCAGGGACCGAGGATAAACCGTGTCAGGGCCCGGGGATTTATCCACTCTGACTTGCCTCAACACCAGTCTCCTTCAGGGACCGAGGGTAAACCCTGTCAGGGCCCGGGGATTTATCCACTCTGACTTGCCTCAACACCAGACTCCTTCAGGGACAGAGGGTAAACCGTGTCAGGGCCCGGGGATTTATCCAGTCTGACTTGCCTCAACACCAGTCTCCTTCAGTGACAGAGGGTAAACCCTGTCAGGGCCCGGGGATTTATCCACTCTGACTTGCCTCAACACCAGTCTCCTTCAGGGACCGAGGGTAAACCGTGTCAGGACCCAGGGATTTATCCACTCTGACTTGCCTCAACACCAGTCTCCTTCAGGGAACGAGGGTAAACACTGTCAGGGCCTGGGGATTTATCCACTCTGACTTGCCTCAACACCGTCTCCTTCAGGGACCAAGGGTAAACCCTCTCAGGGCCCGGGGATTTATCCACCGTGACTTGCCTCAACACCAGTCTCCTTCAGGGACCGAGGGTAAACCCAGTCAGGGCCCGGGGATTTATCCACTCTGACTTGCCTCAACACCCGTCTCCTTCAGGGACCGATGGTAAACTTTGTCAGGGCCCGGGGATTTAGCCACTATGACTTGCCTCAACAACAGTCTCCTTCAAGGACCGAGGGTAAACCCTATCAGGGCCTGGGGATTTATACACTCTGACTTGCCTCAACACCAGTCTCCTTCAGGGACCGAGGGTAAACCCTGTCAGGGCCCGTGGATTTATCCACTCTGACTTGCCTCAACACCAGTCTCCTTCAGGGACCGAGGGTAAACCCAGTCAGGGCCCGGGGATTTACACACTCTGACTTGCCTCAACACCAGTCTCCTTCAGGGACCGAGGGTAAACCCTGTCAGGGCCCGGGGATTTACCCACACTGAATTGCCGCAACACCAGTCTCCTTCAGGGACCGAGGGTAAACCCTGTCAGGGCCCGGGGATTTATCCACTCTGACTTGCCTCAAAACCAGTCTCCTTCAGGGACCGAGGGTAAACCCTGTCAGGGCCCGGGGATTTACCCACACTGAATTGCCTCAACACCAGTCTCCTTCAGGGACCGAGGGTAAACCCTGTCAGGGCCCGGGGATTTATCCACTCTGACTTGCCTCAACACCAGTCTCCTTCAGGGACCGAGGGTAAACCCTGTCAGGGCCCGTGGATTTATCCACTCTGACTTGCCTCAACACCAGTCTCCTTCAGGGACCGAGGGTAAACCCTGTCAGGGCCTGGGGATTTATCCACTCTGACTTGCCTCAACACCAGTCTCCTTCAGGGACCGAGGGTAATCCCTGTCAGGGCCCGGGGATTTATCCACTCTGACTTGCCTCAACACCAGTCTCCTTCAGGGACCGAGGGCAAATCCTGTCAGTGCCCGGGGATTTATCCACTCTGACTTGCCTCAACACCAGTCTCCTTCAGGGACCGAGGGCAAACCCTGTCAGGGCCCGGGGATTTATCCACTCTGACTTGCCTCAACACCAGGCTCCGTCAGGGACCGATGGTAAACCCTGTCAGGGCCCGGGGATTTATCCACTCTGACTTGCCTCAACACCAGTCTCCTTCAGGGACCGAGGGTAAACCCTGTCAGGGCCCGGGGATTTATCCACTCTGACTTGCCTCAACACCAGTCTCCTTCAGGGACCGAGGGTAAACCCTGTCAGGGCCCGGGGATTTATCCACTCTGACTTGCCTCAACACCAGTCTCCTTCAGGGACCGAGGGTAAACCCTGTCAGGGCCCGGGGATTTATCCACTCTGACTTGCCTCAACACCAGTCTCCTTCAGGGACCGAGGGTAAACCCTGTCAGGGCCTGGGGATTTATCCACTCTGACTTGCCTCAACACCAGGCTCCGTCAGGGACCGATGGTAAACCCTGTCAGGGCCCGGGGATTTATCCACTCTGACTTGCCTCAACACCAGTCTCCTTCAGGGACCGAGGGTAAACCCTGTCAGGGCCCGGGGATTTATCCACTCTGACTTGCCTCAACACCAGTCTCCGTCCGGGACCGAGGATAAACCGTGTCAGGGCCCGGGGATTTATCCACTCTGACTTGCCTCAACACCAGTCTCCTTCAGGGACCGAGGGTAAACCCTGTCAGGGCCCGGGGATTTATCCACTCTGACTTGCCTCAACACCAGACTCCTTCAGGGACAGAGGGTAAACCGTGTCAGGGCCCGGGGATTTATCCAGTCTGACTTGCCTCAACACCAGTCTCCTTCAGTGACAGAGGGTAACCCCTGTCAGGGCCCGGGGATTTATCCACTCTGACTTGCCTCAACACCAGTCTCCTTCAGGGACCGAGGGTAAACCCTGTCAGGGCCTGGGGATTTATCCACTCTGACTTGCCTCAACACCAGGCTCCGTCAGGGACCGATGGTAAACCCTGTCAGGGCCCGGGGATTTATCCACTCTGACTTGCCTCAACACCAGTCTCCTTCAGGGACCGAGGGTAAACCCTGTCAGGGCCCGGGGATTTATCCACTCTGACTTGCCTCAACACCAGTCTCCGTCCGGGACCGAGGATAAACCGTGTCAGGGCCCGGGGATTTATCCACTCTGACTTGCCTCAACACCAGTCTCCTTCAGGGACCGAGGGTAAACCCTGTCATGGCCCGGGGATTTATCCACTCTGACTTGCCTCAACACCAGACTCCTTCAGGGACAGAGGGTAAACCGTGTCAGGGCCCGGGGATTTATCCAGTCTGACTTGCCTCAACACCAGTCTCCTTCAGTGACAGAGGGTAAACCCTGTCAGGGCCCGGGGATTTATCCACTCTGACTTGCCTCAACACCAGTCTCCTTCAGGGACCGAGGGTAAACCGTGTCAGGTCCCGGGGATTTATCCACTCTGACTTGCCTCAACACCAGTCTCCTTCAGGGAACGAGGGTAAACACTGTCAGGGCCTGGGGATTTATCCACTCTGACTTGCCTCAACACCGTCTCCTTCAGGGACCAAGGGTAAACCCTCTCAGGGCCCGGGGATTTATCCACCGTGACTTGCCTCAACACCAGTCTCCTTCAGGGACCGAGGGTAAACCCAGTCAGGGCCCGGGGATTTATCCACTCTGACTTGCCTCAACACCCGTCTCCTTCAGGGACCGATGGTAAACTTTGTCAGGGCCCGGGGATTTAGCCACTATGACTTGCCTCAACAACAGTCTCCTTCAAGGACCGAGGGTAAACCCTATCAGGGCCTGGGGATTTATACACTCTGACTTGCCTCAACACCAGTCTCCTTCAGGGACCGAGGGTAAACCCTGTCAGGGCCCGTGGATTTATCCACTCTGACTTGCCTCAACACCAGTCTCCTTCAGGGACCGAGGGTAAACCCTGTCAGGGCCTGGGGATTTATCCACTCTGACTTGCCTCAACACCAGTCTCCTTCAGGGTCCGAGGGTAAACCCTGTCAGGGCCCGGGGATTTATCCACTCTGACTTGCCTCAACACCAGTCTCCTTCAGGGACCGAGGGTAAACCCAGTCAGGGCCGGGGGATTTACACACTCTGACTTGCCTCAACACCAGTCTCCTTCAGGGACCGAGGGTAAACCCTGTCAGGGCCCGGGGATTTACCCACACTGAATTGCCGCAACACCAGTCTCCTTCAGGGACCGAGGGTAAACCCTGTCAGGGCCCGGGGATTTATCCACTCTGACTTGCCTCAACACCAGTCTCCTTCAGGGACCGAGGGTAAACCCTGTCAGGGCCCGGGGATTTACCCACACTGAATTGCCTCAACACCAGTCTCCTTCAGGGACCGAGGGTAAACCCTGTCAGGGCCCGGGGATTTATCCACTCTGACTTGCCTCAACACCAGTCTCCTTCAGGGACCGAGGGTAAACCCTGTCAGGGCCCGTGGATTTATCCACTCTGACTTGCCTCAACACCAGTCTCCTTCAGGGACCGAGGGTAAACCCTGTCAGGGCCTGGGGATTTATCCACTCTGACTTGCCTCAACACCAGTCTCCTTCAGGGACCGAGGGTAATCCCTGTCAGGGCCCGGGGATTTATCCACTCTGACTTGCCTCAACACCAGTCTCCTTCAGTGACCGAGGGTAAACCCTGTCAGGGCCTGGGGATTTATCCACTCTGACTTGCCTCAACACCAGTCTCCTTCAGGGACCGAGGGTAAACCCTGTCAGGGCCCGGGGATTTATCCACTCCGACTTGCCTCAACACCAGTCTCCTTCAGGGACAGAGGGTAAATCCTGTCAGGGCCCGGGGAATTATCCGCTCTGACTTGCCTCAACACCAGTCTCCTTCAGGGACCGAGGGTAAACCCTGTCAGGGCCCGGGGATTTATCCACTCCGACTTGCCTCAACACCAGTCTCCTTCAGGGACAGAGGGTAAATCCTGTCAGGGCCCGGGGAATTATCCGCTCTGACTTGCCTCAACACCAGTCTCCTTCAGGGACCGAGGGTAAACCCTGTCAGGGCCCGGGGATTTATCCACTCCGACTTGCCTCAACACCAGTCTCCTTCAGGGACAGAGGGTAAATCCTGTCAGGGCCCGGGGAATTATCCGCTCTGACTTGCCTCAACACCAGTCTCCTTCAGGGACCGAGGGTAATCCCTGTCAGGGCCCGGGGATTTATCCACTCTGACTTGCCTCAACACCAGTCTCCTTCAGTGACCGAGGGTAAACCCTGTCAGGGCCTGGGGATTTATCCACTCTGACTTGCCTCAACACCAGTCTCCTTCAGGGACCGAGGGTAAACCCTGTCAGGGCCCGGGGATTTATCCACTCCGACTTGCCTCAACACCAGTCTCCTTCAGGGACAGAGGGTAAATCCTGTCAGGGCCCGGGGAATTATCCGCTCTGACTTGCCTCAACACCAGTCTCCTTCAGGGACCGAGGGTAAACCCTGTCAGGGCCCGGGGATTTATCCACTCTGACTTGCCTCAACACCAGTCTCCTTCAGGGACCGAGGGTAAACCCTGTCAGGGCCCGGGGATTTATCCACTCTGACTTGCCTCAATACCAGTCTCCTTCAGGGACCGAGGGTAATCCCTGTCAGGTCCTGGGGATTTATCCACCGTGACTTGTCTCAACACCAGTCTCCTTCAAGGACCGAGGGTAAACACTGTCAGGGCCTGGGGATTTATCCACCGTGACTTGCCTCAACACCAGTCTCTTTCATGGACCGAGGGTAAACCCAGTCTGGGCCCGGGGATTTATCCACCGTGACTTGGCTCAACACCATTCTCTTTCAGGGACCGAGGGTAAACCCTGTCAGGGCCCGGGGATTTATCCTCTCTGACTTGCCTCAACACCAGTCCCCTTCAGGGACCGAGGGTAAAGCCTGTCAGTGCCCGAGGATTTATCCACTCTGACTTGCCTCAACACCAGTCTCCTTCAGGGACCGAGGGTAAACCCTGTCAGGGCCCGGGGATTTATCCACTCTGTCTTGCCTCAACACCAGTCTCCTTCAGGGACCGAGGGTAAACCCTGTCAGGTCCTGGGGATTTATCCACTCTGACTTGCCTCAACACCAGTCTCCTTCAGGGACCGAGGGTAAACCCTGTCAGGGCCCGGGGATTTATCCACTCTGACTTGCCTCAACACCAGTCTCCTTCAGGGACCGAGGGTAAACCCTGTCAGGGCCCGGGGATTTATCCACTCAGACTTGCCTCAACACCAGTCTCCTTCAGTGACCGAGGGTAAACCCTGTCAGGGCCTGGGGATTTATCCACTCTGACTTGCCTCAACACCAGTCTCCTTCAGGGACCGAGGGTAAACCCTGTCAGGGCCCGGGGATTTATCCACTCCGACTTGCCTCAACACCAGTCTCCTTCAGGGACAGAGGGTAAATCCTGTCAGGGCCCGGGGAATTATCCGCTCTGACTTGCCTCAACACCAGTCTCCTTCAGGGACCGAGGGTAAACCCTGTCAGGGCCCGGGGATTTATCCACTCTGACTTGCCTCAACACCAGTCTCCTTCAGGGACCGAGGGTAAACCCTGTCAGGGCCCGGGGATTTATCCACTCTGACTTGCCTCAATACCAGTCTCCTTCAGGGACCGAGGGTAATCCCTGTCAGGTCCTGGGGATTTATCCACCGTGACTTGTCTCAACACCAGTCTCCTTCAAGGACCGAGGGTAAACACTGTCAGGGCCTGGGGATTTATCCACCGTGACTTGCCTCAACACCAGTCTCTTTCATGGACCGAGGGTAAACCCAGTCTGGGCCCGGGGATTTATCCACCGTGACTTGGCTCAACACCATTCTCTTTCAGGGACCGAGGGTAAACCCTGTCAGGGCCCGGGGATTTATCCTCTCTGACTTGCCTCAACACCAGTCCCCTTCAGGGACCGAGGGTAAAGCCTGTCAGTGCCCGAGGATTTATCCACTCTGACTTGCCTCAACACCAGTCTCCTTCAGGGACCGAGGGTAAACCCTGTCAGGGCCCGGGGATTTATCCACTCTGTCTTGCCTCAACACCAGTCTCCTTCAGGGACCGAGGGTAAACCCTGTCAGGTCCTGGGGATTTATCCACTCTGACTTGCCTCAACACCAGTCTCCTTCAGGGACCGAGGGTAAACCCTGTCAGGGCCCGGGGATTTATCCACTCTGACTTGCCTCAACACCAGTCTCCTTCAGGGACCGAGGGTAAACCCTGTCAGGGCCCGGGGATTTATCCACTCAGACTTGCCTCAACACCAGTCTCCTTCAGGGACCGAGGGTAAACCCTGTCAGGGCCCGGGGGATTTTTCCACTCTGACTTGCCTCAACACCAGTCTCCTTCAGGGACCGAGGGTAAACCCTGTCAGGGCCCGGGGATTTATCCACTCAGACTTGCCTCAACACCAGTCTCCTTCAGGGACCGTGGGTAAACCCTGTCAGGGCCTGGGGATTTATCCACTCTGACTTGCCTCAACACCAGTCTCCTTCAGGGACCGAGGGTAAACCCTGTCAGGGCCCGGGGATTTATCAACTCTGACTTGACTCAACACCCGTCTCCTTCAGGGTCCGAGGGTAAACCCTATCAGGGCCCGGGGAGTTATCCACTCTGACTTGCCTCAACACCAGTCTCCTTCAGGGACCGAGGGTAAACACTGTCAGGCCCTGGGGATTTATTCACCGTGACTTGCCTCAACACCAATCTCCTTCAGGGTCCGAGGGTAAACCCTGTCAGGGCCTAGGGATTTATCCACCGTGACGTGCCTCAACACCCGCCTCCTTCAGGGTCCGAGGGTAATCCCTGTCAGTGCCCGGGGATTTACCCACTCTGACTTGCCTCAACACCAGTCTCCGTCCGGGACCTGGGTAAATCCTGTCAGGGCCCAGGGATTTATCCACTCTGACTTGCCTCAACACCAGTCTCCTTCAGGGACCGAGGGTAAACCCTGTCAGGGCCCGGGGATTTATCCACTCTGACTTGCCTCAACACCAGTCTCCTTCAGGGACAGAGGGTAAACCCTGTCAGGGCCCGGGGATTTATCCACTCTGACTTGCCTCAACACCAGTCTCCTTCAGGGACCGAGGGTAAACCGTGTCAGGGCCCGGGGATTTATCCACTCAGACTTGCCTCAACACCAGTCTCCCTCAGGGACCGAGGGTAAACACTGTCAGTGCCCGGGGATTTATCCACTCTGACTTGCCTCAACACCAGTTTCCTTCAGGGACCGAGGGTAATCCCTGTCAGGGCCCGGGGATTTATCCACTCTGACTTGCCTCAACACCAGTCTCCATCAGGGACCGAGGTTAAACCCTGTCAGGGCCCGGGGATTTATCCACTCTGACTTGCCTCAACACCAGTCTCCTTCAGGGACCGAGGGTAAACCCTGTCAGGGCCCGGGGATTTATCCACTCTGACTTGCCTCAACACCAGTCTCCTTCAGGGACCGAGGGTAAACCCTGTCAGGGCCCGGGGATTTATCCACTCTGACTTGCCTCAACACCAGTCTCCTTCAGGGACCGAGGGTAAACCCTGTCAGGGCCCGGGGATTTATCCACCCTGACTTGCCTCAACACCAGTCTCCTTCAGGGACCGAGGGTAAACCCTGTCAGGGCCCGGGGATTTATCCACTCTGACTTGCCTCAATACCAGTCTCCTTCAGGGACAGAGGGTAAACCCTGTCAGGGCCCGGGGATTTATCCACTCTGACTTGCCTCAACACCAGTCTCCTTCAGGGACCGAGGGTAAACCCTGTCAGGGCCTGGGGATTTATCCACTCTGACTTGCCTCAACACCAGTCTCCTTCAGGGACCGAGGGTAAACCCTGTCAGTGCCCGGGGATTTACACACTCTGACTTGCCTCAACACCAGTCTCCGTCCGGGACCTGGGTAAACCCTGTCAGGGCCCAGGGATTTATCCACTCTGACTTGCCTCAACACCAGTCTGCTTCAGGGACCGAGGGTAAACCCTGTCAGCGCCCGGGGATTTAGCCACTCTGACTTGCCTCAACACCCGTCTCCTTCAGGGACCGAGGGTAATCCCTATCAGGGCCCGGGGATTTATCCACCCTGACTTGCCTCAACACCAGTCTCCTTCAGGGACCGAGGGTAAACCCTGTCAGGGCCCGGGGATTTATCCAGTCTGACTTGCCTCAACACCAGTCTCCGTCAGGGACCGAGGATAAACCCTGTCAGGGCCCGGGGATTTATCCACTCTGACTTGCCTCAACACCAGTCTCCTTCAGGGACCGAGGGTAAACCCTGTCAGGGCCCGGGGATTTATCCACTCTGACTTGCCTCAACACCAGTCTCCTTCAGGGACAGAGGGTAAACCCTGTCAGGGCCCGGGGATTTATCCACTCTGACTTGCCTCAACACCAGTCTCCTTCAGGGACCGAGGGTAAACGGTGTCAGGGCCTGGGGATTTATCCACTCTGACTTGCCTCAACACCAGTCTCCTTCAGGGACCGAGGGTAAACCCTGTCAGGGCCCGGGGATTTATCCACTCAGACTTGCCTCAACACCAGTCTCCTTCAGGGACCGAGGGTAAACACTGTCAGTGCCCGGGGATTTATCCACTCTGACTTGCCTCAACACCAGTTTCCTTCAGGGACCGAGGGTAATCCCTGTCAGGGCCCGGGGATTTATCCACTCTGACTTGCCTCAACACCAGTCTCCTTCAGGAACCGAGGGTAATCCCTGTCAGGGCCCGGGGATTTATCAACTCTGACTTGCCTCAACACCAGTCTCCATCAGGGACCGAGGTTAAACCCTGTCCGGGCCCGGGGATTTATCCACTCTGACTTGCCTCAACACCAGTCTCCTTCAGGGACCGAGGGTAAACCCTGTCAGGGCCCGGGGATTTATCCACTCTGACTTGCCTCAACACCAGTCTCCTTCAGGGACCGAGGGTAAACCCTGTCAGGGCCCGGGGATTTATCCACTCTGACTTGCCTCAACACCAGTCTCCTTCAGGGACCGAGGGTAAACCCTGTCAGGGCCCGGGGATTTATCCACCCTGACTTGCCTCAACACCAGTCTCCTTCAGGGACCGAGGGTAAACCCTGTCAGGGCCCGGGGATTTATCCACTCTGACTTGCCTCAAAACCAGTCTCCTTCAGGGACAGAGGGTAAACCCTGTCAGGGCCCGGGGATTTATCCACTCTGACTTGCCTCAACACCAGTCTCCTTCAGGGACCGAGGGTAAACCCTGTCAGGGCCTGGGGATTTATCCACTCTGACTTGCCTCAACACCAGTCTCCTTCAGGGACCGAGGGTAAACCCTGTCAGGGCCCGGGGATTTATCCGCTCTGACTTGCCTCAACACCAGTCTCCTTCAGGGACCGAGGGTAAACCCAGTCAGGGCCTGGGGATTTATCCACTGTGACTTGCCTCAACACCAGTCTCCTTCAGGGACCAAGGGTAAACCCTGTCAGGGCCCGGGGATTTATCCGCTCTGACTTGCCTCAACACCAGTCTCCTTCAGGGACCGAGGGTAAAACGTGTCAGGGCCCGGGGATTTATGCGCTCTGACTTGCCTCAACACCAGTCTCCTTCAGGGACCGAGGGTAAACCCTGTCAGGGCCTGGGGATTTATCCACTCTGACTTGCCTCAACACCAGTCTCCTTCAGGGACCGAGGGTAAACCCTGTCAGGGCCCGGGGATTTATCCACTCTGACTTGCCTCAACACCAGTCTCCTTCAGGGACCGAGGGTAAACCCTGTCAGGGCCCGGGGATTTATCCGCTCTGATTTGCCTCAACACCAGTCTCCTTCAGGGACCGATGGTAAACCGTGTCAGGGCCCGGGGATTTATCCACTCAGACTTGCCTCAACACCAGTCTCCTTCAGGGACCGTGGGTAAACCCTGTCAGGGCCTGGGGATTTATCCACTCTGACTTGCCTCAACACCAGTCTCCTTCAGGGACCGAGGGTAAACCCTGTCAGGGCCCGGGGATTTATCAACTCTGACTTGACTCAACACCCTACTCCTTCAGGGTCCGAGGGTAAACCCTATCAGGGCCCGGGGAGTTATCCACTCTGACTTGCCTCAACACCAGTCTCCTTCAGGGACCGAGGGTAAACACTGTCAGGCCCTGGGGATTTATTCACCGTGACTTGCCTCAACACCAATCTCCTTCAGGGTCCGAGGGTAAACCCTGTCAGGGCCTAGGGATTTATCCACCGTGACGTGCCTCAACACCCGCCTCCTTCAGGGTCCGAGGGTAATCCCTGTCAGTGCCCGGGGATTTACCCACTCTGACTTGCCTCAACACCAGTCTCCGTCCGGTACCTGGGTAAACCCTGTCAGGGCCCAGGGATTTATCCACTCTGACTTGCCTCAACACCAGTCTGCTTCAGGGACCGAGGGTAAACCCTGTCAGCGCCCGGGGATTTATCCACTCTGACTTGCCTCAACACCCGTCTCCTTCAGGGACCGAGGGTAATCCCTATCAGGGCCCGGGGATTTATCCACCCTGACTTGCCTCAACACCAGTCTCCTTCAGGGACCGAGGGTAAACCCTGTCAGGGCCCGGGGATTTATCCAGTCTGACTTGCCTCAACACCAGTCTCCTTCAGGGACCGAGGATAAACCCTGTCAGGGCCCGGGGATTTATCCACTCTGACTTGCCTCAACACCAGTCTCCTTCAGGGACCGAGGGTAAACCGTGTCAGGGCCTGGGGATTTATCCACTCTGACTTGCCTCAACACCAGTCTCCTTCAGGGACCGAGGGTAAACCCTGTCAGGGCCCGGGGATTTATCCACTCCGACTTGCCTCAACACCAGTCTCCTTCAGGGACAGAGGGTAAATCCTGTCAGGGCCCGGGGAATTATCCGCTCTGACTTGCCTCAACACCAGTCTCCTTCAGGGACCGAGGGTAAACCCTGTCAGGGCCCGGGGATTTATCCACTCTGACTTGCCTCAACACCAGTCTCCTTCAGGGACCGAGGGTAAACCCTGTCAGGGCCCGGGGATTTATCCACTCTGACTTGCCTCAATACCAGTCTCCTTCAGGGACCGAGGGTAATCCCTGTCAGGTCCTGGGGATTTATCCACCGTGACTTGTCTCAACACCAGTCTCCTTCAAGGACCGAGGGTAAACACTGTCAGGGCCTGGGGATTTATCCACCGTGACTTGCCTCAACACCAGTCTCTTTCATGGACCGAGGGTAAACCCAGTCTGGGCCCGGGGATTTATCCACCGTGACTTGGCTCAACACCATTCTCTTTCAGGGACCGAGGGTAAACCCTGTCAGGGCCCGGGGATTTATCCTCTCTGACTTGCCTCAACACCAGTCCCCTTCAGGGACCGAGGGTAAAGCCTGTCAGTGCCCGAGGATTTATCCACTCTGACTTGCCTCAACACCAGTCTCCTTCAGGGACCGAGGGTAAACCCTGTCAGGGCCCGGGGATTTATCCACTCTGTCTTGCCTCAACACCAGTCTCCTTCAGGGACCGAGGGTAAACCCTGTCAGGTCCTGGGGATTTATCCACTCTGACTTGCCTCAACACCAGTCTCCTTCAGGGACCGAGGGTAAACCCTGTCAGGGCCCGGGGATTTATCCACTCTGACTTGCCTCAACACCAGTCTCCTTCAGGGACCGAGGGTAAACCCTGTCAGGGCCCGGGGATTTATCCACTCAGACTTGCCTCAACACCAGTCTCCTTCAGGGACCGAGGGTAAACCCTGTCAGGGCCCGGGGGATTTTTCCACTCTGACTTGCCTCAACACCAGTCTCCTTCAGGGACCGAGGGTAAACCCTGTCAGGGCCCGGGGATTTATCCACTCAGACTTGCCTCAACACCAGTCTCCTTCAGGGACCGTGGGTAAACCCTGTCAGGGCCTGGGGATTTATCCACTCTGACTTGCCTCAACACCAGTCTCCTTCAGGGACCGAGGGTAAACCCTGTCAGGGCCCGGGGATTTATCAACTCTGACTTGACTCAACACCCGTCTCCTTCAGGGTCCGAGGGTAAACCCTATCAGGGCCCGGGGAGTTATCCACTCTGACTTGCCTCAACACCAGTCTCCTTCAGGGACCGAGGGTAAACACTGTCAGGCCCTGGGGATTTATTCACCGTGACTTGCCTCAACACCAATCTCCTTCAGGGTCCGAGGGTAAACCCTGTCAGGGCCTAGGGATTTATCCACCGTGACGTGCCTCAACACCCGCCTCCTTCAGGGTCCGAGGGTAATCCCTGTCAGTGCCCGGGGATTTACCCACTCTGACTTGCCTCAACACCAGTCTCCGTCCGGGACCTGGGTAAACCCTGTCAGGGCCCAGGGATTTATCCACTCTGACTTGCCTCAACACCAGTCTCCTTCAGGGACCGAGGGTAAACCCTGTCAGGGCCCGGGGATTTATCCACTCTGACTTGCCTCAACACCAGTCTCCTTCAGGGACAGAGGGTAAACCCTGTCAGGGCCCGGGGATTTATCCACTCTGACTTGCCTCAACACCAGTCTCCTTCAGGGACCGAGGGTAAACCGTGTCAGGGCCCGGGGATTTATCCACTCAGACTTGCCTCAACACCAGTCTCCTTCAGGGACCGAGGGTAAACACTGTCAGTGCCCGGGGATTTATCCACTCTGACTTGCCTCAACACCAGTTTCCTTCAGGGACCGAGGGTAATCCCTGTCAGGGCCCGGGGATTTATCCACTCTGACTTGCCTCAACACCAGTCTCCATCAGGGACCGAGGTTAAACACTGTCAGGGCCCGGGGATTTATCCACTCTGACTTGCCTCAACACCAGTCTCCTTCAGGGACCGAGGGTAAACCCTGTCAGGGCCCGGGGATTTATCCACTCTGACTTGCCTCAACACCAGTCTCCTTCAGGGACCGAGGGTAAACCCTGTCAGGGCCCGGGGATTTATCCACTCTGACTTGCCTCAACACCAGTCTCCTTCAGGGACCGAGGGTAAACCCTGTCAGGGCCCGGGGATTTATCCACCCTGACTTGCCTCAACACCAGTCTCCTTCAGGGACCGAGGGTAAACCCTGTCAGGGCCCGGGGATTTATCCACTCTGACTTGCCTCAAAACCAGTCTCCTTCAGGGACAGAGGGTAAACCCTGTCAGGGCCCGGGGATTTATCCACTCTGACTTGCCTCAACACCAGTCTCCTTCAGGGACCGAGGGTAAACCCTGTCAGGGCCTGGGGATTTATCCACTCTGACTTGCCTCAACACCAGTCTCCTTCAGGGACCGAGGGTAAACCCTGTCAGTGCCCGGGGATTTACACACTCTGACTTGCCTCAACACCAGTCTCCGTCCGGGACCTGGGTAAACCCTGTCAGGGCCCAGGGATTTATCCACTCTGACTTGCCTCAACACCAGTCTGCTTCAGGGACCGAGGGTAAACCCTGTCAGCGCCCGGGGATTTAGCCACTCTGACTTGCCTCAACACCCGTCTCCTTCAGGGACCGAGGGTAATCCCTATCAGGGCCCGGGGATTTATCCACCCTGACTTGCCTCAACACCAGTCTCCTTCAGGGACCGAGGGTAAACCCTGTCAGGGCCCGGGGATTTATCCAGTCTGACTTGCCTCAACACCAGTCTCCGTCAGGGACCGAGGATAAACCCTGTCAGGGCCCGGGGATTTATCCACTCTGACTTGCCTCAACACCAGTCTCCTTCAGGGACCGAGGGTAAACCCTGTCAGGGCCCGGGGATTTATCCACTCTGACTTGCCTCAACACCAGTCTCCTTCAGGGACAGAGGGTAAACCCTGTCAGAGCCCGGGGATTTATCCACTCTGACTTGCCTCAACACCAGTCTCCTTCAGGGACCGAGGGTAAACCGTGTCAGGGCCTGGGGATTTATCCACTCTGACTTGCCTCAACACCAGTCTCCTTCAGGGACCGAGGGTAAACCCTGTCAGGGCCCGGGGATTTATCCACTCAGACTTGCCTCAACACCAGTCTCCTTCAGGGACCGAGGGTAAACACTGTCAGTGCCCGGGGATTTATCCACTCTGACTTGCCTCAACACCAGTTTCCTTCAGGGACCGAGGGTAATCCCTGTCAGGGCCCGGGGATTTATCCACTCTGACTTGCCTCAACACCAGTCTCCTTCAGGAACCGAGGGTAATCCCTGTCAGGGCCCGGGGATTTATCAACTCTGACTTGCCTCAACACCAGTCTCCATCAGGGACCGAGGTTAAACCCTGTCCGGGCCCGGGGATTTATCCACTCTGACTTGCCTCAACACCAGTCTCCTTCAGGGACCGAGGGTAAACCCTGTCAGGGCCCGGGGATTTATCCACTCTGACTTGCCTCAACACCAGTCTCCTTCAGGGACCGAGGGTAAACCCTGTCAGGGCCCGGGGATTTATCCACTCTGACTTGCCTCAACACCAGTCTCCTTCAGGGACCGAGGGTAAACCCTGTCAGGGCCCGGGGATTTATCCACCCTGACTTGCCTCAACACCAGTCTCCTTCAGGGACCGAGGGTAAACCCTGTCAGGGCCCGGGGATTTATCCACTCTGACTTGCCTCAAAACCAGTCTCCTTCAGGGACAGAGGGTAAACCCTGTCAGGGCCCGGGGATTTATCCACTCTGACTTGCCTCAACACCAGTCTCCTTCAGGGACCGAGGGTAAACCCTGTCAGGGCCTGGGGATTTATCCACTCTGACTTGCCTCAACACCAGTCTCCTTCAGGGACCGAGGGTAAACCCTGTCAGGGCCCGGGGATTTATCCGCTCTGACTTGCCTCAACACCAGTCTCCTTCAGGGACCGAGGGTAAACCCAGTCAGGGCCTGGGGATTTATCCACTGTGACTTGCCTCAACACCAGTCTCCTTCAGGGACCAAGGGTAAACCCTGTCAGGGCCCGGGGATTTATCCGCTCTGACTTGCCTCAACACCAGTCTCCTTCAGGGACCGAGGGTAAACCGTGTCAGGGCCCGGGGATTTATGCGCTCTGACTTGCCTCAACACCAGTCTCCTTCAGGGACCGAGGGTAAACCCTGTCAGGGCCTGGGGATTTATCCACTCTGACTTGCCTCAACACCAGTCTCCTTCAGGGACCGAGGGTAAACCCTGTCAGGGCCCGGGGATTTATCCACTCTGACTTGCCTCAACACCAGTCTCCTTCAGGGACCGAGGGTAAACCCTGTCAGGGCCCGGGGATTTATCCGCTCTGATTTGCCTCAACACCAGTCTCCTTCAGGGACCGATGGTAAACCGTGTCAGGGCCCGGGGATTTATCCACTCAGACTTGCCTCAACACCAGTCTCCTTCAGGGACCGTGGGTAAACCCTGTCAGGGCCTGGGGATTTATCCACTCTGACTTGCCTCAACACCAGTCTCCTTCAGGGACCGAGGGTAAACCCTGTCAGGGCCCGGGGATTTATCAACTCTGACTTGACTCAACACCCTACTCCTTCAGGGTCCGAGGGTAAACCCTATCAGGGCCCGGGGAGTTATCCACTCTGACTTGCCTCAACACCAGTCTCCTTCAGGGACCGAGGGTAAACACTGTCAGGCCCTGGGGATTTATTCACCGTGACTTGCCTCAACACCAATCTCCTTCAGGGTCCGAGGGTAAACCCTGTCAGGGCCTAGGGATTTATCCACCGTGACGTGCCTCAACACCCGCCTCCTTCAGGGTCCGAGGGTAATCCCTGTCAGTGCCCGGGGATTTACCCACTCTGACTTGCCTCAACACCAGTCTCCGTCCGGTACCTGGGTAAACCCTGTCAGGGCCCGGGGATTTATCCACTCTGACTTGCCTCAAAACCAGTCTCCTTCAGGGACCGAGGGTAAACCCTGTCAGGGCCCGGGGATTTATCCACTCTGACTTGCCTCAACACCAGTCTCCTTCAGGGACCGAGGGTAAACCCAGTCAGGGCCCGGGGATTTACACACTCTGACTTGCCTCAACACCAGTCTCCTTCAGGGACCGAGGGTAAACCCTGTCAGTGCCCGGGGATTTACCCACTCTGACTTGCCTCAACACCAGTCTCCGTCCGGGACCTGGGTAAACCCTGTCAGGGCCCAGGGATTTATCCACTCTGACTTGCCTCAACACCAGTCTGCTTCAGGGACCGAGGGTAAACCCTGTCAGCGCCCGGGGATTTATCCACTCTGACTTGCCTCAACACCCGTCTCCTTCAGGGACCGAGGGTAATCCCTATCAGGGCCTAGGGATTTATCCACCCTGACTTGCCTCAACACCAGTCTCCTTCAGGGACCGAGGGTAAACCCCGTCAGGGCCCGGGGATTTATCCAGTCTGACTTGCCTCAACACCAGTCTCCGTCAGGGACCGAGGATAAACCCTGTCAGGGCCCGGGGATTTATCCACTCTGACTTGCCTCAACACCAGTCTCCTTCAGCGACCGAGGGTAAACCCTGTCAGGGCCCGGGGATTTATCCACTCTGACTTGCCTCAACACCAGTCTCCTTCAGGGACAGAGGGTAAACCCTGTCAGGGCCCGGGGATTTATCCACTCTGACTTGCCTCAACACCAGTCTCCTTCAGGGACCGAGGGTAAACCGTGTCAGGGCCCGGGGATTTATCCACTCTGACTTGCCTCAACACCAGTTTCCTTCAGGGACCGAGGGTAATCCCTGTCAGGGCCCGGGGATTTATCCACTCTGACTTGCCTCAACACCAGTCTCCTTCAGGAACCGAGGGTAATCCCTGTCAGGGCCCGGGGATTTATCCACTCTGACTTGCCTCAACGCCAGTTTCCATCAGGGACCGAGGTTAAACCCTGTCAGGGCCCGGGGATTTATCCACTCTGACTTGCCTCAACACCAGTCTCCTTCAGGGACCGAGGGTAAACCCTGTCAGGGCCCGGGGATTTATCCACTCTGACTTGCCTCAACACCAGTCTCCTTCAGGGACCGAGGGTAAACCCTGTCAGGGCCCGGGGATTTATCCACTCTGACTTGCCTCAACACCAGTCTCCTTCAGGGACCGAGGGTAAACCCTGTCAGGGCCCGGGGATTTATCCGCTCTGACTTGCCTCAACACCAGTCTCCTTCAGGGACCGAGGGTAAACCGTGTCAGGGCCCGGGGATTTATGCGCTCTGACTTGCCTCAACACCAGTCTCCTTCAGGGACCGAGGGTAAACCCTGTCAGGGCCTGGGGATTTATCCACTCTGACTTGCCTCAACACCAGTCTCCTTCAGGGACCGAGGGTAAACCCTGTCAGGGCCCGGGGATTTATCCACTCTGACTTGCCTCAACACCAGTCTCCTTCAGGGACCGAGGGTAAACCCTGTCAGGGCCCGGGGATTTATCCGCTCTGACTTGCCTCAACACCAGTCTCCTTCAGGGACCGAGGGTAAACCCTGTCAGGGCCCGGGGATTTATCCACTCAGACTTGCCTCAACACCAGTCTCCTTCAGGGACCGTGGGTAAACCCTGTCAGGGCCTGGGGATTTATCCACTCTGACTTGCCTCAACACCAGTCTCCTTCAGGGACCGAGGGTAAACCCTGTCAGGGCCCGCGGATTTATCAACTCTGACTTGACTCAACACCCGTCTCCTTCAGGGTCCGAGGGTAAACCCTATCAGGGCCCGGGGAGTTATCCACTCTGACTTGCCTCAACACCAGTCTCCGTCCGGGACCGAGGATAAACCGTGTCAGGGCCCGGGGATTTATCCACTCTGACTTGCCTCAACACCAGTCTCCTTCAGGGACCGAGGGTAAACCCTGTCAGGGCCCGGGGATTTATCCACTCTGACTTGCCTCAACACCAGACTCCTTCAGGGACAGAGGGTAAACCGTGTCAGGGCCCGGGGATTTATCCAGTCTGACTTGCCTCAACACCAGTCTCCTTCAGTGACAGAGGGTAAACCCTGTCAGGGCCCGGGGATTTATCCACTCTGACTTGCCTCAACACCAGTCTCCTTCAGGGACCGAGGGTAAACCGTGTCAGGTCCCGGGGATTTATCCACTCTGACTTGCCTCAACACCAGTCTCCTTCAGGGAACGAGGGTAAACACTGTCAGGGCCTGGGGATTTATCCACTCTGACTTGCCTCAACACCGTCTCCTTCAGGGACCAAGGGTAAACCCTCTCAGGGCCCGGGGATTTATCCACCGTGACTTGCCTCAACACCAGTCTCCTTCAGGGACCGAGGGTAAACCCAGTCAGGGCCCGGGGATTTATCCACTCTGACTTGCCTCAACACCCGTCTCCTTCAGGGACCGATGGTAAACTTTGTCAGGGCCCGGGGATTTAGCCACTATGACTTGCCTCAACAACAGTCTCCTTCAAGGACCGAGGGTAAACCCTATCAGGGCCTGGGGATTTATACACTCTGACTTGCCTCAACACCAGTCTCCTTCAGGGACCGAGGGTAAACCCTGTCAGGGCCCGTGGATTTATCCACTCTGACTTGCCTCAACACCAGTCTCCTTCAGGGACCGAGGGTAAACCCTGTCAGGGCCTGGGGATTTATCCACTCTGACTTGCCTCAATACCAGTCTCCTTCAGGGACCGAGGGTAAACCCTGTCAGGGCCCGGGGATTTACCCACACTGAATTGCCTCAACACCAGTCTCCTTCAGGGACCGAGGGTAAACCCTGTCAGGGCCCGGGGATTTATCCACTCTGACTTGCCTCAACACCAGTCTCCTTCAGGGACCGAGGGTAAACCCTGTCAGGGCCCGTGGATTTATCCACTCTGACTTGCCTCAACACCAGTCTCCTTCAGGGACCGAGGGTAAACCCTGTCAGGGCCTGGGGATTTATCCACTCTGACTTGCCTCAACACCAGTCTCCTTCAGGGACCGAGGGTAATCCCTGTCAGGGCCCGGGGATTTATCCACTCTGACTTGCCTCAACACCAGTCTCCTTCAGTGACCGAGGGTAAACCCTGTCAGGGCCTGGGGATTTATCCACTCTGACTTGCCTCAACACCAGTCTCCTTCAGGGACCGAGGGTAAACCCTGTCAGGGCCCGGGGATTTATCCACTCTGACTTGCCTCAACACCAGTCTCCTTCAGGGACAGAGGGTAAACCCTGTCAGGGCCCGGGGAATTATCCGCTCTGACTTGCCTCAACACCAGTCTCCTTCAGGGACCGAGGGTAAACCCTGTCAGGGCCCGGGGATTTATCCACTCTGACTTGCCTCAACACCAGTCTCCTTCAGGGACCGAGGGTAAACCCTGTCAGGGCCCGGGGATTTATCCACTCTGACTTGCCTCAACACCAGTCTCCTTCAGGGACCGAGGGTAATCCCTGTCAGGTCCTGGGGATTTATCCACCGTGACTTGCCTCAACACCAGTCTCCTTCAGGGACCGAGGGTAAACCCTGTCAGGGCCCGGGGATTTATCCACTCTGACTTGCCTCAACACCAGTCTCCTTCAGGGACCGAGGGTAAACCCTGTCAGGGCCCGGGGATTTATCCGCTCTGACTTGCCTCAACACCAGTCTCCTTCAGGGACCGAGGGTAAACCGTGTCAGGGCCCGGGGATTTATGCGCTCTGACTTGCCTCAACACCAGTCTCCTTCAGGGACCGAGGGTAAACCCTGTCAGGGCCTGGGGATTTATCCACTCTGACTTGCCTCAACACCAGTCTCCTTCAGGGACCGAGGGTAAACCCTGTCAGGGCCCGGGGATTTATCCACTCTGACTTGCCTCAACACCAGTCTCCTTCAGGGACCGAGGGTAAACCCTGTCAGGGCCCGGGGATTTATCCGCTCTGACTTGCCTCAACACCAGTCTCCTTCAGGGACCGAGAGTAAACCCTGTCAGGGCCCGGGGATTTATCCACTCAGACTTGCCTCAACACCAGTCTCCTTCAGGGACCGTGGGTAAACCCTGTCAGGGCCTGGGGATTTATCCACTCTGACTTGCCTCAACACCAGTCTCCTTCAGGGACCGAGGGTAAACCCTGTCAGGGCCCGCGGATTTATCAACTCTGACTTGACTCAACACCCGTCTCCTTCAGGGTCCGAGGGTAAACCCTATCAGGGCCCGGGGAGTTATCCACTCTGACTTGCCTCAACACCGGTCTCCGTCCGGGACCGAGGATAAACCGTGTCAGGGCCCGGGGATTTATCCACTCTGACTTGCCTCAACACCAGTCTCCTTCAGGGACCGAGGGTAAACCCTGTCAGGGCCCGGGGATTTATCCACTCTGACTTGCCTCAACACCAGACTCCTTCAGGGACAGAGGGTAAACCGTGTCAGGGCCCGGGGATTTATCCAGTCTGACTTGCCTCAACACCAGTCTCCTTCAGTGACAGAGGGTAAACCCTGTCAGGGCCCGGGGATTTATCCACTCTGACTTGCCTCAACACCAGTCTCCTTCAGGGACCGAGGGTAAACCGTGTCAGGTCCCGGGGATTTATCCACTCTGACTTGCCTCAACACCAGTCTCCTTCAGGGAACGAGGGTAAACACTGTCAGGGCCTGGGGATTTATCCACTCTGACTTGCCTCAACACCGTCTCCTTCAGGGACCAAGGGTAAACCCTCTCAGGGCCCGGGGATTTATCCACCGTGACTTGCCTCAACACCAGTCTCCTTCAGGGACCGAGGGTAAACCCAGTCAGGGCCCGGGGATTTATCCACTCTGACTTGCCTCAACACCCGTCTCCTTCAGGGACCGATGGTAAACTTTGTCAGGGCCCGGGGATTTAGCCACTATGACTTGCCTCAACAACAGTCTCCTTCAAGGACCGAGGGTAAACCCTATCAGGGCCTGGGGATTTATACACTCTGACTTGCCTCAACACCAGTCTCCTTCAGGGACCGAGGGTAAACCCTGTCAGGGCCCGTGGATTTATCCACTCTGACTTGCCTCAACACCAGTCTCCTTCAGGGACCGAGGGTAAACCCTGTCAGGGCCTGGGGATTTATCCACTCTGACTTGCCTCAACACCAGTCTCCTTCAGGGACCGAGGGTAAACCCAGTCAGGGCCCGGGGATTTACACACTCTGACTTGCCTCAACACCAGTCTCCTTCAGGGACCGAGGGTAAACCCTGTCAGGGCCCGGGAATTTACCCACACTGAATTGCCGCAACACCAGTCTCCTTCAGGGACCGAGGGTAAACCCTGTCAGGGCCCGGGGATTTATCCACTCTGACTTGCCTCAACACCAGTCTCCTTCAGGGACCGAGGGTAAACCCTGTCAGGGCCCGGGGATTTACCCACACTGAATTGCCTCAACACCAGTCTCCTTCAGGGACCGAGGGTAAACCCTGTCAGGGCCCGGGGATTTATCCACTCTGACTTGCCTCAACACCAGTCTCCTTCAGGGACCGAGGGTAAACCCTGTCAGGGCCCGTGGATTTATCCACTCTGACTTGCCTCAACACCAGTCTCCTTCAGGGACCGAGGGTAAACCCTGTCAGGGCCTGGGGATTTATCCACTCTGACTTGCCTCAACACCAGTCTCCTTCAGGGACCGAGGGTAATCCCTGTCAGGGCCCGGGGATTTATCCACTCTGACTTGCCTCAACACCAGTCTCCTTCAGTGACCGAGGGTAAACCCTGTCAGGGCCTGGGGATTTATCCACTCTGACTTGCCTCAACACCAGTCTCCTTCAGGGACCGAGGGTAAACCCTGTCAGGGCCCGGGGATTTATCCACTCTGACTTGCCTCAACACCAGTCTCCTTCAGGGACAGAGGGTAAACCCTGTCAGGGCCCGGGGAATTATCCGCTCTGACTTGCCTCAACACCAGTCTCCTTCAGGGACCGAGGGTAAACCCTGTCAGGGCCCGGGGATTTATCCACTCTGACTTGCCTCAACACCAGTCTCCTTCAGGGACCGAGGGTAAACCCTGTCAGGGCCCGGGGATTTATCCACTCTGACTTGCCTCAACACCAGTCTCCTTCAGGGACCGAGGGTAATCCCTGTCAGGTCCTGGGGATTTATCCACCGTGACTTGTCTCAACACCAGTCTCCTTCAAGGACCGAGGGTAAACACTGTCAGGGCCTGGGGATTTATCCACCGTGACTTGCCTCAACACCAGTCTCTTTCATGGACCGAGGTTAAACCCAGTCTGGGCCCGGGGATTTATCCACCGTGACTTGGCTCAACACCATTCTCTTTCAGGGACCGAGGGTAAACCCTGTCAGGGCCCGGGGATTTATCCACTCTGACTTGCCTCAACACCAGTCCCCTTCAGGGACCGAGGGTAAAGCCTGCAAGTGCCCGAGGATTTATCCACTCTGACTTGCCTCAACACCAGTCTCCTTCAGGGACCGAGGGTAAACCCTGTCAGGGCCCGGGGATTTATCCACTCTGTCTTGCCTCAACACCCGTCTCCTTCAGGGACCGAGGGTAATCCCTATCAGGGCCTAGGGATTTATCCACCCTGACTTGCCTCAACACCAGTCTCCTTCAGGGACCGAGGGTAAACCACGTCAGGGCCCGGGGATTTATCCAGTCTGACTTGCCTCAACACCAGTCTCCGTCAGGGACCGAGGATAAACCCTGTCAGGGCCCGGGGATTTATCCACTCTGACTTGCCTCAACACCAGTCTCCTTCAGCGACCGAGGGTAAACCCTGTCAGGGCCCGGGGATTTATCCACTCTGACTTGCCTCAACACCAGTCTCCTTCAGGGACAGAGGGTAAACCCTGTCAGGGCCCGGGGATTTATCCACTCTGACTTGCCTCAACACCAGTCTCCTTCAGGGACCCAGGGTAAACCCTGTCAGGGCCCGGGGATTTATCCACTCTGACTTGCCTCAACACCAGTCTCCTTCAGGGACCGAGGGTAAACCCTGTCAGGGCCCGGGGATTTATCCACTCTGACTTGCCTCAACACCAGTCTCCTTCAGGGACCGAGGGTAAACCCTGTCAGGGCCCGGGGATTTATCCGCTCTGACTTGCCTCAACACCAGTCTCCTTCAGGGACCGAGGGTAAACCGTGTCAGGGCCCGGGGATTTATGCGCTCTGACTTGCCTCAACACCAGTCTCCTTCAGGGACCGAGGGTAAACCCTGTCAGGGCCTGGGGATTTATCCACTCTGACTTGCCTCAACACCAGTCTCCTTCAGGGACCGAGGGTAAACCCTGTCAGGGCCCGGGGATTTATCCACTCTGACTTGCCTCAACACCAGTCTCCTTCAGGGACCGAGGGTAAACCCTGTCAGGGCCCGGGGATTTATCCGCTCTGACTTGCCTCAACACCAGTCTCCTTCAGGGACCGAGGGTAAACCCTGTCAGGGCCCGGGGATTTATCCACTCAGACTTGCCTCAACACCAGTCTCCTTCAGGGACCGTGGGTAAACCCTGTCAGGGCCTGGGGATTTATCCACTCTGACTTGCCTCAACACCAGTCTCCTTCAGGGACCGAGGGTAAACCCTGTCAGGGCCCGCGGATTTATCAACTCTGACTTGACTCAACACCCGTCTCCTTCAGGGTCCGAGGGTAAACCCTATCAGGGCCCGGGGAGTTATCCACTCTGACTTGCCTCAACACCAGTCTCCGTCCGGGACCGAGGATAAACCGTGTCAGGGCCCGGGGATTTATCCACTCTGACTTGCCTCAACACCAGTCTCCTTCAGGGACCGAGGGTAAACCCTGTCAGGGCCCGGGGATTTATCCACTCTGACTTGCCTCAACACCAGACTCCTTCAGGGACAGAGGGTAAACCGTGTCAGGGCCCGGGGATTTATCCAGTCTGACTTGCCTCAACACCAGTCTCCTTCAGTGACAGAGGGTAAACCCTGTCAGGGCCCGGGGATTTATCCACTCTGACTTGCCTCAACACCAGTCTCCTTCAGGGACCGAGGGTAAACCGTGTCAGGTCCCGGGGATTTATCCACTCTGACTTGCCTCAACACCAGTCTCCTTCAGGGAACGAGGGTAAACACTGTCAGGGCCTGGGGATTTATCCACTCTGACTTGCCTCAACACCGTCTCCTTCAGGGACCAAGGGTAAACCCTCTCAGGGCCCGGGGATTTATCCACCGTGACTTGCCTCAACACCAGTCTCCTTCAGGGACCGAGGGTAAACCCAGTCAGGGCCCGGGGATTTATCCACTCTGACTTGCCTCAACACCCGTCTCCTTCAGGGACCGATGGTAAACTTTGTCAGGGCCCGGGGATTTAGCCACTATGACTTGCCTCAACAACAGTCTCCTTCAAGGACCGAGGGTAAACCCTATCAGGGCCTGGGGATTTATACACTCTGACTTGCCTCAACACCAGTCTCCTTCAGGGACCGAGGGTAAACCCTGTCAGGGCCCGTGGATTTATCCACTCTGACTTGCCTCAACACCAGTCTCCTTCAGGGACCGAGGGTAAACCCTGTCAGGGCCTGGGGATTTATCCACTCTGACTTGCCTCAACACCAGTCTCCTTCAGGGACCGAGGGTAAACCCAGTCAGGGCCCGGGGATTTACACACTCTGACTTGCCTCAACACCAGTCTCCTTCAGGGACCGAGGGTAAACCCTGTCAGGGCCCGGGAATTTACCCACACTGAATTGCCGCAACACCAGTCTCCTTCAGGGACCGAGGGTAAACCCTGTCAGGGCCCGGGGATTTATCCACTCTGACTTGCCTCAACACCAGTCTCCTTCAGGGACCGAGGGTAAACCCTGTCAGGGCCCGGGGATTTACCCACACTGAATTGCCTCAACACCAGTCTCCTTCAGGGACCGAGGGTAAACCCTGTCAGGGCCCGGGGATTTATCCACTCTGACTTGCCTCAACACCAGTCTCCTTCAGGGACCGAGGGTAAACCCTGTCAGGGCCCGTGGATTTATCCACTCTGACTTGCCTCAACACCAGTCTCCTTCAGGGACCGAGGGTAAACCCTGTCAGGGCCTGGGGATTTATCCACTCTGACTTGCCTCAACACCAGTCTCCTTCAGGGACCGAGGGTAATCCCTGTCAGGGCCCGGGGATTTATCCACTCTGACTTGCCTCAACACCAGTCTCCTTCAGTGACCGAGGGTAAACCCTGTCAGGGCCTGGGGATTTATCCACTCTGACTTGCCTCAACACCAGTCTCCTTCAGGGACCGAGGGTAAACCCTGTCAGGGCCCGGGGATTTATCCACTCTGACTTGCCTCAACACCAGTCTCCTTCAGGGACAGAGGGTAAACCCTGTCAGGGCCCGGGGAATTATCCGCTCTGACTTGCCTCAACACCAGTCTCCTTCAGGGACCGAGGGTAAACCCTGTCAGGGCCCGGGGATTTATCCACTCTGACTTGCCTCAACACCAGTCTCCTTCAGGGACCGAGGGTAAACCCTGTCAGGGCCCGGGGATTTATCCACTCTGACTTGCCTCAACACCAGTCTCCTTCAGGGACCGAGGGTAATCCCTGTCAGGTCCTGGGGATTTATCCACCGTGACTTGTCTCAACACCAGTCTCCTTCAAGGACCGAGGGTAAACACTGTCAGGGCCTGGGGATTTATCCACCGTGACTTGCCTCAACACCAGTCTCTTTCATGGACCGAGGTTAAACCCAGTCTGGGCCCGGGGATTTATCCACCGTGACTTGGCTCAACACCATTCTCTTTCAGGGACCGAGGGTAAACCCTGTCAGGGCCCGGGGATTTATCCACTCTGACTTGCCTCAACACCAGTCCCCTTCAGGGACCGAGGGTAAAGCCTGCAAGTGCCCGAGGATTTATCCACTCTGACTTGCCTCAACACCAGTCTCCTTCAGGGACCGAGGGTAAACCCTGTCAGGGCCCGGGGATTTATCCACTCTGTCTTGCCTCAACACCCGTCTCCTTCAGGGACCGAGGGTAATCCCTATCAGGGCCTAGGGATTTATCCACCCTGACTTGCCTCAACACCAGTCTCCTTCAGGGACCGAGGGTAAACCACGTCAGGGCCCGGGGATTTATCCAGTCTGACTTGCCTCAACACCAGTCTCCGTCAGGGACCGAGGATAAACCCTGTCAGGGCCCGGGGATTTATCCACTCTGACTTGCCTCAACACCAGTCTCCTTCAGCGACCGAGGGTAAACCCTGTCAGGGCCCGGGGATTTATCCACTCTGACTTGCCTCAACACCAGTCTCCTTCAGGGACAGAGGGTAAACCCTGTCAGGGCCCGGGGATTTATCCACTCTGACTTGCCTCAACACCAGTCTCCTTCAGGGACCGAGGGTAAACCGTGTCAGGGCCCGGGGATTTATCCACTCAGACTTGCCTCAACACCAGTCTCCTTCAGGGACCGAGGGTAAACACTGTCGGTGCCCGGGGATTTATCCACTCTGACTTGCCTCAACACCAGTTTCCTTCAGGGACCGAGGGTAATCCCTGTCAGGTCCCGGGGATTTATCCACTCTGACTTGCCTCAACACCAGTCTCCTTCAGGAACCGAGGGTAATCCCTGTCAGGGCCCGGGGATTTATCCACTCTGACTTGCCTCAACACCAGTCTCCATCAGGGACCGAGGTTAAACCCTGTCAGGGCCCGGGGATTTATCCACTCTGACTTGCCTCAACACCAGTCTCCTTCAGGGACCGAGGGTAAACCCTGTCAGGGCCCGGGGATTTATCCACTCTGACTTGCCTCAACACCAGTCTCCTTCAGGGACCGAGGGTAAACCCTGTCAGGGCCCGGGGATTTATCCACTCTGACTTGCCTCAACACCAGTCTCCTTCAGGGACCGAGGGTAAACCCTGTCAGGGCCCGGGGATTTATCCGCTCTGACTTGCCTCAACACCAGTCTCCTTCAGGGACCGAGGGTAAACAGTGTCAGGGCCCGGGGATTTATGCGCTCTGACTTGCCTCAACACCAGTCTCCTTCAGGGACCGAGGGTAAACCCTGTCAGGGCCTGGGGATTTATCCACTCTGACTTGCCTCAACACCAGTCTCCTTCAGGGACCGAGGGTAAACCCTGTCAGGGCCCGGGGATTTATCCACTCTGACTTGCCTCAACACCAGTCTCCTTCAGGGACCGAGGGTAAACCCTGTCAGGGCCCGGGGATTTATCCGCTCTGACTTGCCTCAACACCAGTCTCCTTCAGGGACCGAGGGTAAACCCTGTCAGGGCCCGGGGATTTATCCACTCAGACTTGCCTCAACACCAGTCTCCTTCAGGGACCGTGGGTAAACCCTGTCAGGGCCTGGGGATTTATCCACTCTGACTTGCCTCAACACCAGTCTCCTTCAGGGACCGAGGGTAAACCCTGTCAGGGCCCGCGGATTTATCAACTCTGACTTGACTCAACACCCGTCTCCTTCAGGGTCCGAGGGTAAACCCTATCAGGGCCCGGGGAGTTATCCACTCTGACTTGCCTCAACACCAGTCTCCGTCCGGGACCGAGGATAAACCGTGTCAGGGCCCGGGGATTTATCCACTCTGACTTGCCTCAACACCAGTCTCCTTCAGGGACCGAGGGTAAACCCTGTCAGGGCCCGGGGATTTATCCACTCTGACTTGCCTCAACACCAGACTCCTTCAGGGACAGAGGGTAAACCGTGTCAGGGCCCGGGGATTTATCCAGTCTGACTTGCCTCAACACCAGTCTCCTTCAGTGACAGAGGGTAAACCCTGTCAGGGCCCGGGGATTTATCCACTCTGACTTGCCTCAACACCAGTCTCCTTCAGGGACCGAGGGTAAACCGTGTCAGGTCCCGGGGATTTATCCACTCTGACTTGCCTCAACACCAGTCTCCTTCAGGGAACGAGGGTAAACACTGTCAGGGCCTGGGGATTTATCCACTCTGACTTGCCTCAACACCGTCTCCTTCAGGGACCAAGGGTAAACCCTCTCAGGGCCCGGGGATTTATCCACCGTGACTTGCCTCAACACCAGTCTCCTTCAGGGACCGAGGGTAAACCCAGTCAGGGCCCGGGGATTTATCCACTCTGACTTGCCTCAACACCCGTCTCCTTCAGGGACCGATGGTAAACTTTGTCAGGGCCCGGGGATTTAGCCACTATGACTTGCCTCAACAACAGTCTCCTTCAAGGACCGAGGGTAAACCCTATCAGGGCCTGGGGATTTATACACTCTGACTTGCCTCAACACCAGTCTCCTTCAGGGACCGAGGGTAAACCCTGTCAGGGCCCGTGGATTTATCCACTCTGACTTGCCTCAACACCAGTCTCCTTCAGGGACCGAGGGTAAACCCTGTCAGGGCCTGGGGATTTATCCACTCTGACTTGCCTCAACACCAGTCTCCTTCAGGGACCGAGGGTAAACCCAGTCAGGGCCCGGGGATTTACACACTCTGACTTGCCTCAACACCAGTCTCCTTCAGGGACCGAGGGTAAACCCTGTCAGGGCCCGGGAATTTACCCACACTGAATTGCCGCAACACCAGTCTCCTTCAGGGACCGAGGGTAAACCCTGTCAGGGCCCGGGGATTTATCCACTCTGACTTGCCTCAACACCAGACTCCTTCAGGGACAGAGGGTAAACCGTGTCAGGGCCCGGGGATTTATCCAGTCTGACTTGCCTCAACACCAGTCTCCTTCAGTGACAGAGGGTAAACCCTGTCAGGGCCCGGGGATTTATCCACTCTGACTTGCCTCAACACCAGTCTCCTTCAGGGACCGAGGGTAAACCGTGTCAGGTCCCGGGGATTTATCCACTCTGACTTGCCTCAACACCAGTCTCCTTCAGGGAACGAGGGTAAACACTGTCAGGGCCTGGGGATTTATCCACTCTGACTTGCCTCAACACCGTCTCCTTCAGGGACCAAGGGTAAACCCTCTCAGGGCCCGGGGATTTATCCACCGTGACTTGCCTCAACACCAGTCTCCTTCAGGGACCGAGGGTAAACCCAGTCAGGGCCCGGGGATTTATCCACTCTGACTTGCCTCAACACCCGTCTCCTTCAGGGACCGATGGTAAACTTTGTCAGGGCCCGGGGATTTAGCCACTATGACTTGCCTCAACAACAGTCTCCTTCAAGGACCGAGGGTAAACCCTATCAGGGCCTGGGGATTTATACACTCTGACTTGCCTCAACACCAGTCTCCTTCAGGGACCGAGGGTAAACCCTGTCAGGGCCCGTGGATTTATCCACTCTGACTTGCCTCAACACCAGTCTCCTTCAGGGACCGAGGGTAAACCCTGTCAGGGCCTGGGGATTTATCCACTCTGACTTGCCTCAACACCAGTCTCCTTCAGGGACCGAGGGTAAACCCAGTCAGGGCCCGGGGATTTACACACTCTGACTTGCCTCAACACCAGTCTCCTTCAGGGACCGAGGGTAAACCCTGTCGGTGCCCGGGGATTTATCCACTCTGACTTGCCTCAACACCAGTTTCCTTCAGGGACCGAGGGTAATCCCTGTCAGGTCCCGGGGATTTATCCACTCTGACTTGCCTCAACACCAGTCTCCTTCAGGAACCGAGGGTAATCCCTGTCAGGGCCCGGGGATTTATCCACTCTGACTTGCCTCAACACCAGTCTCCATCAGGGACCGAGGTTAAACCCTGTCAGGGCCCGGGGATTTATCCACTCTGACTTGCCTCAACACCAGTCTCCTTCAGGGACCGAGGGTAAACCCTGTCAGGGCCCGGGGATTTATCCACTCTGACTTGCCTCAACACCAGTCTCCTTCAGGGACCGAGGGTAAACCCTGTCAGGGCCCGGGGATTTATCCACTCTGACTTGCCTCAACACCAGTCTCCTTCAGGGACCGAGGGTAAACCCTGTCAGGGCCCGGGGATTTATCCGCTCTGACTTGCCTCAACACCAGTCTCCTTCAGGGACCGAGGGTAAACCGTGTCAGGGCCCGGGGATTTATGCGCTCTGACTTGCCTCAACACCAGTCTCCTTCAGGGACCGAGGGTAAACCCTGTCAGGGCCTGGGGATTTATCCACTCTGACTTGCCTCAACACCAGTCTCCTTCAGGGACCGAGGGTAAACCCTGTCAGGGCCCGGGGATTTATCCACTCTGACTTGCCTCAACACCAGTCTCCTTCAGGGACCGAGGGTAAACCCTGTCAGGGCCCGGGGATTTATCCGCTCTGACTTGCCTCAACACCAGTCTCCTTCAGGGACCGAGGGTAAACCCTGTCAGGGCCCGGGGATTTATCCACTCAGACTTGCCTCAACACCAGTCTCCTTCAGGGACCGTGGGTAAACCCTGTCAGGGCCTGGGGATTTATCCACTCTGACTTGCCTCAACACCAGTCTCCTTCAGGGACCGAGGGTAAACCCTGTCAGGGCCCGCGGATTTATCAACTCTGACTTGACTCAACACCCGTCTCCTTCAGGGTCCGAGGGTAAACCCTATCAGGGCCCGGGGAGTTATCCACTCTGACTTGCCTCAACACCAGTCTCCGTCCGGGACCGAGGATAAACCGTGTCAGGGCCCGGGGATTTATCCACTCTGACTTGCCTCAACACCAGTCTCCTTCAGGGACCGAGGGTAAACCCTGTCAGGGCCCGGGGATTTATCCACTCTGACTTGCCTCAACACCAGACTCCTTCAGGGACAGAGGGTAAACCGTGTCAGGGCCCGGGGATTTATCCAGTCTGACTTGCCTCAACACCAGTCTCCTTCAGTGACAGAGGGTAAACCCTGTCAGGGCCCGGGGATTTATCCACTCTGACTTGCCTCAACACCAGTCTCCTTCAGGGACCGAGGGTAAACCGTGTCAGGTCCCGGGGATTTATCCACTCTGACTTGCCTCAACACCAGTCTCCTTCAGGGAACGAGGGTAAACACTGTCAGGGCCTGGGGATTTATCCACTCTGACTTGCCTCAACACCGTCTCCTTCAGGGACCAAGGGTAAACCCTCTCAGGGCCCGGGGATTTATCCACCGTGACTTGCCTCAACACCAGTCTCCTTCAGGGACCGAGGGTAAACCCAGTCAGGGCCCGGGGATTTATCCACTCTGACTTGCCTCAACACCCGTCTCCTTCAGGGACCGATGGTAAACTTTGTCAGGGCCCGGGGATTTAGCCACTATGACTTGCCTCAACAACAGTCTCCTTCAAGGACCGAGGGTAAACCCTATCAGGGCCTGGGGATTTATACACTCTGACTTGCCTCAACACCAGTCTCCTTCAGGGACCGAGGGTAAACCCTGTCAGGGCCCGTGGATTTATCCACTCTGACTTGCCTCAACACCAGTCTCCTTCAGGGACCGAGGGTAAACCCTGTCAGGGCCTGGGGATTTATCCACTCTGACTTGCCTCAACACCAGTCTCCTTCAGGGACCGAGGGTAAACCCAGTCAGGGCCCGGGGATTTACACACTCTGACTTGCCTCAACACCAGTCTCCTTCAGGGACCGAGGGTAAACCCTGTCAGGGCCCGGGAATTTACCCACACTGAATTGCCGCAACACCAGTCTCCTTCAGGGACCGAGGGTAAACCCTGTCAGGGCCCGGGGATTTATCCACTCTGACTTGCCTCAACACCAGTCTCCTTCAGGGACCGAGGGTAAACCCTGTCAGGGCCCGGGGATTTACCCACACTGAATTGCCTCAACACCAGTCTCCTTCAGGGACCGAGGGTAAACCCTGTCAGGGCCCGGGGATTTATCCACTCTGACTTGCCTCAACACCAGTCTCCTTCAGGGACCGAGGGTAAACCCTGTCAGGGCCCGTGGATTTATCCACTCTGACTTGCCTCAACACCAGTCTCCTTCAGGGACCGAGGGTAAACCCTGTCAGGGCCTGGGGATTTATCCACTCTGACTTGCCTCAACACCAGTCTCCTTCAGGGACCGAGGGTAATCCCTGTCAGGGCCCGGGGATTTATCCACTCTGACTTGCCTCAACACCAGTCTCCTTCAGTGACCGAGGGTAAACCCTGTCAGGGCCTGGGGATTTATCCACTCTGACTTGCCTCAACACCAGTCTCCTTCAGGGACCGAGGGTAAACCCTGTCAGGGCCCGGGGATTTATCCACTCTGACTTGCCTCAACACCAGTCTCCTTCAGGGACAGAGGGTAAACCCTGTCAGGGCCCGGGGAATTATCCGCTCTGACTTGCCTCAACACCAGTCTCCTTCAGGGACCGAGGGTAAACCCTGTCAGGGCCCGGGGATTTATCCACTCTGACTTGCCTCAACACCAGTCTCCTTCAGGGACCGAGGGTAAACCCTGTCAGGGCCCGGGGATTTATCCACTCTGACTTGCCTCAACACCAGTCTCCTTCAGGGACCGAGGGTAATCCCTGTCAGGTCCTGGGGATTTATCCACCGTGACTTGTCTCAACACCAGTCTCCTTCAAGGACCGAGGGTAAACACTGTCAGGGCCTGGGGATTTATCCACCGTGACTTGCCTCAACACCAGTCTCTTTCATGGACCGAGGTTAAACCCAGTCTGGGCCCGGGGATTTATCCACCGTGACTTGGCTCAACACCATTCTCTTTCAGGGACCGAGGGTAAACCCTGTCAGGGCCCGGGGATTTATCCACTCTGACTTGCCTCAACACCAGTCCCCTTCAGGGACCGAGGGTAAAGCCTGCAAGTGCCCGAGGATTTATCCACTCTGACTTGCCTCAACACCAGTCTCCTTCAGGGACCGAGGGTAAACCCTGTCAGGGCCCGGGGATTTATCCACTCTGTCTTGCCTCAACACCAGTCTCCTTCAGGGACCGAGGGTAAACCCTGTCAGGTCCTGGGGATTTATCCACTCTGACTTGTCTCAACACCAGTCTCCTTCAGGGACCGAGGGTAAACCCTGTCAGGGCCCGGGGATTTATCCACTCTGACTTGCCTCAACACCAGTCTCCTTCAGGGACCGAGGGTAAACCCTGTCAGGGCCCGGGGATTTATCCACTCAGACTTGCCTCAACACCAGTCTCCTTCAGGGACCGAGGGTAAACCCTGTCAGGGCCCGGGGGATTTTTCCACTCTGACTTGCCTCAACACCAGTCTCCTTCAGGGACCGAGGGTAAACCCTGTCAGGGCCCGGGGATTTATCCACTCAGACTTGCCTCAACACCAGTCTCCTTCAGGGACCGTGGGTAAACCCTGTCAGTGCCTGGGGATTTATCCACTCTGACTTGCCTCAACACCAGTCTCCTTCAGGGACCGAGGGTAAACCCTGTCAGGGCCCGGGGATTTATCAACTCTGACTTGACTCAACACCCGTCTCCTTCAGGGTCCGAGGGTAAACCCTATCAGGGCCCGGGGAGTTATCCACTCTGACTTGCCTCAACACCAGTCTCCTTCAGGGACCGAGGGTAAACACTGTCAGGCCCTGGGGATTTATACACCGTGACTTGCCTCAACACCAATCTCCTTCAGGGTCCGAGGGTAAACCCTGTCAGGGCCTAGGGATTTATCCACCGTGACGTGCCTCAACACCCGCCTCCTTCAGGGTCCGAGGGTAATCCCTGTCAGTGCCCGGGGATTTACCCACTCTGACTTGCCTCAACACCAGTCTCCGTCCGGGACCTGGGTAAACCCTGTCAGGGCCCAGGGATTTATCCACTCTGACTTGCCTCAACACCAGTCTCCTTCAGGGACCGAGGGTAAACCCTGTCAGGGCCCGGGGATTTATCCACTCTGACTTGCCTCAACACCAGTCTCCTTCAGGGACAGAGGGTAAACCCTGTCAGGGCCCGGGGATTTATCCACTCTGACTTGCCTCAACACCAGTCTCCTTCAGGGACCGAGGGTAAACCGTGTCAGGGCCCGGGGATTTATCCACTCAGACTTGCCTCAACACCAGTCTCCTTCAGGGACCGAGGGTAAACACTGACAGTGCCCGGGGATTTATCCACTCTGACTTGCCTCAACACCAGTTTCCTTCAGGGACCGAGGGTAATCCCTGTCAGGGCCCGGGGATTTATCCACTCTGACTTGCCTCAACACCAGTCTCCTTCAGGAACCGAGGGTAATCCCTGTCAGGGCCCGGGGATTTATCCACTCTGACTTGCCTCAACACCAGTCTCCATCAGGGACCGAGGTTAAACCCTGTCAGGGCCCGGGGATTTATCCACTCTGACTTGCCTCAACACCAGTCTCCTTCAGGGACCGAGGGTAAACCCTGTCAGGGCCCGGGGATTTATCCACTCTGACTTGCCTCAACACCAGTCTCCTTCAGGGAACGAGGGTAAACCCTGTCAGGGCCCGGGGATTTATCCACTCTGACTTGCCTCAAAACCAGTCTCCTTCAGGGACAGAGGGTAAACCCTGTCAGGGCCCGGGGATTTATCCACTCTGACTTGCCTCAACACCAGTCTCCTTCAGGGACCGAGGGTAAACCCTGTCAGGGCCTGGGGATTTATCCACTCTGACTTGCCTCAACACCAGTCTCCTTCAGGGACCGAGGGTAAACCCTGTCAGTGCCCGGGGATTTACACACTCTGACTTGCCTCAACACCAGTCTCCGTCCGGGACCTGGGTAAACCCTGTCAGGGCCCAGGGATTTATCCACTCTGACTTGCCTCAACACCAGTCTCCTTCAGGGACCGAGGGTAAACCCTGTCAGGGCCCGGGGATTTATCCACTCTGACTTGCCTCAACACCAGTCTCCTTCAGGGACCGAGGGTAATCCCTGTCAGGTCCTGGGGATTTATCCACCATGACTTGTCTCAACACCAGTCTCCTTCAAGGACCGAGGGTAAACACTGTCAGGGCCTGGGGATTTATCCACCGTGACTTGCCTCAACACCAGTCTCTTTCATGGACCGAGGGTAAACCCAGTCTGGGCCCGGGGATTTATCCACCGTGACTTGGCTCAACACCATTCTCTTTCAGGGACCGAGGGTAAACCCTGTCAGGGCCCGGGGATTTATCCACTCTGACTTGCCTCAACACCAGTCCCCTTCAGGGACCGAGGGTAAAGCCTGTCAGTGCCCGAGGATTTATCCACTCTGACTTGCCTCAACACCAGTCTCCTTCAGGGACCGAGGGTAAACCCTGTCAGGGCCCGGGGATTTATCCACTCTGTCTTGCCTCAACACCAGTCTCCTTCAGGGACCGAGGGTAAACCCTGTCAGGTCCTGGGGATTTATCCACTCTGACTTGCCTCAACACCAGTCTCCTTCAGGGACCGAGGGTAAACCCTGTCAGGGCCCGGGGATTTATCCACTCTGACTTGCCTCAACACCAGTCTCCTTCAGGGACCGAGGGTAAACCCTGTCAGGGCCCGGGGATTTATCCACTCTGACTTGCCTCAAAACCAGTCTCCTTCAGGGACAGAGGGTAAACCCTGTCAGGGCCCGGGGATTTATCCACTCTGACTTGCCTCAACACCAGTCTCCTTCAGGGACCGAGGGTAAACCCTGTCAGGGCCTGGGGATTTATCCACTCTGACTTGCCTCAACACCAGTCTCCTTCAGGGACCGAGGGTAAACCCTGTCAGTGCCCGGGGATTTACACACTCTGACTTGCCTCAACACCAGTCTCCGTCCGGGACCTGGGTAAACCCTGTCAGGGCCCAGGGATTTATCCACTCTGACTTGCCTCAACACCAGTCTCCTTCAGGGACCGAGGGTAAACCCTGTCAGGGCCCGGGGATTTATCCACTCTGACTTGCCTCAACACCAGTCTCCTTCAGGGACCGAGGGTAATCCCTGTCAGGTCCTGGGGATTTATCCACCATGACTTGTCTCAACACCAGTCTCCTTCAAGGACCGAGGGTAAACACTGTCAGGGCCTGGGGATTTATCCACCGTGACTTGCCTCAACACCAGTCTCTTTCATGGACCGAGGGTAAACCCAGTCTGGGCCCGGGGATTTATCCACCGTGACTTGGCTCAACACCATTCTCTTTCAGGGACCGAGGGTAAACCCTGTCAGGGCCCGGGGATTTATCCACTCTGACTTGCCTCAACACCAGTCCCCTTCAGGGACCGAGGGTAAAGCCTGTCAGTGCCCGAGGATTTATCCACTCTGACTTGCCTCAACACCAGTCTCCTTCAGGGACCGAGGGTAAACCCTGTCAGGGCCCGGGGATTTATCCACTCTGTCTTGCCTCAACACCAGTCTCCTTCAGGGACCGAGGGTAAACCCTGTCAGGTCCTGGGGATTTATCCACTCTGACTTGCCTCAACACCAGTCTCCTTCAGGGACCGAGGGTAAACCCTGTCAGGGCCCGGGGATTTATCCACTCTGACTTGCCTCAACACCAGTCTCCTTCAGGGACCGAGGGTAAACCCTGTCAGGGCCCGGGGATTTATCCACTCAGACTTGCCTCAACACCAGTCTCCTTCAGGGACCGAGGGTAAACCCTGTCAGGGCCCGGGGGATTTTTCCACTCTGACTTGCCTCAACACCAGTCTCCTTCAGGGACCGAGGGTAAACCCTGTCAGGGCCCGGGGATTTATCCACTCAGACTTGCCTCAACACCAGTCTCCTTCAGGGACCGTGGGTAAACCCTGTCAGGGCCTGGGGATTTATCCACTCTGACTTGCCTCAACACCAGTCTCCTTCAGGGACCGAGGGTAAACCCTGTCAGGGCCCGGGGATTTATCAACTCTGACTTGACTCAACACCCGTCTCCTTCAGGGTCCGAGGGTAAACCCTATCAGGGCCCGGGGAGTTATCCACTCTGACTTGCCTCAACACCAGTCTCCTTCAGGGACCGAGGGTAAACACTGTCAGGCCCTGGGGATTTATACACCGTGACTTGCCTCAACACCAATCTCCTTCAGGGTCCGAGGGTAAACCCTGTCAGGGCATAGGGATTTATCCACCGTGACGTGCCTCAACACCCGCCTCCTTCAGGGTCCGAGGGTAATCCCTGTCAGTGCCCGGGGATTTACCCACGCTGACTTGCCTCAACACCAGTCTCCGTCCGGGACCTGGGTAAACCCTGTCAGGGCCCAGGGATTTATCCACTCTGACTTGCCTCAACACCAGTCTCCTTCAGGGACCGAGGGTAAACCCTGTCAGGGCCCGGGGATTTATCCACTCTGACTTGCCTCAACACCAGTCTCCTTCAGGGACAGAGGGTAAACCCTGTCAGGGCCAGGGGATTTATCCACTCTGACTTGCCTCAACACCAGTCTCCTTCAGGGACCGAGGGTAAACCGTGTCAGGGCCCGGGGATTTATCCACTCAGACTTGCCTCAACACCAGTCTCCTTCAGGGACCGAGGGTAAACACTGACAGTGCCCGGGGATTTATCCACTCTGACTTGCCTCAACACCAGTTTCCTTCAGGGACCGAGGGTAATCCCTGTCAGGGCCCGGGGATTTATCCACTCTGACTTGCCTCAACACCAGTCTCCTTCAGGAACCGAGGGTAATCCCTGTCAGGGCCCGGGGATTTATCCACTCTGACTTGCCTCAACACCAGTCTCCATCAGGGACCGAGGTTAAACCCTGTCAGGGCCCGGGGATTTATCCACTCTGACTTGCCTCAACACCAGTCTCCTTCAGGGACCGAGGGTAAACCCTGTCAGGGCCCGGGGATTTATCCACTCTGACTTGCCTCAACACCAGTCTCCTTCAGGGAACGAGGGTAAACCCTGTCAGGGCCCGGGGATTTATCCACTCTGACTTGCCTCAACACCAGTCTCCTTCAGGGACCGAGGGTAAACCCTGTCAGGGCCCGGGGATTTATCCACCCTGACTTGCCTCAACACCAGTCTCCTTCAGGGACCGAGGGTAAACCCTGTCAGGGCCCGGGGATTTATCCACTCTGACTTGCCTCAAAACCAGTCTCCTTCAGGGACAGATGGTAAACCCTGTCAGGGCCCGGGGATTTATCCACTCTGACTTGCCTCAACACCAGTCTCCTTCAGGGACCGAGGGTAAACCCTGTCAGGGCCCGGGGATTTATCCACCCTGACTTGCCTCAACACCAGTCTCCTTCAGGGACCCAGGGTAAACCCTGTCAGGGCCCGGGGATTTATCCACTCTGACTTGCCTCAAAACCAGTCTCCTTCAGGGACAGAGGGTAAACCCTGTCAGGGCCCGGGGATTTATCCACTCTGACTTGCCTCAACACCAGTCTCCTTCAGGAACCGAGGGTAATCCCTGTCAGGGCCCGGGGATTTATCCACTCTGACTTGCCTCAACACCAGTCTCCATCAGGGACCGAGGTTAAACCCTGTCAGGGCCCGGGGATTTATCCACTCTGACTTGCCTCAACACCAGTCTCCTTCAGGGACCGAGGGGAAACCCTGTCAGGGCCCGGGGATTTATCCACTCTGACTTGCCTCAACACCAGTCTCCTTCAGGGAACGAGGGTAAACCCTGTCAGGGCCCGGGGATTTATCCACTCTGACTTGCCTCAACACCAGTCTCCTTCAGGGACCGAGGGTAAACCCTGTCAGGGCCCGGGGATTTATCCACCCTGACTTGCCTCAACACCAGTCTCCTTCAGGGACCGAGGGTAAACCCTGTCAGGGCCCGGGGATTTATCCACTCTGACTTGCCTCAAAACCAGTCTCCTTCAGGGACAGAGGGTAAACCCTGTCAGGGCCCGGGGATTTATCCACTCTGACTTGCCTCAACACCAGTCTCCTTCAGGAACCGAGGGTAAACCCTGTCAGGGCCTGGGGATTTATCCACTCTGACTTGTCTCAACACCAGTCTCCTTCAGGGACCGAGGGTAAACCCTGTCAGGGCCCGGGGATTTATCCACTCTGACTTGCCTCAACACCAGTCTCCTTCAGGGACCGAGGGTAAACCCTGTCAGGGCCCGGGGATTTATCCACTCAGACTTGCCTCAACACCAGTCTCCTTCAGGGACCGAGGGTAAACCCTGTCAGGGCCCGGGGGATTTTTCCACTCTGACTTGCCTCAACACCAGTCTCCTTCAGGGACCGAGGGTAAACCCTGTCAGGGCCCGGGGATTTATCCACTCAGACTTGCCTCAACACCAGTCTCCTTCAGGGACCGTGGGTAAACCCTGTCAGTGCCTGGGGATTTATCCACTCTGACTTGCCTCAACACCAGTCTCCTTCAGGGACCGAGGGTAAACCCTGTCAGGGCCCGGGGATTTATCAACTTGACTTGACTCAACACCCGTCTCCTTCAGGGTCCGAGGGTAAACCCTATCAGGGCCCGGGGAGTTATCCACTCTGACTTGCCTCAACACCAGTCTCCTTCAGGGACCGAGGGTAAACACTGTCAGGCCCTGGGGATTTATACACCGTGACTTGCCTCAACACCAATCTCCTTCAGGGTCCGAGGGTAAACCCTGTCAGGGCCTAGGGATTTATCCACCGTGACGTGCCTCAACACCCGCCTCCTTCAGGGTCCGAGGGTAATCCCTGTCAGTGCCCGGGGATTTACCCACTCTGACTTGCCTCAACACCAGTCTCCGTCCGGGACCTGGGTAAACCCTGTCAGGGCCCAGGGATTTATCCACTCTGACTTGCCTCAACACCAGTCTCCTTCAGGGACCGAGGGTAAACCCTGTCAGGGCCCGGGGATTTATCCACTCTGACTTGCCTCAACACCAGTCTCCTTCAGGGACAGAGGGTAAACCCTGTCAGGGCCCGGGGATTTATCCACTCTGACTTGCCTCAACACCAGTCTCCTTCAGGGACCGATGGTAAACCGTGTCAGGGCCCGGGGATTTATCCACTCAGACTTGCCTCAACACCAGTCTCCTTCAGGGACCGAGGGTAAACACTGACAGTGCCCGGGGATTTATCCACTCTGACTTGCCTCAACACCAGTTTCCTTCAGGGACCGAGGGTAATCCCTGTCAGGGCCCGGGGATTTATCCACTCTGACTTGCCTCAACACCAGTCTCCTTCAGGAACCGAGGGTAATCCCTGTCAGGGCCCGGGGATTTATCCACTCTGACTTGCCTCAACACCAGTCTCCATCAGGGACCGAGGTTAAACCCTGTCAGGGCCCGGGGATTTATCCACTCTGACTTGCCTCAACACCAGTCTCCTTCAGGGACCGAGGGTAAACCCTGTCAGGGCCCGGGGATTTATCCACTCTGACTTGCCTCAACACCAGTCTCCTTCAGGGAACGAGGGTAAACCCTGTCAGGGCCCGGGGATTTATCCACTCTGACTTGCCTCAAAACCAGTCTCCTTCAGGGACAGAGGGTAAACCCTGTCAGGGCCCGGGGATTTATCCACTCTGACTTGCCTCAACACCAGTCTCCTTCAGGGACCGAGGGTAAACCCTGTCAGGGCCTGGGGATTTATCCACTCTGACTTGCCTCAACACCAGTCTCCTTCAGGGACCGAGGGTAAACCCTGTCAGTGCCCGGGGATTTACACACTCTGACTTGCCTCAACACCAGTCTCCGTCCGGGACCTGGGTAAACCCTGTCAGGGCCCAGGGATTTATCCACTCTGACTTGCCTCAACACCAGTCTCCTTCAGGGACCGAGGGTAAACCCTGTCAGGGCCCGGGGATTTATCCACTCTGACTTGCCTCAACACCAGTCTCCTTCAGGGACCGAGGGTAATCCCTGTCAGGTCCTGGGGATTTATCCACCATGACTTGTCTCAACACCAGTCTCCTTCAAGGACCGAGGGTAAACACTGTCAGGGCCTGGGGATTTATCCACCGTGACTTGCCTCAACACCAGTCTCTTTCATGGACCGAGGGTAAACCCAGTCTGGGCCCGGGGATTTATCCACCGTGACTTGGCTCAACACCATTCTCTTTCAGGGACCGAGGGTAAACCCTGTCAGGGCCCGGGGATTTATCCACTCTGACTTGCCTCAACACCAGTCCCCTTCAGGGACCGAGGGTAAAGCCTGTCAGTGCCCGAGGATTTATCCACTCTGACTTGCCTCAACACCAGTCTCCTTCAGGGACCGAGGGTAAACCCTGTCAGGGCCCGGGGATTTATCCACTCTGTCTTGCCTCAACACCAGTCTCCTTCAGGGACCGAGGGTAAACCCTGTCAGGTCCTGGGGATTTATCCACTCTGACTTGCCTCAACACCAGTCTCCTTCAGGGACCGAGGGTAAACCCTGTCAGGGCCCGGGGATTTATCCACTCTGACTTGCCTCAACACCAGTCTCCTTCAGGGACCGAGGGTAAACCCTGTCAGGGCCCGGGGATTTATCCACTCAGACTTGCCTCAACACCAGTCTCCTTCAGGGACCGAGGGTAAACCCTGTCAGGGCCCGGGGGATTTTTCCACTCTGACTTGCCTCAACACCAGTCTCCTTCAGGGACCGAGGGTAAACCCTGTCAGGGCCCGGGGATTTATCCACTCAGACTTGCCTCAACACCAGTCTCCTTCAGGGACCGTGGGTAAACCCTGTCAGGGCCTGGGGATTTATCCACTCTGACTTGCCTCAACACCAGTCTCCTTCAGGGACCGAGGGTAAACCCTGTCAGGGCCCGGGGATTTATCAACTCTGACTTGACTCAACACCCGTCTCCTTCAGGGTCCGAGGGTAAACCCTATCAGGGCCCGGGGAGTTATCCACTCTGACTTGCCTCAACACCAGTCTCCTTCAGGGACCGAGGGTAAACACTGTCAGGCCCTGGGGATTTATACACCGTGACTTGCCTCAACACCAATCTCCTTCAGGGTCCGAGGGTAAACCCTGTCAGGGCCTAGGGATTTATCCACCGTGACGTGCCTCAACACCCGCCTCCTTCAGGGTCCGAGGGTAATCCCTGTCAGTGCCCGGGGATTTACCCACTCTGACTTGCCTCAACACCAGTCTCCGTCCGGGACCTGGGTAAACCCTGTCAGGGCCCAGGGATTTATCCACTCTGACTTGCCTCAACACCAGTCTCCTTCAGGGACCGAGGGTAAACCCTGTCAGGGCCCGGGGATTTATCCACTCTGACTTGCCTCAACACCAGTCTCCTTCAGGGACAGAGGGTAAACCCTGTCAGGGCCAGGGGATTTATCCACTCTGACTTGCCTCAACACCAGTCTCCTTCAGGGACCGAGGGTAAACCGTGTCAGGGCCCGGGGATTTATCCACTCAGACTTGCCTCAACACCAGTCTCCTTCAGGGACCGAGGGTAAACACTGACAGTGCCCGGGGATTTATCCACTCTGACTTGCCTCAACACCAGTTTCCTTCAGGGACCGAGGGTAATCCCTGTCAGGGCCCGGGGATTTATCCACTCTGACTTGCCTCAACACCAGTCTCCTTCAGGAACCGAGGGTAATCCCTGTCAGGGCCCGGGGATTTATCCACTCTGACTTGCCTCAACACCAGTCTCCATCAGGGACCGAGGTTAAACCCTGTCAGGGCCCGGGGATTTATCCACTCTGACTTGCCTCAACACCAGTCTCCTTCAGGGACCGAGGGTAAACCCTGTCAGGGCCCGGGGATTTATCCACTCTGACTTGCCTCAACACCAGTCTCCTTCAGGGAACGAGGGTAAACCCTGTCAGGGCCCGGGGATTTATCCACTCTGACTTGCCTCAACACCAGTCTCCTTCAGGGACCGAGGGTAAACCCTGTCAGGGCCCGGGGATTTATCCACCCTGACTTGCCTCAACACCAGTCTCCTTCAGGGACCGAGGGTAAACCCTGTCAGGGCCCGGGGATTTATCCACTCTGACTTGCCTCAAAACCAGTCTCCTTCAGGGACAGAGGGTAAACCCTGTCAGGGCCCGGGGATTTATCCACCCTGACTTGCCTCAACACCAGTCTCCTTCAGGGACCGAGGGTAAACCCTGTCAGGGCCCGGGGATTTATCCACCCTGACTTGCCTCAACACCAGTCTCCTTCAGGGACCCAGGGTAAACCCTGTCAGGGCCCGGGGATTTATCCACTCTGACTTGCCTCAAAACCAGTCTCCTTCAGGGACAGAGGGTAAACCCTGTCAGGGCCCGGGGATTTATCCACTCTGACTTGCCTCAACACCAGTCTCCTTCAGGAACCGAGGGTAATCCCTGTCAGGGCCCGGGGATTTATCCACTCTGACTTGCCTCAACACCAGTCTCCATCAGGGACCGAGGTTAAACCCTGTCAGGGCCCGGGGATTTATCCACTCTGACTTGCCTCAACACCAGTCTCCTTCAGGGACCGAGGGTAAACCCTGTCAGGGCCCGGGGATTTATCCACTCTGACTTGCCTCAACACCAGTCTCCTTCAGGGAACGAGGGTAAACCCTGTCAGGGCCCGGGGATTTATCCACTCTGACTTGCCTCAACACCAGTCTCCTTCAGGGACCGAGGGTAAACCCTGTCAGGGCCCGGGGATTTATCCACCCTGACTTGCCTCAACACCAGTCTCCTTCAGGGACCGAGGGTAAACCCTGTCAGGGCCCGGGGATTTATCCACTCTGACTTGCCTCAAAACCAGTCTCCTTCAGGGACAGAGGGTAAACCCTGTCAGGGCCCGGGGATTTATCCACTCTGACTTGCCTCAACACCAGTCTCCTTCAGGAACCGAGGGTAAACCCTGTCAGGGCCTGGGGATTTATCCACTCTGACTTGCCTCAACACCAGTCTCCTTCAGGGACCGAGGGTAAACCCTGTCAGTGCCCGGGGATTTACACACTCTGACTTGCCTCAACACCAGTCTCCGTCCGGGACCTGGGTAAACCCTGTCAGGGCCCAGGGATTTATCCACTCTGACTTGCCTCAACACCAGTCTGCTTCAGGGACCGAGGGTAAACCCTGTCAGCGCCCGGGGATTTATCCACTCTGACTTGCCTCAACACCCGTCTCCTTCAGGGACCGAGGGTAATCCCTATCAGGGCCCGGGGATTTATCCACCCTGACTTGCCTCAACACCAGTCTCCTTCAGGGACCGAGGGTAAACCCTGTCAGGGCCCGGGGATTTATCCAGTCTGACTTGCCTCAACACCAGTCTCCGTCAGGGACCGAGGATAAACCCTGTCAGGGCCCGGGGATTTATCCACTCTGACTTGCCTCAACACCAGTCTCCTTCAGGGACCGAGGGTAAACCCTGTCAGGGCCCGGGGATTTATCCACTCTGACTTGCCTCAACACCAGTCTCCTTCAGGGACAGAGGGTAAACCCTGTCAGGGCCCGGGGATTTATCCACTCTGACTTGCCTCAACACCAGTCTCCTTCAGGGACCGAGGGTAAACCGTGTCAGGGCCTGGGGATTTATCCACTCTGACTTGCCTCAACACCAGTCTCCTTCAGGGACCGAGGGTAAACCCTGTCAGGGCCCGGGGATTTATCCACTCAGACTTGCCTCAACACCAGTCTCCTTCAGGGACCGAGGGTAAACACTGTCAGTGCCCGGGGATTTATCCACTCTGACTTGCCTCAACACCAGTTTCCTTCAGGGACCGAGGGTAATCCCTGTCAGGGCCCGGGGATTTATCCACTCTGACTTGCCTCAACACCAGTCTCCTTCAGGAACCGAGGGTAATCCCTGTCAGGGCCCGGGGATTTATCAACTCTGACTTGCCTCAACACCAGTCTCCATCAGGGACCGAGGTTAAACCCTGTCCGGGCCCGGGGATTTATCCACTCTGACTTCCCTCAACACCAGTCTCCTTCAGGGACCGAGGGTAAACCCTGTCAGGGCCCGGGGATTTATCCACTCTGACTTGCCTCAACACCAGTCTCCTTCAGGGACCGAGGGTAAACCCTGTCAGGGCCCGGGGATTTATCCACTCTGACTTGCCTCAACACCAGTCTCCTTCAGGGACCGAGGGTAAACCCTGTCAGGGCACGGGGATTTATCCACCCTGACTTGCCTCAACACCAGTCTCCTTCAGGGACCGAGGGTAAACCCTGTCAGGGCCCGGGGATTTATCCACTCTGACTTGCCTCAAAACCAGTCTCCTTCAGGGACAGAGGGTAAACCCTGTCAGGGCCCGGGGATTTATCCACTCTGACTTGCCTCAACACCAGTCTCCTTCAGGGACCGAGGGTAAACCCTGTCAGGGCCTGGGGATTTATCCACTCTGACTTGCCTCAACACCAGTCTCCTTCAGGGACCGAGGGTAAACCCTGTCAGGGCCCGGGGATTTATCCGCTCTGACTTGCCACAACACCAGTCTCCTTCAGGGACCGAGGGTAAACCCAGTCAGGGCCTGGGGATTTATCCACTGTGACTTGCCTCAACACCAGTCTCCTTCAGGGACCGAGGGTAAACCCTGTCAGGGCCCGGGGATTTATCCACTCTGACTTGCCTCAACACCAGTCTCCTTCAGGGACCGAGGGTAAACCCTGTCAGGGCCCGGGGATTTATCCACTCTGACTTGCCTCAACACCAGTCTCCTTCAGGGACCGATGGTAAACCCTGTCAGGGCCCGGGGATTTATCCGCTCTGACTTGCCTCAAAACCAGTCACCTTCAGGGACCGAGGGTAAACCGTGTCAGGGCCCGGGGATTTATCCACTCAGACTTGCCTCAACACCAGTCTCCTTCAGGGACCGTGGGTAAACCCTGTCAGGGCCTGGGGATTTATCCACTCTGACTTGCCTCAACACCAGTCTCCTTCAGGGACCGAGGGTAAACCCTGTCAGGGCCCGGGAATTTATCAACTCTGACTTGACTCAACACCCGTCTCCTTCAGGGTCCGAGGGTATACCCTATCAGGGCCCGGGGAGTTATCCACTCTGACTTGCCTCAACACCAGTCTCCTTCAGGGACCGAGGGTAAACACTGTCAGGCCCTGGGGATTTATTCACCGTGACTTGCCTCAACACCAATCTCCTTCAGGGTCCGAGGGTAAACCCTGTCAGGGCCTAGGGATTTATCCACCGTGACGTGCCTCAACACCCGCCTCCTTCAGGGTCCGAGGGTAATCCCTGTCAGTGCCCGGGGATTTACCCACTCTGACTTGCCTCAACACTAGTCTCCGTCCGGTACCTGGGTAAACCCTGTCAGGGCCCAGGGATTTATCCACTCTGACTTGCCTCAACACCAGTCTGCTTCAGGGACCGAGGGTAAACCCTGTCAGCGCCCGGGGATTTATCCACTCTGACTTGCCTCAACACCCGTCTCCTTCAGGGACCGAGGGTAATCCCTATCAGGGCCCGGGGATTTATCCACCCTGACTTGCCTCAACACCAGTCTCCTTCAGGGACCGAGGGTAAACCCTGTCAGGGCCCGGGGATTTATCCAGTCTGACTTGCCTCAACACCAGTCTCCGTCAGGGACCGAGGATAAACCCTGTCAGGGCCCGGGGATTTATCCACTCTGACTTGCCTCAACACCAGTCTCCTTCAGGGACCGAGGGTAAACCGTGTCAGGGCCCGGGGATTTATCCACTCAGACTTGCCTCAACACCAGTCTCCTTCAGGGACCGAGGGTAAACACTTTCAGTGCCCGGGGATTTATCCACTCAGACTTGCCTCAACACCAGTCTCCTTCAGGGACCGTGGGTAAACCCTGTCAGTGCCTGGGGATTTATCCACTCTGACTTGCCTCAACACCAGTCTCCTTCAGGGACCGAGGGTAAACCCTGTCAGGGCCCGGGGATTTATCAACTCTGACTTGACTCAACACCCGTCTCCTTCAGGGTCCGAGGGTAAACCCTATCAGGGCCCGGGGAGTTATCCACTCTGACTTGCCTCAACACCAGTCTCCTTCAGGGACCGAGGGTAAACACTGTCAGGCCCTGGGGATTTATACACCGTGACTTGCCTCAACACCAATCTCCTTCAGGGTCCGAGGGTAAACCCTGTCAGGGCCTAGGGATTTATCCACCGTGACGTGCCTCAACACCCGCCTCCTTCAGGGTCCGAGGGTAATCCCTGTCAGTGCCCGGGGATTTACCCACTCTGACTTGCCTCAACACCAGTCTCCGTCCGGGACCTGGGTAAACCCTGTCAGGGCCCAGGGATTTATCCACTCTGACTTGCCTCAACACCAGTCTCCTTCAGGGACCGAGGGTAAACCCTGTCAGGGCCCGGGGATTTATCCACTCTGACTTGCCTCAACACCAGTCTCCTTCAGGGACAGATGGTAAACCCTGTCAGGGCCCGGGGATTTATCCACTCTGACTTGCCTCAACACCAGTCTCCTTCAGGGACCGAGGGTAAACCGTGTCAGGGCCCGGGGATTTATCCACTCAGACTTGCCTCAACACCAGTCTCCTTCAGGGACCGAGGGTAAACACTGACAGTGCCCGGGGATTTATCCACTCTGACTTGCCTCAACACCAGTTTCCTTCAGGGACCGAGGGTAATCCCTGTCAGGGCTCGTGGATTTATCCACTCTGACTTGCCTCAACACCAGTCTCCTTCAGGAACCGAGGGTAATCCCTGTCAGGGCCCGGGGATTTATCCACTCTGACTTGCCTCAACACCAGTCTCCATCAGGGACCGAGGTTAAACCCTGTCAGGGCCCGGGGATTTATCCACTCTGACTTGCCTCAACACCAGTCTCCTTCAGGGACCGAGGGTAAACCCTGTCAGGGCCCGGGGATTTATCCACTCTGACTTGCCTCAACACCAGTCTCCTTCAGGGAACGAGGGTAAACCCTGTCAGGGCCCGGGGATTTATCCACTCTGACTTGCCTCAAAACCAGTCTCCTTCAGGGACAGAGGGTAAACCCTGTCAGGGCCCGGGGATTTATCCACTCTGACTTGCCTCAACACCAGTCTCCTTCAGGGACCGAGGGTAAACCCTGTCAGGGCCTGGGGATTTATCCACTCTGACTTGCCTCAACACCAGTCTCCTTCAGGGACCGAGGGTAAACCCTGTCAGTGCCCGGGGATTTACACACTCTGACTTGCCTCAACACCAGTCTCCGTCCGGGACCTGGGTAAACCCTGTCAGGGCCCAGGGATTTATCCACTCTGACTTGCCTCAACACCAGTCTCCTTCAGGGACCGAGGGTAAACCCTGTCAGGGCCCGGGGATTTATCCACTCTGACTTGCCTCAACACCAGTCTCCTTCAGGGACCGAGGGTAATCCCTGTCAGGTCCTGGGGATTTATCCACCGTGACTTGTCTCAACACCAGTCTCCTTCAAGGACCGAGGGTAAACACTGTCAGGGCCTGGGGATTTATCCACCGTGACTTGCCTCAACACCAGTCTCTTTCATGGACCGAGGGTAAACCCAGTCTGGGCCCGGGGATTTATCCACCGTGACTTGGCTCAACACCATTCTCTTTCAGGGACCGAGGGTAAACCCTGTCAGGGCCCGGGGATTTATCCACTCTGACTTGCCTCAACACCTGTCCCCTTCAGGGACCGAGGGTAAAGCCTGTCAGTGCCCGAGGATTTATCCACTCTGACTTGCCTCAATACCAGTCTCCTTCAGGGACCGAGGGTAAACCCTGTCAGGGCCCGGGGATTTATCCACTCTGTCTTGCCTCAACACCAGTCTCCTTCAGGGACCGAGGGTAAACCCTGTCAGGTCCTGGGGATTTATCCACTCTGACTTGCCTCAACACCAGTCTCCTTCAGGGACCGAGGGTAAACCCTGTCAGGGCCCGGGGATTTATCCACTCTGACTTGCCTCAACACCAGTCTCCTTCAGGGACCGAGGGTAAACCCTGTCAGGGCCCGGGGATTTATCCACTCAGACTTGCCTCAACACCAGTCTCCTTCAGGGACCGAGGGTAAACCCTGTCAGGGCCCGGGGGATTTTTCCACTCTGACTTGCCTCAACACCAGTCTCCTTCAGGGACCGAGGGTAAACCCTGTCAGGGCCCGGGGATTTATCCACTCAGACTTGCCTCAACACCAGTCTCCTTCAGGGACCGTGGGTAAACCCTGTCAGGGCCTGGGGATTTATCCACTCTGACTTGCCTCAACACCAGTCTCCTTCAGGGACCGAGGGTAAACCCTGTCAGGGCCCGGGGATTTATCAACTCTGACTTGACTCAACACCCGTCTCCTTCAGGGTCCGAGGGTAAACCCTATCAGGGCCCGGGGAGTTATCCACTCTGACTTGCCTCAACACCAGTCTCCTTCAGGGACCGAGGGTAAACACTGTCAGGCCCTGGGGATTTATACACCGTGACTTGCCTCAACACCAATCTCCTTCAGGGTCCGAGGGTAAACCCTGTCAGGGCCTAGGGATTTATCCACCGTGACGTGCCTCAACACCCGCCTCCTTCAGGGTCCGAGGGTAATCCCTGTCAGTGCCCGGGGATTTACCCACTCTGACTTGCCTCAACACCAGTCTCCGTCCGGGACCTGGGTAAACCCTGTCAGGGCCCAGGGATTTATCCACTCTGACTTGCCTCAACACCAGTCTCCTTCAGGGACCGAGGGTAAACCCTGTCAGGGCCCGGGGATTTATCCACTCTGACTTGCCTCAACACCAGTCTCCTTCAGGGACAGAGGGTAAACCCTGTCAGGGCCAGGGGATTTATCCACTCTGACTTGCCTCAACACCAGTCTCCTTCAGGGACCGAGGGTAAACCGTGTCAGGGCCCGGGGATTTATCCACTCAGACTTGCCTCAACACCAGTCTCCTTCAGGAACCGAGGGTAAACACTGACAGTGCCCGGGGATTTATCCACTCTGACTTGCCTCAACACCAGTTTCCTTCAGGGACCGAGGGTAATCCCTGTCAGGGCCCGGGGATTTATCCACTCTGACTTGCCTCAACACCAGTCTCCTTCAGGAACCGAGGGTAATCCCTGTCAGGGCCCGGGGATTTATCCACTCTGACTTGCCTCAACACCAGTCTCCATCAGGGACCGAGGTTAAACCCTGTCAGGGCCCGGGGATTTATCCACTCTGACTTGCCTCAACACCAGTCTACTTCAGGGACCGAGGGTAAACCCTGTCAGGGCCCGGGGATTTATCCACTCTGACTTGCCTCAACACCAGTCTCCTTCAGGGAACGAGGGTAAACCCTGTCAGGGCCCGGGGATTTATCCACTCTGACTTGCCTCAACACCAGTCTCCTTCAGGGACCGAGGGTAAACCCTGTCAGGGCCCGGGGATTTATCCACCCTGACTTGCCTCAACACCAGTCTCCTTCAGGGACCGAGGGTAAACCCTGTCAGGGCCCGGGGATTTATCCACTCTGACTTGCCTCAAAACCAGTCTCCTTCAGGGACAGAGGGTAAACCCTGTCAGGGCCCGGGGATTTATCCACTCTGACTTGCCTCAACACCAGTCTCCTTCAGGGACCGAGGGTAAACCCTGTCAGGGCCCGGGGATTTATCCACCCTGACTTGCCTCAACACCAGTCTCCTTCAGGGACCGAGAGTAAACCCTGTCAGGGCCCGGGGATTTATCCACTCTGACTTGCCTCAAAACCAGTCTCCTTCAGGGACAGAGGGTAAACCCTGTCAGGGCCCGGGGATTTATCCACTCTGACTTGCCTCAACACCAGTCTCCTTCAGGAACCGAGGGTAATCCCTGTCAGGGCCCGGGGATTTATCCACTCTGACTTGCCTCAACACCAGTCTCCATCAGGGACCGAGGTTAAACCCTGTCAGGGCCCGGGGATTTATCCACTCTGACTTGCCTCAACACCAGTCTCCTTCAGGGACCGAGGGTAAACCCTGTCAGGGCCCGGGGATTTATCCACTCTGACTTGCCTCAACACCAGTCTCCTTCAGGGAACGAGGGTAAACCCTGTCAGGGCCCGGGGATTTATCCACTCTGACTTGCCTCAACACCAGTCTCCTTCAGGGACCGAGGGTAAACCCTGTCAGGGCCCGGGGATTTATCCACCCTGACTTGCCTCAACACCAGTCTCCTTCAGGGACCGAGGGTAAACCCTGTCAGGGCCCGGGGATTTATCCACTCTGACTTGCCTCAAAACCAGTCTCCTTCAGGGACAGAGGGTAAACCCTGTCAGGGCCCGGGGATTTATCCACTCTGACTTGCCTCAACACCAGTCTCCTTCAGGAACCGAGGGTAAACCCTGTCAGGGCCTGGGGATTTATCCACTCTGACTTGCCTCAACACCAGTCTCCTTCAGGGACCGAGGGTAAACCCTGTCAGTGCCCGGGGATTTACACACTCTGACTTGCCTCAACACCAGTCTCCGTCCGGGACCTGGGTAAACCCTGTCAGGGCCCAGGGATTTATCCACTCTGACTTGCCTCAACACCAGTCTGCTTCAGGGACCGAGGGTAAACCCTGTCAGCGCCCGGGGATTTATCCACTCTGACTTGCCTCAACACCCGTCTCCTTCAGGGACCGAGGGTAATCCCTATCAGGGCCCGGGGATTTATCCACCCTGACTTGCCTCAACACCAGTCTCCTTCAGGGACCGAGGGTAAACCCTGTCAGGGCCCGGGGATTTATCCAGTCTGACCTGCCTCAACACCAGTCTCCGTCAGGGACCGAGGATAAACCCTGTCAGGGCCCGGGGATTTATCCACTCTGACTTGCCTCAACACCAGTCTCCTTCAGGGACCGAGGGTAAACCCTGTCAGGGCCCGGGGATTTATCCACTCTGACTTGCCTCAACACCAGTCTCCTTCAGGGACAGAGGGTAAACCCTGTCAGGGCCCGGGGATTTATCCACTCTGACTTGCCTCAACACCAGTCTCCTTCAGGGACCGAGGGTAAACCGTGTCAGGGCCTGGGGATTTATCCACTCTGACTTGCCTCAACACCAGTCTCCTTCAGGGACCGAGGGTAAACCCTGTCAGGGCCCGGGGATTTATCCACTCAGACTTGCCTCAACACCAGTCTCCTTCAGGGACCGAGGGTAAACACTGTCAGTGCCCGGGGATTTATCCACTCTGACTTGCCTCAACACCAGTTTCCTTCAGGGACCGAGGTGAATCCCTGTCAGGGCCCGGGGATTTATCCACTCTGACTTGCCTCAACACCAGTCTCCTTCAGGAACCGAGGGTAATCCCTGTCAGGGCCCGGGGATTTATCAACTCTGACTTGCCTCAACACCAGTCTCCATCAGGGACCGAGGTTAAACCCTGTCCGGGCCCGGGGATTTATCCACTCTGACTTGCCTCAACACCAGTCTCCTTCAGGGACCGAGGGTAAACCCTGTCAGGGCCCGGGGATTTATCCACTCTGACTTGCCTCAACACCAGTCTCCTTCAGGGACCGTGGGTAAACCCTGTCAGGGCCCGGGGATTTATCCACTCTGACTTGCCTCAACACCAGTCTCCTTCAGGGACCGAGGGTAAACCCTGTCAGGGCCCGGGGATTTATCCACCCTGACTTGCCTCAACACCAGTCTCCTTCAGGGACCGAGGGTAAACCCTGTCAGGGCCCGGGGATTTATCCACTCTGACTTGCCTCAAAACCAGTCTCCTTCAGGGACAGAGGGTAAACCCTGTCAGGGCCCGGGGATTTATCCACTCTGAGTTGCCTCAACACCAGTCTCCTTCAGGGACCGAGGGTAAACCCTGTCAGGGCCTGGGGATTTATCCACTCTGACTTGCCTCAACACCAGTCTCCTTCAGGGACCGAGGGTAAACCCTGTCAGGGCCCGGGGATTTATCCGCTCTGACTTGCCACAACACCAGTCTCCTTCAGGGACCGAGGGTAAACCCAGTCAGGGCCTGGGGATTTATCCACTGTGACTTGCCTCAACACCAGTCTCCTTCAGGGACCGAGGGTAAACCCTGTCAGGGCCCGGGGATTTATCCGCTCTGACTTGCCTCAACACCAGTCTCCTTCAGGGACCGAGGGTAAACCGTGTCAGGGCCCGGGGATTTATGCGCTCTGACTTGCCTCAACACCAGTCTCCTTCAGGGACCGAGGGTAAACCCTGTCAGGGCCCGGGGATTTATCCACTCTGACTTGCCTCAACACCAGTCTCCTTCAGGGACCGAGGGTAAACCCTGTCAGGGCCCGGGGATTTATCCACTCTGACTTGCCTCAACACCAGTCTCCTTCAGGGACCGATGGTAAACCCTGTCAGGGCCCGGGGATTTATCCGCTCTGACTTGCCTCAACACCAGTCACCTTCATGGACCGAGGGTAAACCGTGTCAGGGCCCGGGGATTTATCCACTCAGACTTGCCTCAACACCAGTCTCCGTCAGGGACCGTGGGTAAACCCTGTCAGGGCCTGGGGATTTATCCACTCTGACTTGCCTCAACACCAGTCTCCTTCAGGGACCGAGGGTAAACCCTGTCAGGGCCCGGGGATTTATCAACTCTGACTTGACTCAACACCCGTCTCCTTCAGGGTCCGAGGGTATACCCTATCAGGGCCCGGGGAGTTATCCACTCTGACTTGCCTCAACACCAGTCTCCTTCAGGGACCGAGGGTAAACACTGTCAGGCCCTGGGGATTTATTCACCGTGACTTGCCTCAACACCAATCTCCTTCAGGGTCCGAGGGTAAACCCTGTCAGGGCCTAGGGATTTATCCACCGTGACGTGCCTCAACACCCGCCTCCTTCAGGGTCCGAGGGTAATCCCTGTCAGTGCCCGGGGATTTACCCACTCTGACTTGCCTCAACACTAGTCTCCGTCCGGTACCTGGGTAAACCCTGTCAGGGCCCAGGGATTTATCCACTCTGACTTGCCTCAACACCAGTCTGCTTCAGGGACCGAGGGTAAACCCTGTCAGCGCCCGGGGATTTATCCACTCTGACTTGCCTCAACACCCGTCTCCTTCAGGGACCGAGGGTAATCCCTATCAGGGCCCGGGGATTTATCCACCCTGACTTGCCTCAACACCAGTCTCCTTCAGGGACCGAGGGTAAACCCTGTCAGGGCCCGGGGATTTATCCAGTCTGACTTGCCTCAACACCAGTCTCCGTCAGGGACCGAGGATAAACCCTGTCAGGGCCCGGGGATTTATCCACTCTGACTTGCCTCAACACCAGTCTCCTTCAGGGACCGAGGGTAAACCGTGTCAGGGCCCGGGGATTTATCCACTCAGACTTGCCTCAACACCAGTCTCCTTCAGGGACCGAGGGTAAACACTTTCAGTGCCCGGGGATTTATCCACTCTGACTTGCCTCAACACCAGTTTCCTTCAGGGACCGAGGGTAATCCCTGTCAGGGCCCGGGGATTTATCCACTCTGACTTGCCTCAACACCAGTCTCTTTCAGGAACCGAGGGTAATCCCTGTCAGGGCCCGGGGATTTATCCACTCTGACTTGCCTCAACACCAGTCTCCATCAGGGACCGAGGTTAAACCCTGTCAGGGCCCGGGGATTAATCCACTCTGACTTGCCTCAACACCAGTCTCCTTCAGGGACCGAGGGTAAACCCTGTCAGGGCCCGGGGATTTATCCACTCTGACTTGCCTCAACACCAGTCTCCTTCAGGGACCGAGGGTAAACCCTGTCAGGGCCCGGGGATTTATCCACCCTGACTTGCCTCAACACCAGTCTCCTTCAGGGACCGAGGGTAAACCCTGTCAGGGCCCGGGGATTTATCCACTCTGACTTGCCTCAAAACCAGTCTCCTTCAGGGACAGAGGGTAAACCCTGTCAGGGCCCGGGGATTTATCCACTCTGACTTGCCTCAACACCAGTCAACTTCAGGGACCGAGGGTAAACCCTGTCAGGGCCCGGGGATTTATCCACTCAGACTTGCCTCAACACCAGTCTCCTTCAGGGACCGAGGGTAAACCCTGTCAGGGCCCGGGGGATTTTTCCACTCTGACTTGCCTCAACACCAGTCTCCTTCAGGGACCGAGGGTAAACACTGTCAGGCCCTGGGGATTTATTCACCGTGACTTGCCTCAACACCAATCTCCTTCAGAGTCCGAGGGTAAACCCTGTCAGGGCCTAGGGATTTATCCACCGTGACGTGCCTCAACACCCGCCTCCTTCAGGGTCCGAGGGTAATCCCTTTCAGTGCCCGGGGATTTACCCACTCTGACTTGCCTCAACACCAGTCTCCGTCCGGGACCTGGGTAAACCCTGTCAGGGCCCAGGGATTTATCCACTCTGACTTGCCTCAACACCAGTCTCCTTCAGGGACCGAGGGTAAACCCTGTCAGGGCCCGGGGATTTATCCACTCTGACTTGCCTCAACACCAGTCTCCTTCAGGGAAAGAGGGTAAACCCTGTCAGGGCCCGGGGATTTATCCACTCTGACTTGCCTCAACACCAGTCTCCTTCAGGGACCGTGGGTAAACCGTGTCAGGGCCCGGGGATTTATCCACTCAGACTTGCCTCAACACCAGTCTCCTTCAGGGACCGAGGGTAAACACTGACAGTGCCCGGGGATTTATCCACTCTGACTTGCCTCAACACCAGTTTCCTTCA